>NC_082674.1:50004166-50353333 GCF_025265405.1 Mesoplodon densirostris
GATGAAATAATCCCACCAAACTGATATCAAGCTTTAAAAATAGGATTGCTAAGAGATACACAGTAGCACATCATTATATAGTATTTCCACCAAACAGATACAATAGATACAAATATTAGAAAGAGATGTGTTCATAGCATGTTATGGGAAAAACTATGTTGTATATAAATCATAGAAAAATTGTGTATTCTTTTTTTTTTTAAAGAAGATGTTGGGGGTAGGAGTTTATTAATTAATTTATTTATTTTTGCTGTGTTGTGTCTTCGTTTCTGTGCGAGGGCTTTCTCCAGTTGTGGCAAGCGGGGGCCACTCTTCATCACGGTGCGCGGGCCTCCCACTATGGCGACATCCCCCGTTGCAGAGCACAGGCTCCAGACGCGCAGGCTCAGTAGTTGTGGCCCACGGGCCTAGCTGCTCCGCGGTGTGCGGGATCCTCCCAGACCAGGGCTCGAACCTGTGTCCCCCGCATTAGCAGGCAGACTCTCAACCACTGCGCCACCAGGGAAGCCCAAAAATTGTGTATTCTGATTTTTGTAAAATCTGTTGTGTGTATGAATACCTGTGTTTATGTGCATTTTTAGGTATATATAAATGTGTATATTTGTTTTATCTGGGTAGTACATTTATAGATAATTTGTTTTATGTTATTTCCATTTTTCTATTTTCCAAATTTTCTACATTTAACATGCACTTTTCAGTCATACTTTCTTGCATCTCTTCCAGTGGAAGCAAGAAAGTGCTCCTGTTAGACAATATTCTGCTTCATGTCTTCCAGGATTTAAAAGGGAGAGAATAAAGGAAGATACAAAAACAAAAAAAGAAAAAAAAAAGTAGGATGTTGTTCAAAAGATCAAGTCCTGTGGAATTTGTACATTGTAGCTTAATTTCACACACCCTGAACAGATTATAAATTCAATTTAAATAGCATTCCACGTGCAGTGTAGGCTCTAAATTCTTCAAAACCATGTTTTTAGGTCCCCTACCAAATTAGAAATGTCTTTGAGCTGCCAAATTGAGGTTCCTTCTCCATTAAACTGAACACTGCCCAACACATCATTATCCCCCAAAATGATGCAGTGTGTATTCTGAAGTTGTAGTTCTATATACATTTTCCATATCATTGATCATACAGAATGTAATAAGTTCCATTTTGATTCACTAGTTCAGTCAAAGAGACGTTCAGAATTATTCCATATAATTCACAGCACTTAAGAAAGCATATATTTTCGGGCCTCCCTGGTGGCGCAGTGGTTAAGAGTCCGCCTGCCGATGCAGGGGATACGGGTTCGTGCCCCGGTCTGGGAGGATCCCATATGCCGCGGAGCGGCTGGGCCCGTGAGCCATGGCCGCTGGGCCTGCGCATCCGGAGCCTGTGCTCCGCAACGGGAGAGGCCACAAGAGTGAGAGGCCCGCGTACCGCAAAAAAAAAAAAAAAAAAAAAAAAAAAAAAGAAAGCATATATTTTCATAATACTCTAAATCTGTTGCTTATGGTAGTAACTCAAACATATTATGACCAGTTTGCCATAGCACTGTCATTTAAAAATGGTGGTGGTGCTGTTCCTTCATTGTAACTTACCAACATAAGAACTGATTTAGAATAAGATTTTTATTGAGCACCTAATATACAATCTTGTGGTTGTTTGCCCTGCAATAGTAGTTGACAAGCTGTAGTAGTAGAGGTATCAGTACTTTTATATAAAGTATAACTTGAGCTATATTTGTAAGTTAAAAGCTGTCAACCTAAAAACACACATAAATCAGTATCATGAATCATAAATCAGTATCAGTGTGTGTGTCTATGTATCATGTATGTGCCCTTTTACATAATTAATTTTACCAAATGGCAGAACTCAGGTTTTGTTTATTTTTAAAAGGGAAAGAGGTTGAAGCTGTTTTTTTCAAAATTCAAATTTAAAATTTTTTTTCAAAATTCCACTTCTCCACAATCAGATGAATTTCTAGACCTCCTATGATTATACTACTACTGTATTGTCAAAATTGCTGGAGATACGAGATCTTCAATTCATTATCACTGACAACTAGTTAGTTCCTCTGATATTTAATAATAAACAGGAAGTTGTTGATAAATATATTGCTGTCATACCTGTTCCTTGAGGAGGTCTTATAATCAGAATTGTCCATTTTAGAATCATAAGTCAACACCCATTACATTTTAAAAAATAGCTCTTTCACTAGAGTTGCTCTGTCCTCAAAACTCAAATTTAGTTGGCTCATGCTATCTTAGAGAACTACAGACTAACTAGAATATTCTTGGACATTGTCTAGCCCTCTTTAGTTATCTCTGTTTGATCAATATGTATTATTTTCATATTCTCTTCTAGAGTTCAGTATATCAGAAAGATTTATTCAGGAATAACCTACTCTGTTATTTGATATTTATGTTTTACCTCTAGATGTGCTTTTTACATTAACTCTGCAAGAGCAAGTGATGGAGAACTGTGACAGATAAGATTTCTACAAAATGACAAATATGGGGGGAATGTCCCAAACGTAAAATTAGGCAAGATCATTCGAATCATGTCTTTCTCCACTAAACCTTAGATACCCTCTGATGTTGGACAAAGGCTCTGCCTACCTAAAAACTAAGTTAATTTTGTCAAAAGTTAATAGAATTTTTTAAAAAGTCAGGTTTGGTTATTTGGAACTAAGTAAGTAAAACAGAATAAAATAGACAAAACCCAATACTGTGGCCAGAACTAATGGTTTCCGTGAAGGTTTAACATTCCCAATGAAAACTAAATGTACCTGGCAACTCTGAGGTTTGAATCATCCAGTTAATTCCATACCAGTTATTTATTTTATAGCATTTTATAGCAGTGAAATTATGTGTTGACCACTAAATGTATGACCAAAAGTTCATTAACTATATTTTCAAGTTAACAGATGGCAGAAAAGTTAAACTGAAAAGGCAGAAAGTTTAATTTAGTACTGGACATTTAATTGAGTAACGTCTGTGGGTGAGAAATTTGTTTTTTTATGGATATTCATTTTTAAACTCCTGGTAACAGAGAGACATCTAACTTACTAAATGTAAAGTCATCACATTTTAGCTTATACTGCCTTTTGAAGTGGCAGCCTGAACTATTCCATTATTTAGCTCAGGTTTGAGATAAAGAAAAAGGTGGGGTATAAAGAGTCTAGGATGTGACCCACCTCCCAGTTTTCATACTGTACCAAAATAGAATGGAAACAAAATGAAGAAAGATTTGGAGAGGAAATGAGCATTTGACCAAACAACCAACGTTTGTGTTTTAAGGAAAAGCAGGAAAGGAAAAGGATTAAAAGAAAGTTTTTTTTAATGTAAAAAAATCCTTCATAGGTAAAAGAACAAAGAAGCACCAGGTTAGAGAATAAAAAAGTAAAAGGATAAATTCAAATTGATAAATGACAAAATTTGAAGTGCCAATGGCATGTTGAAGTAGCAATGTGTAGAAAGTAGTTGACAATTTGAGAGAGAGACTTGGGCAGATTCTAGACTACAGATGTAAATAAGGGGTGAATCCAGATAGCAGAGATAAATTGAAGTTTGTAGCTTTATTAAGAGTGATAAGCTAAAGCTTATAAAAGAAGAGAGTCATTGTCCCAACGATTCCACTTCCAAGAACTTATAGGCTCACCCCTACATGGCCAAATCGACACATACTATCAACCACAGTGATACTTTTAACAACAATAGATTGAAAACAAAGCTAGTGTTCATCAGGAGGTGAATGGCTACACAAACTAGGGTATATCAACAAGATGAAATGTTACATAATTGTTGAAAAGCTGTAGTAATATGCAAAGATTAAGAATATGTAGTTAAGTTAAAAACATATGGTGCAGAATGGTGTATAAAGTATGCCACCCTTTGTGTAAAAACGTTTGGAAAAGTAGAACATATATTTTACTTATTTGAATATAAAAAAAACACTAAAAATATTCAAAACTAATAAAGGTGGTCATCTATGGTGGCAAGGATAAACAAGGAAAATAAGGACCCAGTGGAATGGCATCTTGTCAGTATATACCTTGTGATAGTGTTTTGATTTTTGAATCATGAGAATGTGTTAACTATTCAAAACAAATTAAAAAGTTGTCTTAAACTCGTTAAAACAGAGAGGACATGGAGAGGGCAAGGGTAGATTCTTCTTGGATGAAAAAAAAGGTTAAAAAAGAGCATGGAGACAAGATGCAGAGATAAGCTACACACAAAACTAAGAGATAAGAAAATGAAATGTCAACAAGGTAGGTGGAGAATGTCAAGGAGGAGAAGGTGGGCAACATCTTCAAATGCTGCCAAAGGGTGTAGATGATGAGACCTAAATAGAGCAAGTAAGAAGTCCCCAATGACAAGCATTTTTCTTCCTATAGATAACACTGCTGGGGCCCTGTACAGTGCATCTAGTCTCTGTGTTGTTTTTAACAGGTAAATGTTTAAGACATAGAAAGGCTTCTTTAGAACTATGACTGGCCTCTGACCTCCCCACTTTTGTTTTAATTAAAAATACCCATTTCAAAGCTATAAAACCAAAGAATAAAACTGACAGTTTAGAAAATTATCCTCATAAATAATAAGATCTAGTGTTCACTTTAACCTTTTTTTTAAAAAAAATAAAGAACAGATGTGTGTTTGATTAAAGAAAAAATGTTTTAAATGGATTTTTCCTCTGAAAAGGGTGCAGTTTTTTTTAGGAATAAAAAATATATATATATATTTGGGTGGAGTGTTGAGGTCTGAAAGTTGAAACAGTAATTTTAAGGTGGAATTATCCTTGGAAAAGTGAATATTATGGTGCAATGGCGATTAAAACAGGAGAGAGGAATTGCTGGAGAATTGATGCTTTGGATTTTTAAATGGGTAAACTAAGAAAAGTAGGCAGTGAGTTAAACTTGTTTTTTCTTTTTTCTAAAAAATTCTTGGAAAATGCAAGTCTCCAAAAATCGAGATTATGATCCCTCACTTGAGTGATCTACGATTTTTTTCAGTGATTTTTTTTTAAAACTTTCATTCTTTACAACTTTTTCAAGTTTTCTTTTGGGCAGAGTTTCCTTTTGAAATTGCAGATTTCCTTCAATGCATGCTTCCTCTCCAGCATGTTTTGTAAGTGGTGAAGACATTCACTAACCAGGAAAGTACTACATGAAGGATTTTTTTTTTTTTTTTTTTTTTTTTTTTTTTTTTTTTTTGCGGTACGCGGGCCTCTCACTGTTGTGGCCTCTCCCTGTTGTGGCCTCTCCCGTTGCGGAGCACAGGCTCCGGACACGCAGGCTCAGTGGCCATGGCTCACAGGCCCAGCCATTCTGCGGCATGTGGGATCCTCCCGGACTGGGGCACAAACCCGTGTCCCCTGCATCGGCAGGCGGACTCTCAACCACTACGCCACCAGGAAGCACCCCCATAAAGGATTTTTAAATAAAATTTTCTGGATAATCTTCCTTTTACACCAAATAGCTAGGACAATTCCAAACTTTACCTCCAAAGGCAGGGAGTTAAGAAACCAGGAAAGTATTTGCATAATACTTACATTTATATTGTTAAGTTGCTTTTAATTATATTTTTTAAACTCAAGTTAAAATATTCATTTGGGTTCCACTATAATTTCTGCATTTTAAAAAATGGCTTGTTAGGCCTGTTCCCCACTTAAATTCTCTGGGTCAAAACTGTTTAGCAGAACTGGGTAAGGTTATAGAAGCTCCAGGTACATCCTGTAATAATTCTGGTTTGCTGTTTCTGCCCTTCTTGTAGCGTCTCCTCTGTATAATGATCATTTATTTATTCCACAAGTAGGTAGGTAGATGTGCTATGAAATTTGTGGACATTTTCTTGTAATGTCTCAGTGAAATTGGATATATGGTTATCCGTGAAGATGGGAGAGAGCTGGTATAGATTTACAGAGAGAGAGGTCTGAAATAGTCATCTAGAGAGTAGAAAAATGAATGCGCTAAGGAAATGTAGTAGCATGAAGAGCCCACCTGAGGTTAGTGACAAATAGAGACCCCTCTTTGATTCCCCTGCCAATCTCTGCACACCACCTCTCAGCTGCACAGTGTCTTTGCATTTGTCCCAAGTGCCCTAGAACTTACCATTAGGGTTTTTCCCATGAAGGCCTCTAGTCCTCTTTCCACAACCTAAACTCAGGTTTTATGATTCCTTTGTTCTAAGTTCTAAAGAGCAAACTCACTGATTAATTGAATAGTCCTCAGATATGAGTAGGTTTTAGTGCCTGAACTCTTACCTTTTCCAAAGTAGCTGATGCATTGTTCACATGACAGGAAAGAAAAAAAAAATTAACATTTGGAAGATTCAGGTATCATATGAGAGCCTGACAGGGAGATAACAACGTCCGGGAAATAGGCTTTAATTCACAACTGTGGGAAGTCATGCTTAAGTCTAGGTCTTGGGATGATATTAAAGCAGCATCTGGTACGTGTTCAGGGAAGTAGACACATTTTTCCTTATTCTTCCCACTAAAAACAGTTCAAGCCAGGATAATATATATAAAGCAAACATTAAAAGACTCTTAGAGAAGAAGGAAGACATAATAAACCATGGCCTCATCCCATCCATATCAGCAGTAGCCAAGTTGGGAACGCAGACTTTCACCCCTTTGGGGTAGTTACAACCCCCCATCAAAGTGATATCAGTGGAGACCACATGGTCTAGAATTCCATACCTACTTGAAAATAAGGAGACATCCAACCACTCCTCATTTCCCCAATGGAGAGATGTCAGAGCAGACATAGTGGAAAGTCATGACTTTTATCAAGCAATAATGAGTTCCCTTCCCCCACTACCCACTCTGAGTCAGTGGAAGCCATGTGGGAGGCAGGATGAGGCACTCCAACCCTCCCAGCCAGGAAGTTAACAGCGGAGGCCTGGTGGAGAGCCAGAACTCCTACCCACACACAGCCCACTTGGGTGTCAAAGAAAGGCGAGCAGTGAACCTGAATTTCTATCCAAGCCTAACAGCAATGAGATGCCACTCTCATTCCCCTGCTCGAGGAGTGCCAGAGGAAGTCAGCTAAAAGAGAAGATTTAAATAAAATGTAGACTGTCAGAATATAATAACCAAAATGTCAAAGATTCCACTGAAAATCACTCATCATATCAAGAACCTAGAGGATATCAAATTAGATAAAAAAGACTATGAATAGATGCCAACACAGTGATGATGGAGACTTTAGAATTATTTGACAAAGCAATCATCATAAAAATGCTTCAGTGAGCAATTACAAACAAACAACAACCAAAAAACCAATGAAAATATACAGACACAGCAAATTATCAGAAAGTCTTGGCCAAAAATAAAAGATATGAAGAAGAATCAGATGAAAATTTTAAAACTAAAAAATATGGTAACTGAAATAAAAAACTCAGTGATGGACTCAACAATAGAATGGAAGGAACAGAGTAAAGAATCACTGAACTTAAAGATAGGACAATACAAATGACTCAGTCTGAACAGAGAGAAAGTAAACTGAAATTTTAAAATGAATAGAGCCTCAGGGACCTGTAGGACTATAACAAAATATCTTAACATTCATGTCATCAGATTTCCAGAAGGAGAGGAGAAAGAGAGTAGGGCTAAAAACTTCTCAAAATAATTAATAACTAAAGATTTCACAAATTTTGGCAAAAGATGTACACCTGCAGATTTAAAAAACAAAGCAAATTTCACATAGGATAAACCCAAGGGATCTCACATCAAAATAAATGATAATGAAACTTCTGAAAACTGAGGACAAAGGAAAAAGCTTGAAAGTATCAGAAGAAAAATGACAGCTTACCTATACAGTAATATATATTCTTGTGACAGGATTTACCATCAAAAACCAGAGGCCAGGAGGAAGTTGCCCAGCTAGAACCACTAAAACATTTTTTTAAGAATATAGTGCAAGAAATTACTCTTCCTGAAAGAAATTACTCTGCCTGATTTCAAGACTTATTTTACGGCTACAGTATTCAAGACTTACAGCATTGGCAGAAGGTTAGACACATAGATCAGTGGACCAAAATAGATAACCAAGGAATAGACCTACACAAATATACCCAACTAATTTTTTTCTAGGTTTATTTTATTTTTAAATTAATAAACTTTATTTTCTATGGCAGTTCTAGGTTCACAGAAAAATTGAGCAGAAAGTATGGAGTCCCCATATATCCCCTGTCTCCACACATGCATAACCACCCCATATAGACATCCTTGAGAATATTCCATGTGTGCTTGAGAAGAATGTGTATTCTGTTGCTTTGGATGGAACGTTCTGAATGTGTCTCTTAGTTATACATGATCTAAAGTTCAAATCCAACATTTCCTTGTTGGTTTTCTGTCTGGATGATCTACCCATTGTTGAAAGTGTGGTATTGAACTCTCCCCTACTATTATTGTATTGTTGTCTATTTCTTCCTTCAGATCTGTGAGTATTTGTTCAAAATATTTAGATGTTATGGAGGGTACATATATATTTACAATTGTTACATCGTCTTATTTAATTGACCCAGTTATTATATAATGACCATCTTTGTCTCTTGTTATCTTTTTTGGCTTAAAGTCCATTTTGTCTGATATAAGTATATCTATCACTGCTCTCTTTTGGCTTCTACTTGCGTAGAATATCTTTTGCCATCTCTTCATTTTGAGCCTATGTGTGTCCTGAAAGCTAAAGTGAGTCTCTTGTAGGCTGCATATAGTTGGGCCTATTTTTTCTTTTAATCCATCTAGCCACTCTATACCTTTTGACTGGAAAATTCAATCCATTAACATTAATTATTGATATGTAAGGACTTACTAATAATAATACCATCTTATTCTGGATGTTTGTAGTTCCACTTTTGTTTTCTTCCTTTCTTGCTGCCTTCCTTTATACATTGGTGATTTTCTGTAGTGATACGCTTTGATTCCGTTCTGCTTTTCCTCTGTATATCTATTGTTGATTTTTGCTTTGTGGCTCCCATGAGGCTTACATAAAATGTGTTAGATATGTAGCATCTATTTTACACTGGTAACAACTTAACTTCAATCACATATAAAAACACTATCCTTTTATTCCCCCCTTTTATGCTTTTTATGTCACCAGTTACATCTTTTAATATTGTGTATCCATTAACAAATTGTTGAAGCTAGAGCTAGTTTTAATACTTTGTGGGTTTTTTTTAACTTTTAAACTAGGGTTAAGAAACTAACACATCACCATATTACAATATTAATGTATTATGTGATTATTCTCAGTGTTTTTTTTTTTCTGTTGTTCCATGGTGTTGCTAAAACTTCCTAAGTGGATTCTAGAGGTCTCCTAGAGATGTTTTTGTTCATGGATAGCTGTTCAATCATTGATCTTTGTAGTGAGATGGAGAAGCAGGGTTCTCCTACCTCCCCATTTTTCCACAGTCTGGAAGTTTCTATTGTCATATCTTCAAGCTCAGATTCTTTCCTCAGACATGTCTGGTCTGCTAATGAGCCCATCGAAGGCATTCTTCATTTCTGTTGACAGTGTTTTCTTATCTCTAGCATTTCTTCTTCCTTCTCTCTTACAATTTTCATCTCTCTGTTTATATTGTCCATCAGTTCTTGAATGTTGTCTACCTTTTTCATTAAAGCCATTAGTATATTACTTGTAGTTTAAAAAAAATTCTGGTCTGATAATTCCAACATTTCTGCCATATCTGACTGGTTCTGATGCTCATTCAGTCTCTTCAAACTGTGGTTTTTGCCTTTTAGCATGCCTTGTAATTTTTAATTGAAAAGTGGACAGGATATACTGGGTCAAAGAAACTGCAATGAATAGGCCTTTAGTAATGTAGTGGTATGGTGGGTGGGGGAAGTGTTCTATTGGTCTATGATTAGGTATCAGTCTTTTGTAAGACTATGCTCCTGGACTATCAGTTTCACCAGTTCTTTTCAGTTTTTTTTGTTTTTGTTATTTTGGGTTTTTTTTTTTTCTTTTCCTTTTTTTCTTTTTTTTTCTCTCCTTACATGGCACAGTATGGCTAGGGGGAGGCTGAATTAGGTATTTCCCTTTCCCCACATGGAAAACTAGAGAGCTGGACCTGAGTATTTCCCTTCCCTCTGGTCTGGTACGCTCAGATAAAACCCCAATAGTATCTGATGAAATAGTTTCTTCTGAAGGTAGGCTGTTGAGCAGAGCAGAACGCTCTGATACATTTCAAAATGGCTCCTTCTCCTCTGCCCCTTCTGGAAACTTGGGAGGGTTTTTCTCTGAGAATTACTAGGACCAGTAGAGGTCTTGAAGGCAAAACTCCCAAATGTGTGGAACTCCCCCAGGACTGGGTCTCCCTGGAGTTTTTAACTCTCAGATTTGTCCACAATGAGCTTCCAGCAAATTGTCAACTACAGTTTAGGTTGTCCTACACTGGCAGTGGCTCCCACAGAGGGTTCTGCTAGAGTTTCTGTTCCAGTAAATTGTGGTTTTCTGTATCTGCTTTCTGTCTCTCCAATTTGGGGAGTAGAAATTTGCCCTGTAACCTCACTTTTCTGATGAATCTAAGTTATTGATTTTCGGTTTGTTCAGATTCGTTAGGATGGAGTGGGGACTTTTAAGTTCCTTATAGAATGCATGGAACTTGGAAGTCCCAACTCATTTTTCAAAGGTGCAAAAGCCTTCAACAGAAGCAAGATAGACTTTTCAACAAATGGTGGTGAGGCAATTGAACAATCATTGTCAAAAAATGAGCCTTAACCTAAGTCTCACATCTAACATAAAAATAACAGAAAATGGGTCACAGAATTTTATTTAAAATAATAAAATTTTAGAAAAAACATGGCAGAAAATCTTCAGAATCTGGGAACAAGTAAAGAGTTTTTTGACTTGATAGCAAAATGACTTAACCACATAAGCAAAAATCAACTAATTAGACTTTATAGAAATGAAAACTTTTCTTCTGTGAAAGATCTTTTAAAAGGATGAAAAGACAAGCTACAGATAAGGAGGAAAATTTTGCAAACCACCTAAATGACAGAAGACTAATATCTAGAATATTTAGCAAACTCTCAAAATACAACATTAAAAAATTCTATTAGAAAATGGGAAAAAACAGGAGAAAAGAATATACAGATGTCAAGTAAACACAGGAAAAGATGTTCAACATCATTAGTCATTAAAGAAATGCAAATTAAACCGCAACAAGATACTGCTCTACACTTATCAGAGTAGCTGAAACAAAAAATAGTGACAACACCAAATGCCGGAGAGGATATGGAGAAATCAGATCACTCATACACTGCTGGTAGAAATGAATAGTGGTACAGTCACCGTGAAAAATATTTTGGAAGTTTCTTAAAAAACTAAGCATGCAACTACCATATGACCCAGCAATTACACTTCTGGAAATTTATCCCAGAGAAATGAAAACTTAAGTTCACTCAGAAATCTATACAGAAATATTTATAGTAATGTTATTTGTAATAGCCCCAAACTGGACACATCCTTGATATCCTTCATCAGGTGAATGGTTAAACAAATTGTGGTACATCCATACCATTCCATTACTCAGAAATAGAAAAGAACAAACTATTGCTCTTAAACATACCCAGATGGAGCTCCAGAAAATTATTCTGAATGGAAAAACCCAATCCCGTGATTCCACATTAGTAACATTCTTGAAATCCCAGAATCAGAGAAATGGAAAAGATTAGTCTTTCCAGGGGCTAAGGAGGGTTAGGGATGGAAAGTAAGTGTGTGGGTGTGGCTATAAAAGGGCCATCTGAGGGATCCCTGTGTGGATGGAAACATCTATGTCTTTACTAAATCAGTGTCAATATTCTGGTTAGCATATTGTACTGTAGTTTTGCAAGACGTTGCTATTGGAGAAATCTGGTTAAGGAGTACATGTATCTTGTTATATGATTTCTTAAGCTACATGTGAATCTATAGTCATCTCAAAATAAAAAGTTTATTTAAAAAAAGAGAGGAAAGCATACTAAAACACAAAGCAAGACAAAACAAAAATCAGAGCAGAAAAGGTTTCCTAAGAGACTTCCAGTTTGGAAAATACTAAAACACTTCATCAGTTGCACTCTGATACGGATTTCTGTGTATAGGTCATGTAGAATTCAGGTACCTCTGGCAAGACTTATATTTTTTCCTTTTAGGATTGTGCTGCCTCACCCTGAGACGGCACTCATTGAGTTCGTTTCGGGTTAACAGTTTTTCTGGATTCAAATTTTGACATGTCCCTTTAGGACTCTGAGCAGGCGACTTGGGCTTCCTGCTACTCCAGCATCTCACATGTAAAACAGACAACAACATGCCCAAATCCACTGAGAGCATGCCCTTGTCAACTTTCCAAGTTTATTGATATTTACATTTATGATACAATCAAGTTTTTTGGGAGCCTCCTTTTCTGCCACTTGGTGTTTGCTTTCGTAGGAGAAAGGCCAAACAATTGAGAGGGAAGGAGGCAGCACTTGTGCTGGATTTACTGGCACGGCACACTGAAGAGCAAGCACACCACCAAATAGAGGATACTGATAAGGAGACTAAATTCATTGGAAATCACTGTAACTCAGTTAGGGGCCTATTGTATTAAGTGAAATGCCGTTACTGAAGGGCCCAGGGGAAGACCGTATGCCAAGTCATGAGAGCTTTTCAGCTCACTGGAAGGCTGCCATTGCACCCACGCACTATATTTGATGGTTTGGAAGTAGAGATAATTTCTGCATAGATCATAAAGGGAGTTGAAAATAGCTCAGTCCCTAGGAGCACAGGCAAGAGCTGAATTGTCCCTGAGTGAGAGCATGTAAGAGAGGATCCCTGTGCAGTATATAAAAAAAAAAAAATACACTAAGCGGGTATGAATCCCAACTTTCCATAAAGGCTTTCTTTCATCCTGATTGTGGTACATTAGCGTATTTTAAAAACCCCACACTGAGGACCATCATTTGCTTCTGTGATGATTTCTTGCAAAGCATCTTACTCTTTCTAGAGAAAATGGCAGCAGAACTCTGGTTTATTTAATATAGTTTAACCATTTTTACAGTTGAAATAAGTTCCCTACTCAGGTCATAACAGCAGCTTGGGGTCTATTCTTGGTGCAGGAACGAGCTTGCTGCCTGCCACAAGTCAAAGAGAAGATTCAGAAAATCTGTTTTCTTCTGAGCAGCTTCCTAGCACTTCCTGGAAGGTTGTTTGAGGTTTCCTTGCTTGATGTCTCTCACACTGCCCTTGCACTGTTAATCCTGGGGAGCAAGGGCATACTGTAAACACAAGTCCATTTCAGTGATGTGTATAAATCTTGTTCAGGTTATTCAGACTAAGGCAGCCCCTTATCTAACAAGCACCAGAGCAGACTTTTGAAAACACTTTTCGCCTGTGACAACAGCGGGCCAGTTTTGTCCTCTCCAACAATGGAATAAATGCAATATCTCATGTCAGCTAACTCCATGTCTTATTTATGCCAAATTCTTCTGGGTTCAGCATTTTAAGACAGGCTTTACATTAGGATTTTATTACAGTACAGGCTCCTAGAATAGCATTGCTCTGAAAAGAGAGGAGACATTTTTCTTTTAAGTAAAATTCTATAGTGACCAGAGTAGAAATGAATCGTCTTTGCTGTGCTTTTTCACCTTAACTATACTGTATGTTAATCTGGAGAAATCGTGCTTTGAAGTTATGATAATAAGTATGTTGAAAACTACCAGAATTGTGCCAAAACACTATGAGATGATTCAGGTAGTCAGCAAACAGGACTAATTGCTGGCTGGAGAAAGATCAAGGGTTATTTACTGCCCACTGAGTGCTTCGGCCTAAAAATAAGCTTCTTTTTGAGTGTATGCATGCTTATGTGGGGTCCTAATAGAATTATGAAGACACTAGAGTATGCTCATATCCCTTCTCAATGGCCACAAATGCACATGGCTGGTCTTTTGGCAGTGTGATCATATTTTTTTCCTTGATACCTCTGAAGCACCAGAAAGAGCTTTATTCTACTGAACTGATCTGCCTCTTTCAAAATAGATTACAGTTAACAAATGTTTGTAAAATTATCAGAGACCTGATTTGCAAGTAGGTGTTTTAGTATATCAGATTATAGCAAATGTATCAATTTTGAGAAATCCACATTCATTAATTATGAAACTTTATTTTAAGGAAGAAGGTGAAAGTCCTGGAAAAAAGAAAAAAAGAGGAAAAAAAAGCCTAGAACATCAATTGTATTTATCCCTCTAATTTATGCTCTACATAACATCTAAGTGGTCTTTCACCATTGAGATCTGATCATATTGCTCTCCTGGCAAAACTCTTCAATTGTTGCCCACTTCCTTCAGGATTAAAGCTAATCTCCTTTGAATGGTAACCTTACATACCTATTAGGATCTGGTTTCTGTCTAACTTGCCATCTCTTTTCTAGATCTTTCCCTAGATGATCCAGCAACACTGAACTATCAGTCTAGAGACATGCCATGTCTTCCTTGGCCTTTGTGTTTTTGCATTTGTCTAGAAGGCCTTCCCATTACTCAGTGGGAAAATTTCTATTTATTCTTTTAAGCCTGAGTGTAAATATAGTCTCCCTCTGGAAGCCTTCCCTTGTTTTCCCAGCAGACTCTCCTTCAACCATGATGTAACCCCACTGCATTTTGTACATACACATATGTCATTACAAATACTTGTGGATATATCTTGTTTCCCAACTAGATGATAAACTTCCTGAGGGCAGGAACCATGTCTTCTCATTTCTGTTTCTTCAGCACTTAGTACAGTGTGTGGTATATACAAGTTCTCAAAAATTTTTTTGAATGTGTGAATGAATCAATGAATCAATGACAGTAGCTGTAGAGAGAATAAATTTGTAGTTTTAAACACAAAGCAGCAAAATAGAAATAGAGATGAAGATAAAAGAAGGCAAGTGCCTAATTTCCTCTTTCAGTGACTTGCTGTGTCGTTTAGGGAGCCTTAGAGCCAATTCCCAGAGCTGCTGGTGTGATGCGCTTCCTCAACTCTGTGAACATGCTTAAATTTTCTCAGAGGTACAATGGCATCCTCCTCCTCCTCCTCCTCCTCATCACTGTATCATCAACATTATACTCTTCTTTAGTTCAGACTCTGCCTACTCACTAAGAGAAAGTAAAAGGAACTTTTTATGCAAGTAAGTTCATGACTCAAAGAAAACCATTTTTCCCCAGTTCTCAAGGAGAACCAGCTTGCAGAAGCAAAATAAATGAGTCTTTTGGCAGAGCCAAAGAAATCTGCATGTCCAAATACATGCTTTCGTCAGCCTTTAAAAATAAAGTACTATTTCAACATGATGGCTTAATGTTTGAGTCCCTTAGATTACATCCTTGGAAGAGAACTGTGTCTGACCTAGGCAGTGTGATCTATAGCAAGATGATTGGAAGATATTAGTGCTTCCTAATGCCCTTTTGGCATTATCATAGTCAGATTATTCATGGTCCTCATTTTGAAAGAGGATTGATTTAAATAGTTATTTAATGGCAGTACCCTCAGACGCAGTTTTCACACCTACCTCACAGTAATATTGGTAGATATGTAAACACACTATTTATAAAGGCTCTGATTTCTTTCTTTGAAAATTTTTAACACACATTGTTCTATGTTGAAGATACGGTTGAGCAACATTATATTAACAGTTGGAGTACTCAGAGAGTAAAGTGTGCTGGATACTCAGATTTTCTGGTTAAGTGTTGTGGTTTCCAAGAGAGCAGTGATTAGGAGAGTGGACCTGGGAGTCAGACTGCTTGGGTTCAAAAATGGGCTCTGCCACTTCCTCGCTGTGTGAGCTTGGACAACTGTATTAACCTCTCTGTAACTTCAGAGTCTTCATTTTAAAAAGAAGATAATGAACATCTATCTCCATTGTGGCACCTATAATATTACAGCCTGAAACAAAAAAACAAAACCATGTGCCTTTATATATACGTATAAACTAACCTTCCATATTTTGAACCAAGTGGAAAAGAAAAAGTTAAAAAAATTCTACACTCAGAAAAGCATATTGATATTCTCTTCAATGAATTTGGTAAAGTTGCAGGATACAAAATTAATATAGAGAAATCTGTTGCATTTCTATACACTAACAATAAACTATTAGAAATAGAAATTTAGTGAAACAATCCCACTTACCATTGCATTAAGAAGAATAAAATACCTAGAAATAAACCTACCTAAGGAGGTAAAAGACCTGTATTTGGAAAACTATAGGACACTGTTGAAAGAAATTGAAGACAACATAAACAGATTGAAAGATATACTGTGTTCATGGAATGGAAGAATTAATATTGTTAACATGACCATAATACCCAAGGCAATCTACAAATTCAATGCAATTCCCTATCAAAATACCAAGGGCATTTTTCACAGAACTAGAACAAATAATTTTAAAATTTGTATGGAAACACAAAAGACCCTAAATATTTAAAGCTCCAAGTCATCCAGTCTGTTAGCTCACCATTGTCAACCCTCATAAACCCACCCAGGGGAGAACACATTGGCCTCACGGCCCCAGAACCTCAGGCTGATTGGAAATTACTGTTCCCATCACACATAATGCAGGGTCATAAAACAACAAACAGAAGACTGTATTTAAAATTTTGATATTCTGCTCATCATGGATTTTTTGCATTAATTTTTATTTTAAAAACTATTTCATTAAAACACTATTTATCTTGATTACTGATTTTTTATGCACCCACCTCTCAATCCTATCTCATATGTTACCATGAGAATGAAATGAAATAATTAATGTCAAGCCCTTAGAACCGTGCCTGACACATACTTAATGCTCAGTAGTGTTGTTATTAAAATTGTTTCTAATACAAAGGCATATGGACCATAGATTTTTAACCCTTTGGTTTTAGGCCTTTGTGAGGTAATCTTCAGTATGCTGGTATTATTCCTTAATTCTCCTTAGTTCTGTTGATTTATAAGCACCAAACCAACAATATCAATTTATTGTAGGACCCATTATGTATCCATTAAATAGAATCATTGTGCAAATATCTTAATTTCTACTTTTTTTTTTTTTTTTTTTTTTTTTTTTTGCGGTACGCGGGGCTCTCACTGTTGTGGCCTCTCCTGCTGCGGAGCACAGGCTTCGGACGCGCAGGCTCAGCGGCCATGGCTCAGGGGCCCAGCTGCTCCGCAGCATGTGGGATCTTCCCGGACCGGGGCACGAACCCGTGTCCCCTGCATCGGCAGGCGGACTCTCAACCACTGTGCCACCAGGGAAGCCCTTAATTTCTACTTTTTGTCTTTCTGAACAAACCTGCGATTTGAATTGAAGAGGCGGGTTGGTTTAGTCCAACACTCAAGCTCATGCTTTCTCACTGAATTGATCATTTGGCTGAACCAATTGACCTGCCAATTCAGTCATAACAGTTGAGCCAGGTGTTTGTGCAGATTTAGTGCTGAGGCTGACGCCTGTGTTGTGAGGCTTAGTGAGGGGGGTGCCACTAGAAAATGTAGCTAGTTGAAGACTGGTCTCTCCAATCACATTGCTCTTTATGCCTTTGCAAAGTGATGTCTGTGACGGCTCTGCCCTGACTTGAATGTCCCTGACCCCTGTAAGCAATGCACCCTGCTGCCTTCTGAAGCCTCCTGAAACCAACCTACCCAACCATACTACAATGTTGATTATACCTGGGAATGTGACACATGAGGTATTTAAAAAGTGTTTCCAATAGCAACCTTGT
Organism: Mesoplodon densirostris; assembly: GCF_025265405.1. Taxonomy (NCBI): domain Eukaryota; kingdom Metazoa; phylum Chordata; class Mammalia; order Artiodactyla; family Ziphiidae; genus Mesoplodon; species Mesoplodon densirostris. The sequence continues at coordinate 50,021,835 of NC_082674.1, forward strand.
CTAAATATTTTTGCACTCTGATAAAAGCCATACAGCAACTGCATGGCTGGTTCCAACATACACAAAGCACATGATAAATAAGCAAAAAAGCAAACAAACTCAAAAGAAAACTTAGCTGATGTTATTTTAAGTCGAGTGATATTTTGGGAGGGTTAAGCATTCCTACAACTAATATACTACTGAGAAGACTCAATTTTAGTAACTGCGTGAGAATATTATAAACCAAGCCCACACAATATTAAAATAAGTTAAAAGATATGCAAAATTTATGAGAGAATGTCAGGTGTAATGCTTGATAAAGTAAGCTTAATGCTTAAGAAATTTATCTTCTGGCTTAAAAGCCAACTCTTGCAATTCTGAGTTCGAGTATAATTTTAGAAACTCTGTAAAGTCATTCTTTTATTAATGAGATCAACTCTAGGTGAGCTCAAAGAAGTAACTTCCTAAAACATCCATGAGGACAAACAAGATCCTCAAAAGCACCAGAAATCAGCATGTCATGTTAAAAAAAAAAAAAAAAATACTGAGAGGCAAGTTCATACTATTCTTTCCTGAGGAAAGAGGTGAAAAAATCAGTCCTCCAAAAAACCTTTTGATTTGTATTCATTCAGTCCATTTTTTTCCCCCTGTTTGAGACATTGTGAAACTTGCAAATAAATAAAGAGTTTAGAGCTGATGGAAGAGGTGCATTACTTCATAGCTTCTCCTTTACGCTGGGTGTGTCATGTTGTTACATTGTGCAGTGTCCTTATTATCAGCCTGGACTTCAGTAACAGCCAGGGAGTCCAGAGAGCAGATTTCCATTGGCTAACTGGTCACATACTGCAGCTCCCAGCTGAAATAATGCTGCAGATCAGCAAGGCAATGAATGAAGAGAAAACCTGCATCTTACACAGTCCCTCTGCAGTATGACTCAGCCTATATCTCATTTGTAACCAAAATATTCTTCCAAAAATCCACAAAGCAATACGGTAAGAACTCAGTCAGCCAGGGTAAACTACTGACTGCTGCATGGCTGAATCGTCCAGCAAAAATTAAAAAGCAACATACATGTTTAAACTTTTGAAATCACATCATTTTTAGGATCACTAGTAATTTTTCGATGACCTTAAGATCTAGGATTTCGGCACATTGTCCAAAAGCTGGGGTGTGGCATGTACCTCTTCCTCACAGGCCTGAGTGGGTGAGAAGGTTTCAGGAATTCAGGGCTTTCATGAACCATGCATTTGAAAAGTCACCAAATCCCAATTCCTCATTTTTCTGAACAAGCAAGGCATTCTGAAGCAAATTTGGAGACATAAGGAAATGTCTAAGTGATTGATTTTGTATCTGTCACATTTCTTTTCAGTCATTTCAATTCTGCAACCAAATAACGACAACAACAATTTAAAAAGAAAAACGAATGCAGTGATTTGGCTAACCTTTACTGTAATAGCTCAGCTCTTTTCTGGCATTATTTGGTGATTGGGTAAAGGATCGCCATTATTGTAAAATGGCATTCCCAGTGACACAGCATTATAAGATACTCGGGGTGGTAATCATGCCTATGAAATTTAAATAGAACCAATGGACTTATTCATAGCTGCTCTGCGTCTCTTACTACTTCATGTAATTATGTTAAAAGCTATCATATCAAAGAATAGCATCATTTGTAGACAACAGCTCAATAATTAGCTTCTCTTGCTCCAAAGTCAACTATTCTTTCTATCTTTCTCATGTTATTTAATGTCTGTCCCTTTCCTCTCTGCCCATCCTTCTTTTACTTTCATCTCTCAATTTTTTTTACTAGATATTATTTTATGCTGGTTTAATTTCTTGAAACCCTTCTTAATATTTCTTACAAAATGAGGATGATCAATAAATTGTCTGCTTGCCAATTTTAAGAAAATGAAAGTTTCAGAATTGCAGAAAATAGCTGTTGAGGTGTAACTGCCAGATGACAGAGTTCAGATGAGTGAATGCAAATGTATATACGGAGAAAGAAATCTGTAGATGGATTTCTATATTCAGTGGAATTAGCTAAATAAAGCTCTTACATCAATATTAGGTATTGAATATGACCTTTTTTGAGGAGTACTTTGTAGAATGGACAGTTGACGTTACTTTCCGTCGCATGGGTTACAAGGCAGTATACTTACCATAAGCATTAAAGGCTTTTGGAGAAGAAAATGGGTAGCCTCAGAGGATAACAGCTCTCAATATTCATGGCCAGAGGCCAGAATGTCAGAAAGAAAGTGATCACCTACCTTTTCAACAGTGACTACCCCGATGGGGATGGAAGGCCTCTTTGGTATTCACTATGCACAGGCAGGGTGTGGTTTGTTCTGGGTTTTTGTACCGGGCCTAGCTCTATGGACACTCATTACAAGGTTATTACTCTCATTATAGTGGACAATGCAATAATATTTTAAATGGGCCAAATTTGGATCCCAGCTACTCATGAGCTGCTTTTGCAGGCCTTAGGGAAAAATAGCTTATCAGTGCGGGGAAATGGAATCTGGCCCACATCCCATTGCTTCCTCTACTACAAATCGAAGAGAACCTCTGTAAAGAATATCTGGTTCTCATGAGCTCTGATGATAAGAGGTAGCCTTTGTGGATAACTCTTTGGGCATAACTGCAGAACTGGTTTGGGATAGAAATATAAAACAAGAGTAGTTAGTTTCCCAAGTTATTCACTAACACTTTCTGATGCATTTCTCTGACATCCGGAATGTCTTCCTCTGATCCCTTTTCTCATGCACCACTTTTTGCCTTATGAAGAAGAAAAAATTCACTTGAAGTCAACATTTGCCAAAGTATGTTTCCTGGGATATGATACATCAAAAAGTCCTATGATAAGAGGATTCTGGGAAAAGTCTTTCTATTTCTGAGAGTCACAGAGCACATGAACATGTTAGAGACTTTGAGTGCCTCCAGAGGAAAGTGACCTGTTTAATTGTGATGCATGACCCCTTTTTTAGGCATAAGATATAATACCTCTTAGAACTGTTATTGTTTTGGGAAATTAAAGTTTCAAATTTTAGAGGTTCCGTAAAGAGACTAATGTTTAACTCTGAGAGTGTCTTTATGTGAAGTCGGTTGCCCTTCAAACCTATATCACCGAATATTTAAATGAGATAAGGAGTCTTTCAAAACCTTGTCTCCAAAAGCAGGCATTCTAGAGGTAAACTTTTAAAAATCATAAAGAGATTTATTTCTTTGAAGATACCTTGCTTCTCATGTAGAAATAATTGTATCTGTTAAAGGAAAACTCTTGGCATCATTGGGTAGAACTAATGTTCATGGTATTTTAACAATTATAACTCATAATAATAGTTCAGTGTGTCAAACATGGAGTATCTTCCCTAGCTTGGAGGTAGCTTCACCATCAGTTTGATGACTTCTAGAAACCAAAGCTAAATTTTAGGCATTATTTTGTATTTATTCCAAAAGTGTGAGCAACTAAGCCAATTAACTCTATACAGGATATGTACCCTCTCAACTTCAAAATGGAAATTTCTTGTCAACCAGATTTCTGGTAACTTTCAGTTCTGATGAAATGGTTAGCTAATTGATTTCTTTTTTTTTTTTGGCGGTACGCGGGCCTCTCACTGTTGTGGCCTCTTCCGTTGCAGAGCACGGGCTCCGGACGCGCAGGCTCAGTGGCCATGGCTCATGGGCCCAGCTGCACCACGGCATGTGGGATCTTCCCAGACCGGGGCATGAACCCGTGTCCCCTGCATCAGTAGGCGGACTCTCAACCACTGCGCCACCAGGGAAACCCGCCAATTGATTTTTAACCAGTTTAAAAACAGGATTCCAGCAAAACAGTTTGTTTTGCACAAAGATGCCCCATTTGCACAAAGATGCCCCTGGCAATTATTAGCTTAATCTCCCTCTGCAGAATTCCTGGGGAAACATGATCTGCAGTCAACTAGCCCTTTTTGTTAATAATCACTCAGTGCTGCAGAAAGAAATCTCCCAGGCTTCTCCATCCTAGACTTTAGGCAGGTTGTGTGCAGGGAGTAAAGGCTCCTTGACCTTGTTTTTCTGCTTCCATTCCTCAGTCAAGGTGGCATTACTGGGGCAAGCTTGGGGGAAGTGGGCAGGCAGAAAATGCTGCACAACCCTCCTCCCATAGAAGTGATTCTTTGTCCTGGCCAAGATGTAGTTCACAATTTTATGAGAAACTGACAATGCAGTCATTACACTGGGGCATGTGTGAGGAGGCATGAGCCTTATGTGCATGCAACATGACCCTTTTGTAGTATTGATGCTGAAGAGTAGAGAGACTGAACATTCAGGAGTTCATTTTAGAATAGGATTTGCAGCTAAGAAGTCAAGCAAGAAACCTACATGGAATGACAAGTTTTATCTCTAATTTTTTTTTCTTATCTTACACATAGACTAATGCCAGGAGCACTATCTAAGATCTAGAAGGTAGTTTGGAAAGATAAAAGCTAAGGTTTCCCTTCATTTGGAGCTGTTGGGTTGTTTGGAAAGACGTGACCTAAGACCAGAAAAGTCAGAATTTCCAATATTTGGGATCTGTAAAAGGGAGCGTTCGTGGGCAACAGGGCACAGAAGAGGAAAAAAAAAAAGAAGGAAATATTAAAGACTAATTGAAAACATGCAGAAAAAACCCTCAGGCTTTCCAAATGAATTGGAGCATTTTAACCGGTCCCATGAATTTACAAAATGTTGAATAATACTGTATTAGAATTAAGTGTTACTCTAAGCTAGTTAAGGAAGTTTTTAAGCAAGTTTGAAATAACCACCACCTTTTTACAGCGTGACTTGAAAAGTCAGCCTTCAGCCTAGAGAGAATCGTAGAGTTCTGTCAAGGAGTAATCCTGTCGATTTACATGGTTGTGAAGACAGTAGGATAAGACCAGAGAGTCTGTGTAAGAGAAGAAATACACATTCTGGTTCAAGATATATTAATTCAGTATTGTTTCTCTTAGTGTAGAACTAGTTCAAGTTAGATTAACTCCCATATTAGGTAGTAAATCACTTCCTATGGTTTCCTGTCACCTTTGCTTGATTCTCATGCAGAATGCTGCCATGATCTTGGCTGATTCAAGTTTACTATACCTAAAGCCTCGTTTCTTCATGACATGCACAAATTCATTGATTTTCCTAAACTCTCACTTTCATTAGGTCCCCCCCTGTGTTTGGAAACCTACAGTCATTTCTAATTTCTTGGACCCAGGTCAGTGCCCAGCACAGCTATGAAGGGGGCTAAGTTAGTTTATATCACTCTAGACCTGCCCATCGGCATCCTTCTGTTCTTGATACCACCCCTCCCCAACACCCTTTCAGTGTTCCCCTGTGCCTTCTGCCCTGATTCATGACACTTAATCTAGAGCTCTGCTACTTTACTAGTGGAATTTACAACCTTCTACAGGAGTCACTTTCACACTAAACATCCTACAAGTGGAAGGATTTCAGTTACCAGCCAGCAGGTAAAGGAAAATGTGAGGACCAAGTACACCGTCTAGTTGGCAAGGCAGCATGTTGTGTAAGGCTAATTACTTAATCTCTCTGTATTTCAGTTCCCTCATTAGTGAAATGGGGATTATGAAAGCCCTTATAGGGTTGTTACGAGGTGTAAATGACTTAGTATTTGTTAAATGCTTAGGAAATAAATAGTATGTAAGTGTTTAATCATTAAATAAAAATAGGCATCCAGATCTGTCAGGGTGTTGGAATGAAATGTGTTAAATTTAAACACTGAGTTCAGGCTATGACGTTTCACGATATGATTCCAATCCCTTCATCTGTAGGTACTTGCTACAACACCCTCTGCTATACGCAGACTAGTCTATTAGGTCCTTCCTACACCTGAAATACGCACTTGAACCTCATTCTCATGTCATGTACTCCCTTCACTTGGACTATTCCTTTCTCTCTCCACTACCTCATTAAATTTTACCTAACTTTCAAGGCCTATTTTCAATTTTCTTCACAAATCAGCTCTCATCAACTGGGGTCTACAATGGCTCTGTTTTTTTCTGAAAAACAAAATTGCTTGTGGTGTAAAGCATAATTCTTGTGGTGCTAGACACATAGAAAGTGCTTTTTTTTTTAAAGTATAATTTCCACTTTATTGTCTTTCCAGAGGACAGTATTTCTTTAGTCTTTAAGGACTTGGCTCCTTACACGGGCTTTGGTGGAGGTCGTGGGGCTGCACCAGCAGGTCTACGTCGGGGTGGAGGCGTTCGGGCCTTCCGGGCTTCCCGAGAACGATTCCTGACTGCCTTGCTGTGAATGGCACAACTCACGCAGTAATGCAGTCTCACATACAGCTTGGGAAGCACATAGGCATCGGAAACACTCGCTCCGGAAATGTCCCTGACGGCTGCGGCCTCTACGATGTTCCGAATAATTAGGCTGCAAAAGAGCAGACATTCATAGTGATACCTTATTTCCCTGCTTGCCCAGGGGAGAACTGACCTCCTTCGTTCTCTCTTCTCCATAAAGGAGAGGCCCAGGCTAGACGACTACTCAGCCTGCTTGTCCTCCTTGGTTTACCTCTACAGGTGGACACGGGCTAATTGTGGAATGGCCCCCGTGTATACCTTTACAATTGTGATGACCAGCTGTCTTCACCCTGATATCGATCGATTCCAAACTACTCTCAGTGCACCAAGCATGCTTCCTTCCCAAAAATGAGATTCTCAAGCAATATATAATTGACTGTTTCACTTTATTCCAAGTAGACACTCTCTTGCCACAAAAACAAGGAAATACAGAAGTGCATCCTTGCTCACATTTTGATCTTTGGCTCATAGCTGCCACCGTGTTCAATAAATATTTACTGAGCATCTCTCGTGTGAGGACCTGAGCAATGAGACGGGGCTGCAAAAGATGAATAAGACAGCTCTTGCCTTCAAAGAGTTTTCTATAAACAATCATTCTATAGTTGTTGAAGCTCATTAAAATATAATGAATTTGCTGGTAAGAGATGTTTGGAAAACAGATACAGAGAAAATCAAAAGAAATTAAAGCTTTCTATGAATCCTAATAATTCTCCCAGGAGCACGTTTAAAGAATGAAGGGAGAAATATTTACCATCGTGTTAAGGTTTTCCTAATTCTGCTCTCTTTTTCAGTTTAGGCAGAGTTGAGGTATCCAACCTAGGTCCATAGTGATGCACTTAAAAAGGCATGAAGATTGAAGGACTCCTGTGTTATCTGGATTAGCAATCACAGCCAGTACTACCCTTGGGTATGGGAGAGGGCCCTTGCCTCACCCTGGGCTTTAGAGGGTCTTGCTCTAGCTCTCTCAGCTTATGCATTTCCCCTGAGCAGAAGGAGGTTTTGAGGCTAAGGCAACAAGCTCCCTTTTTATTGAGGGCTCCAGTTACCAGGATTCTGAAGTCCCCAACCACTGCTGTATATACTTCTAAGGCCTGAGGGATGGCCAGTGAGGCACTGTTGGTATGGAATATGGTTGGAACTTAGCTGCATGCATTGGGATGTCCCAGCAACTACACTGGGGCTTCTAATAGTGTAGGAGAAAGTAGAGGTCAGAGAGAGAAAAAAAGGAGCAGGTCAGGGCCATGAGCTGTGGACTGGCTCACATCCCTACACCGTCACGGTCTGTGGAACTTCTAGGAGTTCAAGAACCCTAAATTCAGATTTAGGTTTTTAAATCATCATGAAAGTATATTTCTCAAGGTAAGAGGATAGAACATATGTTACTTAACAATTTGTTGGCTTGATTTATGACTTTTAAATATTAGACGTTTCCTGTGTGGGTCTCCATATTTATTCTTGTTCTTGCCTCACAAAGTTTAGGAGTAATCCTGGATACAGTCATTGGCACATAGGAAATGGGTTTGACTCAAACTGCCATTCCTCAAGAAATCCAGGCTCTTTCTCCTGTTGAGCCGCCCCGTATTTTCCCTCACTTCTGAACTGTTTACACTCTCTGCCCGAATTTAGCAGAGTGGACTAGTTGTTTGGACCACTGGTTTGGTCTCTGCACTTGTCTTCTCTCTGAATGCTGTCTTACTACCTTCATATTTTTGTGTCCTTAATGTCTGAACCCAGGTGCATTCCACCTCCTTGCTTAAAAATCTCAGACTCAGCTGAGATTTGTATGAGAGCTGGTTACATCTTCAGGGGCTGGGATTAGCCAGTTGCCCGAAAGCTCAGTTGTTCTCTGTTTGTTACAGTGTATGATAAACCCTTTCTTAGTATGAAAAGAAAAAGAAAGAAAATAAAAGTTCTCAGAAAGAAAGTCGATTGTTTGTCTTGATGATAGATGTAAAGAAGTCAGAAAAAAAGTGAATGTACTTAGCCAAAAACTTTTGAAAGCATTAAAGCTTGAAGTGACAATATTGGTGATGGCTGAGACGTTTGACCTGCACAGGTCCACGGCACATGCAATCGCCATGTGCTGCAACCCTTGTGAATATCAAGGTCTACCATAAGTCAATTCTGTTAGACTCTAAAAATCTTAATAGTTTCAATATCTTAACAGCTTAGGTTAATTAATTGGTTTATTCTTTAATTCACTCACTGTACAAATATTCATCTAGTGTCTGTCCAAAAGCCTAACTGGTATGTTCCAGAACAAGCCCATGATGGCTTTTCCATTATACATAGAAGTGCCTCATGTTACAGCTGTTATAGAAACATAAACTCCTCTTCCTACTCTTCCATACAACTAAAGCTCCCTCTTAAACACTTACATGTCTTATTTTAACTATTTTTGATTGAAATATTTCTAAAGTATCCTCATTTCCTTAGAGTATACTAAATGTTCTTTAATCACTCGTAAAGTCAATCTCTCACTGTGTTTTAATTAATTCTGTGATGTACTCAGGAAATTTCAATGTATAGATGGCAGTCTGTTTGGTGTTTTTTATTTGTGCTTGATACTTGTTTAATCTACTCTGGTTCATCACTTCTGTCAGTGGGCTTCCTCTAGGAGCTCCACTCCTTTAATGTGCCTCTAACCTTTGGACTGGAAAACCACATTTGGTAAAAGGTATTCTAAAATAGCAGCGAGTGTCTGACATGTTGTCTATGAAAATGGCATAACATTTAGTACACTAATTTTATAGCATCTCATTTGACTACTTATGACCAGTATTTCCTGTTTCTCAGGTGTATACAGAAAAGAACTTATTGGATGAATAGTTACTAGATAAATGAGATATTTTTGAAATATACTATAAAATATGTCACAAGATAACTGCCTAGTTTGGAAAAAGTGATTTTCTTAAAGAGGCAAATACAGAAAAACTAGTTTGATTTAATTGACTGATTATCAACCAGGTCAATTCACTCAGTTGTCTGTGTGTGTGCATCTAGTGTTAAGCATTTATTTTTCCTACTAACCATCTGCAACTCAAACTCTGAAGTATCTGAGAAATCTGTAAAACACAAATATTAACATGGGCTAGGAGGTTAACCTCCAGTGTGATTTATGAGGAATTATGTAGGCTGACTCCCAGTGAAACTGTTGAAAACTATTAAAAAAATAATAAAGCCTCTAGAAATTATTATGAGTGAATAGCATATGACAAAGAATCTATTCAATAATATCTACCAAATTTGGTAATAAAAATGAGAATGTGTGATACCTGAACCAAAATTGGTCCCTATCTCCCCTATTCTTAGTTCAGTGAGATGGAGATTCCACTCCAGACTGGTGATGTGAAGAATACAGGATACTCTGTCTCCTCAGCACCCAGAGGAAAGGCTTTCTTCCTGGGAGGGGCAGGATTTCATAATTTTTCATCCTACTCCAAGTTTCTTATTGCTGAGGCTAAGTTCTAGGCCAGTGCAATTGAGAAGTAGGGACTCTTTCTTATGCCCAGCCTCCACCGTGGAAAGGAGGCTTCACTGAGAACATGATCACTCTTTCCCCAGCTCATGAGGCCATGGTTCCACACCAGGAAAGGCCAGCTGAAAGAATCTCATATTTCTGCTCCCTCCTTCATGGCATTCTTGGTTCTTAGAATGAAGGTGACCTCAGAGAGAAACTTGCAATCTTCCCTATATCCAAATCCATAGCCCTGGCTCAGAGATTTTTGCCTGGGGAGAGAAGACAAGCCTGCCATAAAACAAATAGTTCTTCATCTCTTCCTAAGGAACTTTCTTTTGCAAACTAGAGTGAAGAAATTCAAGCCTAATAGCACTCTCAAAAACAGTAGAAGTGGTGAAAGGCAATTGAGAGGAGATTCAAGACACAGGCTAAACTGTAGGCCAACTAGTTTGCAGAAGAGAACCAGGGAGCAGTAAAGCTGGAAGAGCCCTCCAATGATCAGAACAAAAATCAAACACTAACTTCAGAAAGTATTCATTCAAAGGAGCCAGAATTTGAATAGATTAGTTTGTAGAGCAATTTATACCCCAGGTATTATTAAATGCAGTAGAGTAATCAGCTGTCAGTTAGTGGAGTTTACTTGCTGAATGTGGTCAGGGAAAGAAAGGGAGAGACTCCAACCAATGCCACTGTCATCCCTGGATGACTGTGGGCATATCCAAACCTGTGCAGCCTCGAGGAACAGCATCAGAGGCTGAACACTGGAGGGGAGGTAGAGGAGATGACACTGAAATACTCTAATCAGTTGCTAAACAAATAAACAAGCAAATAACAATAACCCCAGCGGGATGTGGGGGGAGAAGTAGAAGACAGTACCCAGAATTTCTACAATATATTATCTAAAATGCCAACTTTCAACAAAAAATTATGAGCATGTAAAGAAATAGAAAATTATGACTCATATAAAGGAAACAATGAAAGCAACTGAAACTACTTGTGAGACAAATCAGATTCTGAATTTATGAGAAAAGGACTTTAGCCATTATAAACATGTTCATGGAATTAAGGAAAATCATGATAAAAGAAGTAAAGGAAGGTATGATTACAATATTGCATCAAAAAGAGATTATCAGTAAAGAGGCAGAAATTTTTAAAATAAAGAATCAAAGAGAAATTGCAGACTTCATTAGAGGGGCCTAATCGTAGATTTGTACTGGCAGAGAAAAGAATAAGTGATTTTGAAGATAGGTTGATAGAGATTATGCAAGCTGAAAAACAGAGAGAAAAAAGAATTGAAAAAAGTGAAGAGCATCTCAGAGAAATGTAGAACATCTTTAAGCACACCAATGTACACATAATGGAGGTATCAGATGGAGAGAGAGAGAGCAATAGAAAAAATATTAGAAGAGTGATTGAAAACAAGTGCTTATGCTGATATCAGAAAAAAATAGACTTTAAAACAAAAATATTACCAGAAATAGAGATATTCTATAGTGATAAAAGAGTCACTCCATTAAAAAAGATAGCATATATATTTATAATTATTATATCTAACAACGGAACACCAAAATGCAAAATAGTTGGAGACTTCCATACCCAACTTTCAGTAATGGAAAGAACAAACAGAAGATCAAAAAAAGAAATAGAAGACTTGAACACTGTAAACCAGCTAGACCTAATAGACACCTATAGAACACCAGCCCTAACAACAACAGAGTATATGTCATCCCAAATGCACACAGAACATTCTCCAGGATAAACTAGCAATAAATCAAACTTCAGTAAATTTAAAAGGATAGAAATAATACAAAGTATGTTCTACAACCACAATGTAATAAAATTAGAAATCAATAGCAGGAAAAGATTTGGGAAACTCACAAAATGCGGAAATTGTACAACACTCCTAAACAACCAATGAATTGAAGAGGAAATCAGAAGGGAAACTAGAAAATACCTTCAGAGTAGTGAAAATGAAGATATAGCATATGAAAACATATGGGATGCAGCTAAAGCAGGGCATGGAGGGAAATATTTAGCTGTAAATGTCTATATTAAGAAGAAATACATCCACGGGCCTCCCTGGTGGCGCAGTGGTTAAGAGTCCGCCTGCCGATGCAGGGGATACGGGTTCGTGCCCCGGTCTGGGAGGATCCCATATGCCGCGGAGCGGCTGGGCCCGTGAGCCATGGCCGCTGGGCCTGCGCATCCGGAGCCTGTGCTCCGCAACGGGAGAGGCCACAACAGTGAGAGGCCCGCATACCGCAAAAAGAAAAAAAAAAAAAAAAAGAAGAAATACATCCAATGAATACCATAGTCTTCCATCCTCAGACACTGGAAAGAGCAAATTGAACCAAAAGAAAGCAGAAGGAATGAAATAAAAAAGAAAATAGTAAAAAGTAATGAAATAAAGGCTAGGAAAAATAGAGAAAATTGATAAAACCAAAGCTGGTTCTTTTAAAAGATAAAAAAAAAATTACAAACATTTAGATAGATTGCCAAGAACAAAAGAGATAAGAATCAAATTATTAGAAATGAAAGAGAAGACGTTACTACTGACCCTACAGAAATTTAAAAAGGATTACAAAGAACCACTATTTTTTTTTTTTTTTTTCCTTTTTGCGGTATGCGGGCCTCTCACTGTTGTGGCCTCTCCCGTTGCGGAGCATAGGCTCCGGATGCGCAGGCCCAGCAGCCATGGCTCACGGGCCCAGCCGCTCCGCGGCATATGGGATCCTCCCAGACCGGGGCACGAACCCCTATCCCCTGCATCAGCAGGCGGACTCTCAACCACTGCGCCACCAGGGAGGCCCCAAAGAACCACTATTAACAATTGTACAGGACTTCCTTGGTGGCACAGTGATTAGGAATCTGCCTGCCAATGCAGGGGACACAGGTTCGAGCCCTGGTCTGGGAAGATTCCCACATGCAGTGGAGCAGCTAAGCCCGTGTACCGCAACTACTGAGCCTGTACTCTAGAGCCTGCGAGCCACAGCTACTGAGCCAATGTGCCACAACTACTGAAGCCCGTGCACCTAGAGCCCGTGCACCGCAACGAAGAGTAGACACCGCTTGCTGCAACTAGAGAAAGGCTGCATGCAGCAACAAAGACCCAGTGCAGCCAAAAATAAATAAATAAATAAATAAATTAAAACAAAACAGTTGTACACCAACAAATTAGATGAATTGGACAGATTCCTAAAAAAGAAACACCAAAACTGACTTAAGAAATAGACAATATGAATAGATTTATAACAAGTGAGATATTAAAGCAGTAATCAAAAACCTACCCACAAAGAAAAACTCAGGCCCAGATGGCTTCACCACTACATTCTACCAAACATTTAAAGAATTAATGCCAATTTTTCATAACCTCATTCAAAAAGTAAAGAGGAGAGAATACTTCCCAACTCATTCTACAATTACCAAATGACTCAGAAATTCCATTCCCAAATATGTGAAATTAAAACATATTCACACTGAAACTTATACATGAATGTCTATAGCAGCATCATTCATGATAGCCAAAATGTGGAAACACCCCAAATGCCCATCAATGGACAAATGGATTAACAAAATTTAGTATACTTATACAATGGAATATTACTATAAAAAGGAATGAATAAATGATATTCGCTATAATATGGATGAACCTTGGAAACTATATGCTAAGTGAAAGAAGCAAGTCACAAAAGATCTAGCTAAATGGTATAGGGTTTCTTTTTGAGGTGATTAAAAATACTGAAATTGACTGTGGTGATGGTTGCACGTGTTTGTGAATATACCAGAACCCACTGAATTGTACACACTGTAACAAAAACAACTCATAAATCGACCACACATAATTTTTAAATATCTGTATTATGAAAGAAGCCAAATACAAAGTTAAAAGCAACCAAACTGAAGAGATATTTTAAAAATTTAATAGAAATCAGTTTATTATTAACAATCTATAACTTCTGCAATTTAATAAAAAAGACAAATGAGCAGAGAACTGAAATGGCATTTGACAGGAGAAGAAATCTGAATGCAGGTCTTATGAAAAGAATCTCAGCTTCAACAGGTAATCCTGAAATGTAAATATTAAATAATGAGACAATTTCACACTCCTGAGACCAAGAAAAGTAAAAGGCCTAAGAGCATCTATGTTGGCAATAAAGTAGAGAAACAGGAACTCTCATTTAATCTAGTGGGCATACAAGCTGGTACAATAATTTGGAAAGCCATTTGACCAAATCTCATGCCCTAAACTAAGTGACAGTATACACTAGTTATATTCCCTAAAATAAGTCAAGCACATGAACTAAAGGAGACTTATATAAGAATGTTCATTGTAGCACTGTTTCTTCAGAAATCTAGAAACAATACAAATGTCCATGAACAGGAAATTCATGGTATATTTATCATGGGGCACTAGAAAACAGTTAAAATGAGGAACAAGGGTATATATGCCAATGAAGATAAACTTTTAAAAACACATTGAATAAAATCAAGGCAATTGCCGAATGACACATATTTAAATAAACTATAAAACCATTAAAAAATAATAGTCTATAAATATAAGCACAAAAGTAAATATAAGTCCACAAGCAAAAGCACAGAAACACATGGGATTGATAAACATTGAATTAATAATTATTGTCATCACAGCAGAGAGAGTCAGTGAAATAGGATTGGAAAGGTGTTTATAGTGGGAATATTATTTTTTAAAGTCCGAAGTAAATGTTCCATAATGTTAGGATTTAATGGAAAGGCAAGGTGAAAAGGTAGTATAGGATGGAATCATGGGCACAGGTTCTGAACCAGAATGCTTTGGTTCAAATTTGCCCCCTGCAACCTACAATCTGTGTGACTTTATGCAAAGTATTTAACAACTCCATGCTCACTCAGAAAATGTGGAATGGTAATAACAGTAGCACATCATAGGGGTGTTCTGAGAATATGATGAGTCAATATATGTAAAAATTCATAGAAAAATGCTTGGCATGTAGTGAGTATTTAATATTTTTATTTGTTAAAACTGCATAATTAAGTCTCAATATTTATTTTTCTATTCTGCTTTCTGTGTGTTTGAATTATCTTATAATAAAAATACTATTATTTTTAAAATCATACCAGACTTTAATAGGAAGAAAAGGCAAAGAGGAGCTATCCACAGGGACACATTTGATATAAGGTGAACAATCCCTACTATATAATTCAGATTATTTTAATTTCTAAAAAATAAAATTAATTACAGGGTAAATATTCTAACAATTAAGGCAAATAGCCACTTATTGAGTTGAAAAGTATTTGTTAAATGTCTTCTGTTTGTCCAGCTCTACCTTAGACAGCAAGCAAGTTAAAAAACATCAAGCAAGAGTCAACAGATTCCCTGCCCTTACTGACATACAGAATGTGTTCACAAAGGAAATAATCAGAGAACAAGGCAAAGAATTCCATAAATGTCATATTTTATGACCCCATGTACTAGAGTAAGCCATTGAGAGAAAGGGCAGTTTGGCCCTTGGAGTTATCAGGGAAGTTGGCTGTTCATTGATTGGTTTGTTTATTTTGTTTGTTTGAATTTAAGTGAAAATAGAATTTGTTTTTGAGGAAGGTGAGATTTCTATAAGCTGAGAAATCAGGAAGAGGGAGTGAAAGAGTGGTACAGCAGAGAATAAAAGCTCAGAAGCAAGATGAACTTGACCTGAAGGGGAGACTATCTGCTTGTTGGAAACAGTGGGTTTAACTCAGGGAGCAGGAGAGAATAGGAATAGGGGGTTAGATAAGCAAGGTGCCTGCCATTAATATTAGAATTTTTCTTTATGACAGTTGAAGGGGAATTCTTCAAGAGTGACTTCTGATAGTTGATTCTGAGAAGGCTGTTACTAGGAAGTAGCTTTGGTTTGAATCTTCAAAGAGGAGAACCAGAAATTTTATTCTCTTATCAGCAGAGATAAGAAGCTATACCTTGAAGCTATACCTTGAACCATCAGATGAAGTAGAAGATATTTGGATGGATTTTCAACATGACAGAGTCTCCTTTAGAGCAAATACATATGTAACTAAACAAATTTAGTTTTAAAAACAATGGTATATATTTTAGGAGAGAAAAAGCAACTAGCTGTGAAACCTCTCACCACATCTTTTCTGGAGCTCACAGAGAGAGCCCTAGGGCTGTCTTTACAACTACCCAACAAGCTCTTGAAAAAGAGCTTTTTCTGTGATTTAATAACACCATTTATAGGAAACAAAGCTTAACTTTTTTAGTACTTGCTAAGAGGATGGAGGCAGAAGGATAAGGCAGTAGTCAGTGAACAATTCATTATCTTTGTGAAAACAAACATGTAAATAATCATTTAATTTCATGGATGTGGAGTGGGCAGGGAAGAAAGTAAATCCTTTTCAGAAGCTGGTGGCTGTAAAAACCCTCTCACTCTACCCTGTGGTCTCACTGACACAATGCTGCTAGAATGAAAATATTCTACCAATTCTAATAGACTGAAAATAAAAATAAACAGCTTAATTGCATGGTGGGTGTTTTTGAATGGCTTTCTGAATTGTAAAGTGCCCATAATATGTCTCTATTATTCCCACACTCCACAAGACTTCCTCGCTTGAAGTACCCAATGGAGTGAGATGGATGCAACAAATAGCCAGGAAGCATCGTGTTCCGAACCCTAATATCTTTGTTCATTTCATCCCTGAGCAGGGCAGTGAAATGATCAGCATTGTGGCAACAAAGTTGCCATATTTCTAGTCAAATGTCATGCCTAGCTCAAAGCTTGCATTTCAAATCAGGAGATTAAGAAATATTGGTTGAAAAATATTCAATTAATCTTCTTTGGTTAACCAAGATGGGGAGTTTTAGGTTTCTGGATATGTTGTAAACTTTCAGTAGACAGAACCATATCTATCCAACTTGGTGGTATTCCATTCAAAAGGAAGCCTGAGTAAAAGCTTTATGAAAACAGTGAAAATACAGTGTCATGTTCCTGAAATGAAATCATTTTGAAAATTCCCTTTTCCCTAAAAGTCAACTGGTGGACTTTGTGATTCAATCAGGCAATGCCTTTTTGAACTGTTTTGCTGTTGAAGCTATGGATGAGAGAGAGAGAGAGAGAGACAGAGACAGAGAGACAGAGACAGAGACAGAGAGAAAGGGAGAGAGAGAGAGGGAGAAAGGGAGAGAAGGAGAAAAGGCAGAAGGGCGGGGGAGGAGGAGAAGAAAAAGGAGAAGGAAAAGAAAAAATAGCAAAGGATAAAAGGAAAGAAAGGAATAAAAGATGGAAGGAAAGAAAGAATGAAGGAAGAAATGAAATCTAGAACTTCTACAATTAAACATATGGCTTTCAAAAGCTTTCTTTCAGGAGATTATGGATATATTTGAACAAATTGATAATTGGAATTCCTCTTTGGAAACCATCATTTTATTTCTCATAAAAGAAAAACAGTCTTATCACATTGTATGCTGTTGTATAATAACAAAAATCTGTTATCCACCATGTTCATCAGTCTTTTTTTTTAAACATCTAATGCTTTTTAAAAAATTATATATTTATTTTTATCTCTGGCTGCGTTGGGTCTTACTTGCAGCACGCAGGATCTTCGTTGAGGCATGTGGGATCTTCCACTGTGGTGCATAGACTTCTCTCTAGTTGTGGTGTGCAGGTTTTCTCTCTCTAGTTGTGGCGTGCAGGCTCCAGAGCACATGGGCTCTGTAGTTTGTGACACGCAGGCTCTCTAGCTGAGGCACAGGAGCTCAGTAGTTGTGGCGCATGGGCTTAGTTGCTGCGCGGCACGTGGGATCTTAGTTCTCAGGGATCGACCTGGGACCCCTGCATTGGAAGGTGAATTCTTTACCACTGGACCACCAGGGAAGTCCCCTGTTCATCAGTCTTAATTGTGAATTACTTTCTTTTTCTAAAACTCAATCTAGTCTGGTCTTTTGAAGGGAGGCAGTGTAACAACATGGGGGTATACATGGAATTCTCGCCCTGTGTGCTGAAAAGGAAAACAAATGGATCTACTGAGCAAGAAGGCCAAGGAGAGATGCAGGTGGAGGGACGTTCTCTCCTGGATTTCTTTTTTTTTTTTTTTTTTTTTTTTTGCTGTACGCGGGCCTCTCACTGCTGTGGCCTCTCCCGTTGTGGAGTACAGGCTCCAGACGCACAGGCCCAGCGGCCATGGCTCACGGGCCCAGCCGCTCCGCGGCATGTGGGATCTTCCCGGACCGGGGCACGAACCTGCGTCCCCTGCATCAGCAGGCGGACTCTCAACCACTGCGCCACCAGGGAAGCCCTCTCCTGGATTTCTGACAACTCTCTCTTTCCTGTTCCCTGAAGTCCCTTGAGTTCTAAGAGATACCTTTGTAGTTTTTCTTTTTTGTTATCCCAGGTGCAAAAGGTGTGACTAATCCTATTTCTCAGTTCATGGCACTCTCTTATAAGCTGATGTGAGGCCCAGTCTCATTTTATGAATGTATTTGTATATGTAAGAATGTAGGCAAAGCACATATTCATTTTATTCTTATTCTCTATTCCCCTTCTCCTTACTCCCATAACAACCACTGTTGTATAATTAGTACATACTTGAAGTTAAATTTAACATCGTAAAATATATGGCATTATTTTTTTCTGTGTGTATTTTTTGGTCTACATGAGTAGCATTGCATTATAACCTTAATTTTATATATAATTTTCTTTTGTCTCTGTGCTTTAAAGATCCATGCATGTTCCTATGTGTGTATCTATCCATTTGGTTTCTTCTAACTGCTGCATAGAGTACTTCTCTGTTAATTTTGGCCTATGTTGTTAGAAATAAGATTATACCTTGCATATTTAGAATAAGTTTCTGTCCATCTCTGCACTAAAAACTTTAGAGTGTTACAAGCTCTAAAGTGCTATAGAAAAGCATCGCTTAGAGGAGGAAGGTGGAAGTGTATTTATGTTGGAGTGTAAGCATGTGTGGAAGCCTTGCAGCCCCAGAACTTGGCCCTGTTCTTAGAGCATCTTCTATCCATTCTCAACCTGTCCTACTTCAAGAGTTCCAGGGGGCCTGCTGTGAGGCCAAGAGCTACTTTGGAGTGCTGGCTTCAGGATTAAGCCAATTCTTATGCAACTGGCTCAGTTCTTAATGGCCATTTCTTCTAAAAATTTTCTTTTTTGTGTGGGGGAGGGTGTGGGTCTTGGGATGGGGGTGAGTTTGAGGTTTAAAGTTTAGAAATAAGATGATGTGGTCTGCTTGCTGTCTGTTTAGATAGGCTTTAAGACCAATTGGATTTACATGGAGGCCAGGCCAGAGAGTGGTAATTGATGACTTGTGTGCAGGCAAGCATTTATCCAGGTTGAATTGTCCAAATTGGTTTGTGAAAACTCCAGGTTACATTCTTACACAAGAAAAACATTCAGTAAACATGAGACAAGTTTAGGAAAACTTAATAAAAAGAAACCTGTCTTACACTCAAAAAAAAAAAAAAATGCATAGAGTTCCATAGTGTAAATCTACTACATTTTGCATATCTACCTCCTTGGTATATAACTAGTCTTCCATTTTATATTACCACACATAAATCCCACAGTAAACATCACAGAACATGTCCCAATATGGAATTTTACCGTGCTGTATTACTGGATCATAGGTGTGAATACTTTATACAAAGTACTGCTAAAGGGCTCACCAGAAAATTAGAATAGCTTCAATATCATCAAGAGTAGACAATGCCTTCTTGTCTCTAACTCCACTAATATTTGTCATTACATAGCTCTAACTTTTGTAAATCTCATGGGTATTAAATGATATCATATTCCTTTTTGACTTTCACTTTTTTTTTTTTTTTTTTTTGGTACGTGGGCCTCTCACTGTTGTGGCCTCTCCCATTGCAGAGCACAGGCTCCAGACGCGCAGGCTCAGCGGCCATGGCTCACGGGCCCAGCCACTCCACGGCATGTGGGATCTTCCTGGACCGGGGCACGAACCCGTGTCCCCTGCATCTGCAGGTGGACTCCCAACCACTGCGCCACCAGGGAAGCCCTTGACTTTCACTTTTCTAATTACACACACAAAAATTTGAACATCTTATCCTTTAGTTGCTACCATTCACTTTCATTATCCCTTCCAAAAATTGTATGTTCATATTCATTCCTTTTTTTCACAATTGAGTCATTTCTCTGTATCGTTAATTTGCATAAATTCCTTACACAGTTAAGATAATCATTCCCTTTTGCAGTATCTTTCTTACCTTTCAACTATTATTTCACTATGTAGTGTGTTTTAATGAGCAGATATTTATAATATTGATGTAACCAAGTTTAGTTGTTGTGATGTTGAAAGTTGTTGAAAGTTGTTAGAACAACTTTCAGGAAATACATTATTTTGTTGTGTAACAGTTGTTTCAGACAATAGAGAAAGAGAAAGCCAAAATAATTCGGAATTATAGAAACCTTAATTTAAATAATCAAGTAAGATTATTACAAAAAAGTATAGTTCCACTTGTACACATAGATTAGAAATTACTAAATGCAATATTAGTTAACTTTAGCTAGTATGTAGTAAAAATAAAATGATCAATGGTTTATTAAAGGAAGTCAAGGATAGTTCAATATAAGATAATTTATAATTTATATATCAAAGGAGAAATATCACAGGATTTTAAAATAACAAAAAACCTACAGAAAACACATATTTAAAGGAAAGTTTTAAGTGAATTCACTTTAAGATTAGGAAGGAATAAAATACTCCCAGTATCTATTGTATAATATAATACTGTAGGTTTTTAGAAACTCCATAAAGCAATAAAAGGACTATGAGGTGTAAGGTTAGAAGAAAAAAGGTAACATTTCATTAATCTTTCTAGAAAATTAAACAAAATAAGGCATATTATTAAAAATGAGAAAATTCAATTAGGTTGCCTGACAGGAGATGATTTCATCCCAGAACTATTAGTGTTCATTGACTATATAAGAAATCACTTGGAAGAATGACAAAAAAAAAAAAAAAAAAGATTCAATTGACAGTGCAAAGGAAAACTCTAAATTATTTGGATATTGACTTAGGAAGGAGAAAATTTTAAAAGTGTATTAAACGACATAAAAGAAGAATCAATTTAAGTTCATTCTATCACCATAGGTGAGAAGGCCTAACTCTATAATGTTATTAATTCAGGTCAAATTATTTTATAATTTCAAAATAATTCTTATCAAAATATCAGCTGGATTTTTGGAGAAACTTGACAAATATTAGAAAATTAAATACAAAAATAAAATATTAGTTTCTTAATAATAAGTCAACATTGAAAGAGAAAAGTAAAAAATGGGGACTTTCACACTAGATATTAGGACTTAAAAACCATTGCAATATCCCCATATCCTCTCCCTCTTGCATCTCCCTCCCACCCTCCCTATCCCACCTCTCTAGGTGGTCACAAAGCACTGAGCTGTATACATATAGCTGATTCACTTTGTTATATAGCAGAAACTAACACAACACTGTAAAGCAATTATACTCCAGTAAAGATGTTAAAAAAAAAAAAAGTAGGAGAAAGAGGAAGCAGCAGAGAAATAGAGAAGCTATAGTCAGATTGTTCGAAGGACTATGATGCTAGGAGAACAAGCAATATGGATGGATTTTTAAAACAAATGAACTGAAGTCAGAATGGATTGGTTTGACAACCCACCTGTAGACAATGCCTTAATAAAACAATAGAAATAAAAAATAAATTGCAATAAAAAATAGTTTTGTAGTCCTAAAGGAACAGACAAATATAATTATGGAACAGAATTCATTGTTCAGAGGCAGACTCATATATATGTGGGGATTTGATAATTATATGAGGGCCAACACAAATCAATGAATGTAGGACAATTGTGGCGTAGAAGGTCTTGGATATAATCCTCATCCTTTGGACTCCCGATGAATTAAAGAATATACATTAAAGGTAAAACAAAGTTATTGGGAAAAATGTAATATACTAACTTTGTCACCTGATGTAAGGAAGAAACCTTAAAAATCCAAAAACTCAGACGGTAGTTTCAAAAACTGTCTCTTGTACCTTTGTAATAGTCCCCCTTTTAAACAAAACAAGCTTGAATGAGTTTCCGTTATGTTCACCATTTTTATCCTATTATGTCTACTCTGAGGAGACAAGCATGTGTACCTTCAAGAATATGCAGCATACTGAAGTAGAATCTGAGGATCTTTAAAAAATGAGAATCACAAAATAAATGCAGTATCACTGGAATGATATCTTAACTCTAAAAGAGACCATAAAGAAGAGAAATCCCTGTGTAGTTGTAGACCTTATTATACACTCATATATGAACCCGTTAGAAAGTTATTCTCATTCTTTTGTGACTACCCTTTTGTGACTTGGAGCAAAGAACCTATAGTCAGTATCAGGGCCTTGAACAATGATGACCATATGACTGTGACTCTCTGTGCTTTCTGTGCCCGGATATCTGTTTCCTTCTTCAGCTTTGGGAATTTTTCAGCCATAATTTCATCAAAAATATTTCTATCGCTTTCTTTCCTATCCTCCTGGGACCCCTATGAATGTTACTACACTTGATGTCAACCTAGAAGTTCCTTAAACTATTCTCTTTTTTAAAATTTGTTTTTCTTTTTGCTGTTCTGATTGGATGATTTCCATTATTCTATCTTCCAGATTGGCTTATGCGTTCTTCTGTATCACCTAACCTGCTGTTAATTCCCTCCCTCGAAGTATTTTTCATTTCAGTTGTTGTATTCTTCAGCTCTGTTTCTTTTTTAATATTTTCTTGTTAAAATTCTTACTGTGTCCCTCTATTCTTTCTCTCAGTTCAGTTAACATTATTATTATTGCTTTGAACTCCTTATCAGGTAAATTATTTATCTCTGTTTCATTAGGGTTTTCTTCCCAGGGTTTTTTCTTGTTCTTTCATTTGAAACATTTATCTTTCTTCTCATTTTATTTAACTTTCTCTTTTTCTATGAAATTAGGTGAAACAGTTGCCTGTCACAGTCTTGAAGGCATGTACTTGTGTGGGAGCATCCTTATTCAGTCCATGTGTGGTGGAAGAGCTGGATCTAAAGTGAGCAAGGGCCATATCTTTCACTGGGGGAATGCTGGCAGCCATAGCCTTGGTATAAGAGGCTAGACCAGAGCCAGGTGCAAACCAGGGCTTCTATGCTCAAGGCCATCACAACCCTAGTGGGGGTGGGGCAGGACCCCAGGAGCTGGAACAGGAGTCCTGAGGGAGATGGGTTTCTCCTGGGTGTGATGGCAGTCTCCACCTTGGTTTGGGGCAGAGCCAGGACCTGAGAGCTTGGGGCTCGGTGCTGGTTTCATCTTTTTCCATGTGTGTGTGCCTTGGTTAGAGGCTGGGTTGGTGCCACACTATTGAGCTAGTTTCACTCCCTCCTGAATGTGTGCAGTGATGCACGCACTGGCAATGGCTGCCTCTGCTCTGGTCAGAGGCAAGTCCAGAGCCCAAGTCAGCTCTGTTCCCTGCAAGTATGTGCACTCTCATTGGCAATGGCAGCCTCCACCTTAGTGGGGAGCATCGCTGGAGCAAGAGGGGCTAGAGTAGGAGGGCCACAGGGTACGCTGGGGTGGTCCTGGCGTCTGGTCAGAGCCCCAGGCAGCTTTCAATCTGCTGCCTCCACGCTGTGACTTGAAGCAAGCAAGTCCTTGCACACGTTCTTCAAGAGCAGGATCTCGGATTCTGACAGCCCTCTGGTTACCCCCACTGGTTTTCAAACCAGCTGAGGGGGGCTCATCTTCCCGGTGTTGGACCCTAGAGCTGGTGTGCCTAATATATGGATCAAACCCCATCCTCCCCAGGGAGGATCCCCGAGCCTGGGATATGCCCTTCCTCTTCTGTGTCCCCCTCTAGGAGTACGTGTCCTGACCAGATCTCTTCTCCTCCCTTCTACCAGATTCCACGTAAATCTTTTTTACAGCTGCCCTGCTAGTCCCCAGGTCAGTTTCAGTGAGAGCTGCTGTAGTTGCAATTTTGATGTGTTTGTGAGGGGAGGGGAGCCCAGTATTCTCCTACTCTGCCATCTTGATCTCTTTCCTCATCAGCTACTTTTTGATTCTTGCAATTCTTCTTCAGAAGAAGATTGTAATGGTGAGTCATGAGGACATCCTAAGACTGTACCCTCCTGCAATACCATAACTTTTTTTTTTTTTTTTTTTTTTTTTTTGGCAGTGTGGCTTGTGGGATCTTAGCTCCCCAACCAGGGATCAAACCCAGTGAAAGCGCTGAGTCCTAACCTCTAGACCGCCAGGGAATTCCCAATACCTTAACATTTTTATTCTTATTTTGGGTTGTTAAGCTTTATATATTAGTGCCAAAATGATAAAGTTTTTTTTTTGTGTGTGTGTGTGTGTGTAGGCTCCAGAATAGCATCTGACTTTTTATTTGGGGACAGTAAGTCAAGTTTCTTGGGAAATGATTTCAGTTTTAAGGTGGATGCTTCCATATACAATATTCCATATATGTTGGCTGTGGAAGTGAAAGGGTCTCTTGAGTTGACCACCTTGCATAGTTAGCAAGGTGAGGAAGAAGCACTGTGCTTCTAGAGATGCTAGATGCTAGATGCAGAACCTATATCATCACTCAATGTCTCTAACTTTTGAGGTTTAGTTACTTGTTCCTGTGTTGCTTTGACAACCTTCAGTGACAAATAGTTTATGTATCCCAACTCATTCAGGTGGCTATTGTAAAAATACTCCAGATACACATAAATTTCCCCAGTGTGCAATGAAAGTTTCCTTGTTCCTTTAAGTCACTTATTCATTGATTCAAAATTTTTCTGTCA
This sequence comes from Mesoplodon densirostris, assembly GCF_025265405.1. Classification (NCBI taxonomy): domain Eukaryota; kingdom Metazoa; phylum Chordata; class Mammalia; order Artiodactyla; family Ziphiidae; genus Mesoplodon; species Mesoplodon densirostris. Next base: position 50,046,381 of record NC_082674.1, read on the forward strand.
GTCAGAATATATTTAATACCCACTTAAAGCCAATATTTCACATTCTGATTTCCAGAACAGCAAAAAATGAAGCTTTTATAGTATCTCATAGAACTTAAAATTTGGTATGATTTTGGATTTTAATTCTTTCAACCATGGCTTGCTTTTCCAACTTTCTCCATCTTGGTTTTCTTCCCCTGGATTAAGTGTCCCTCTTAAAATATGGCACCCAGAACTGAACAGCATAGTCTGGATGTGGTCTGAGCTACAGAGAGTAGGAAAACTATTACTAGCCATAATTTAGAAAAAGGGCTTGTACAATACTAATGCAACCTATGAATGTGAATTTTTAAAGGCATCTGCCACATACTGTTGGGTCTTATTAAAGTTGTGGTCAGGTAAATCCTCCAGACCTTTTTCACATGAATTTCTGCCAAGCCAAGTTTCTCCATCCTGTACTTATACAGTTAATATTTGAACTTTTATGCAGAACATTGTATTTATCACTATTAAATTTCATCTTATTGGAATTTACTCAGAATTCCAGCCTGTCAGAACAATTTTGAATGTTGATTGTTATATTTAGTATCCTTTCCAGCTTTGTGCCATTCAGATTTCCTAAGCTTCCTTTCTGTGTTGTCATCAAAATCATTGGTAAACAGGCTTAACAAGGCTGGGCCAAACAGGGAACAAGTGGTCATCCACTAGCTGAGGGAGGCTAAGATAAATTATTTGGGTCTGATTGTTAAATTCAGTTAACCCACTTTCACCCAGATTGCATTTCATCATGTATATTACTTTTAGAGGAAATATTGTTGAATATTTTATTTAAACAAGCTGTTTCTGCAGATTTACCTTGATTGGCCAACTTTATATTATTTGGAGAAAAAAGAAGTTTATTTGTTCATTATTGCCTCCTCTGTGCCAGGCATTATTGTATGTTAGAGAAGTACTGTCGACTGTTGTAAGGAATTTGACTTTAATTGCAATGAGAAACCATTAAAGAATTTACCAGGCATAATAAAATGATCTGAGCTTCAGGTTTAAAATATCACTTTGACACTAGGTATAGAATAGATTATAGAAGAGCAAGAATGGGAATAGGGAGACCAGTTATGGGGCTATAGACCTCTGCACCAGAAGATACGTTCTCCTGGTTCTGCCACTGATGGTGTGAGTTTGGGAGAGACGTTCCAGCCAAATAGTCTAAGTTCCATTATCTATGAAATGAAGGATTAAAGGAGCTTTGTGAAATAACCTGGACAAAATTTGCCAGCTCTAACATTCCATACATATGCAATTTAATCATCACTATATGATTTATTTACCCCAGAATGTTTCTTGACTCCATGGCAGTGTGATCTTTCTTCAGTTTCTGAGGTACACACTGCTCCCTTATTTCAAAATTGAGACTTCCTCTGTCTTATGTGATGCTTCAAAAGTTGTGAGGACTAGATATTTGCAATAACATCTGCTAATTCTATGCCTGGGCCATGAGAGTGGAACTCACTTCAAGTAGCTATTTTCTTCTTTACTAATCCCTCACTTGGATGACACCCTCCATTTGACATCATTTAATTGTTTTCTCTCTGAAGACGTTATTCCTTGTTTAGAAGGCCATAGAAGATTAAGAGTTGAATAGTTCTGCTTTCTTGTTATTGACTGTATAGTTGGATTTATTATATGTTTATATCATTATAGATGCATTTGCTGCTGCTACAGCTATCATTGGGGTTAGACAGGGCACAAACCAAATGGACAGATTTCAGCAACAAGCACTTAAAGTAAACTTCTTGCTGCACAGGTCTACCCATGGACCAGGAGCAGCCTCTCCATCTTCGGGAAGAAGGTCAACTTCTCCTGGGATGTATCATCATCACCTGCATCAGCAGCAACATATTGTCCCTGAAATCCATTAAATGTGTAGTATATCTCTGTCACTGAGCTAAAAGATTTATGTGCATTATCTCATTTTATAGGGCAGTTTATTCAGACATCCACTCATTCATTTGGTTACTATTTATGGTGCACCTCTGATGTACCAGATATCCAGTAAGCATTAGGATGTAGGGGTAAACCAAGCAATCGTATTTCCTGCTTCAAGTTATGTGTAGCCTAGAAAGGAAAATAAGCACTAAACAGGTGATCACGATGAAGTGGGTAGTTTTTGAAAAATGCAAGGTCTTTCAGTGCTCACAGGAGATGGACCTACTAAATGATGCCAAATTTTGCTGTTTTCTGAATATACCAGGCACTCTTCTGCTTGAGGGTTATTGATTTCCTGCTCCCATTACCTAAGGCTTTCTTCTTCTAAATATCCATGTGGCTCACTCCTCACTCAAATAATATCTTAATAAGTAGGAGCCTTTTCCTGCCATTCTACTTAATGATGCAACATTGCTCCCCATTGCTTTGTCTAGTTAGCCACCTGATTTTTCTTCACAGAATTCATCAACCCCTGAAAGAATATGTATGTCTCCCCTCAACCTACGTCTCTAATAAATAAGTTGAATGAGAACAGGGACTTTGTTTTATTCACTGTCATTTCTGGAGTACTGAGAACAATGCTTGGCACATATACGTTCTTGATCAATAAATGTCAGTTCAATGATTAATTGCTTGAATGAATAAATGAATGGATGAATTGTTATATGATAGTCTAGGCGAAAACCTCAAATTTGTCACGCAGTGCCCTAGATCAGACAGGGCCTAAGTAATTAAAAGAGAGAGAAGTATCTCTGGCTCAGAAAATGGTCATTTCATATCTGTGTTGGAAGATGGTTGTATAAGTCTAGGATTCCTGCACAAAGAAAAGAAATAATCTTGAGCCATCTTATAAAACAGACAACTGAGAGGTAGAATTATTTGTTACAGACAAGTGTTGAGTTGATGAATGAATGTTTGCATTTATGAGTGAATGAGTACAATTCTGGTGTGTTTCCTGATGTAAGATTATGTGCAATATTCCCACTTCCCTATGTCTTGTGAACTTGCACCCCTTCCTGGCCCAGTCTGTTCCTCTTATCTTTTTCCGAGCCCTCTTTCTACATATATCTGGCCCAGATTCTGTCCTCCAGAGTTAACAGTATAGGAGACATAAAAAGAAAGATCCAAAGCCAAATAGCAGCAAGGGTCACAGAGAGAGAATTATGGATTAAAGAGTGGAAGCACAAAGAAAATCAGCTGAATGAGAATCAGTATGTGGCCTTAAGAAAGCAGCATTAGGGAAGGGGTGGGAGCCAAGAGCAGTCTCTCTTCCTAGGCACAAGCTGGCTAGAAAGCAATGCAACCTGTTGGAGAGATACTGTGTCTTGAGGGCAGAAGCAGAAGTGATGCAATTAGTGAGTGAGGAGAAACCGGGTTGTCCAACAGGAAGGAACATCTGGCTTTAGAAAAACACAGAAATCAACAGGTTCATCACAAAGGCTGCAGGGACACCAGCAGACCACCTAGGGTGTCCCAGCGATCAGGAGGAGGAGAAGATAAAGGGCTAACGTTGGGGGAGAAGGTAGTGTGGGGAGTTGAGAGTATCCCCAAGAGAACAACAGAGACTGTGTGAGGTCACAGACACCCCTCGACCCTAACAGGCCCTGTTTTTCCCCTTCCTATTTCAAGGACCTCTGTCTATCATTATGCTTTCTGCAGGAGGTGATGTGAACTGCCCTAGCAGCTGTGTTGTTCTCAGGTACCACATAACAACTGACTGAAAAATACTCAGACTCATTCATGGGTCCCATGAAATATAAAACAAATTCTTTTTACAAAATTATTCTCGAATTTCAGCTATTCTAGTATTTATATGTGGACAGGGCCCCAAGTTGCAGCTTCATTGACCTAAGACAGCTAGAAGCAAAGGGCAATTGTACCAGAAGAGTGTTTTTCTATGTAGATTTACAAATGGATCTGGAGAGGCAGAGTAAGAAGTCTTGGCAGGTAAACGTCAACATGAGGCCTTCTAAGTCCATCCCTTGTTTCTTCCTTTAAGAAATATGAGATAATGTTCAGTGAATCACCAGATGGAGAATTTGTTCAGGCAAAATGGCTTTGCAAGTTCCCTTGTAAATCGCCTCTGGCTTCTAAAAAACAGTAGCAAATGTGCCGAAGACTGAATTAGCTAGAACAGAAGTTTCACTTTTTCACTAAAGAATTATCTGGGCCTGAGCTAAAATCTGGACTCCTAGAGCTGGAAGGGATGTGAAAAGAGTCTGTCAACCAGGCCTCTGGTTTTAGTCGGAAAGACTTAAAACGCTTATGAAACTTGGAGCAGTGTAAGGCCCCCTCCTGACTTGAGAGAAATCCATTCCCTTGACAACCTTGAATCTGTAGGAATTTAGGACCCATGGGATGTGGATGCTGGGGAAGCAATATTGACCTCTGCGTCATACACATTGCGAAGCCCTTGTCGTGGTTCCCAAATGGCCTGGGGATGTTGGAAGAGGATGGCCATTTAAAAATAGACAGCAAGATGTGAGACTCTTCCAGAAAGCCAGAGTTTGGAATTTTGTCTTGCTTTCCAAACCTTTCAAACCTTCTAGAAAATAAGCTTCAAAGAGCCATCAGCTGAATTGAGCAGAGGACACTGTCCAGACGGAGAGATTTATTGTGCCTTCAAGTGACCCTTCACTGTCAGACCACCATGTAGCTATGAGGCCTGTATCTTGTGCAAATTAATGATTCTGAAGAGTGTTCAGGAAAGGGATGCCTTTCTAGAGTACTGTCTTGGAGGTACACCCTGACAGGGTACTCCACAGGACTCCACGAGTCGGGGTTCTGCTGAGCAAGACCCTGCTGAGGAAAAGGCTTTGCTCCTCCTGAAGTAGAGGGATAGATGAAGTCACGGGACAGGGTGGGAGAAATCTCAGTTGGCTATTTTTAAGCCTTATCTTTCAACGGCTTGGATTAAAATCAGGGCATTGAGTCAAAATCATAGAGCAATCCTCCCCAAATTTACTGAACTTTACATGCGTTCCTTTTCTTGAAACTAACGCTTGCACTTAAGGGGGAAAAAATGCCTGGGGGGGGATCATGGAGTGAGTGCAGTTTAAATTCTTTAGCATTTATTGACTTTTTCTGGCTAGGGTAGGATTCAGGTATTTGGATAATTTCATAAACCATTGACTTTTTAAAGAAGAATATGAAGAAACATATGCCAATTGAGTTAGAAGCTGGGCATAGCTGTGAGATAGATATTAGTCCCTTTTACCAAAATGTGGTTCATGAGGCTTTTAATAGAGATTAAATTGGTGAAAACCAGGTTTTACCTTATTACAGATTTGATAGTTTCTACGTTTATCTCCCTAGTGTAATGCTGAACTGTCGGGCACGGTGCAGAGCCTTTAAGTCTGCATAGATCACCAAGTTCCATTTTAGAAATCAGAAAGGACATATTTCTATATAAAAATCAAAACAATCAGTGATGAGTTATTTTCCTCTATACAGACCCCTCCTGCTGTCTGTTTCTACTAATGGCCCTAAGGACCCTGGTGCCTAACTTGGGATCTCTTTGATCTTTATACCCAATTCCCAATCTGGATGTTCTTCACTTGTCAAAATTCTACCCATTCAGTGAATATTACTGAGTTACTATCACTGCTAAAAACTCTTTCTGGATGGTGACACATACTATGGGGAAAACCAAGCCAGATCCAGGGGAAGAAGAATGCCAGGATTAGAGGGAGGTGAACTTTAGAAGAGTAGTCAGAAGACCTCTCTGAGGAGGTGAGAAGAGAATTAAATGAAAACAAAACAAAAAGAAAAGTGGGCAGAAATCAGTGCATTCGTGAACAGCGAGGGGCCTGGTGGCTGGAGGGAAATGAGGGAAAGAATGGTGGGGGACAAGGTCAGAGAGGCAGGCAGGGCCAGTCATGTAGGGTTGGATTTTCATTTAAGTGAAGTCAGTGGAGAGTTGTGAAAGTGAGAGTGATGAGCATGACAAAGTGTCCATCCTCATGGAGCTTATGCTCTAGCGGGAGGAGAGACGTGAGTAATGAGTAAACCAGATGTGAGCTGGTTCCTGCTTTAAAAGATCACACCAAATTGATACTTAACAACATCATGATTTTGTGGCACCACAAACTGCTGAGTTTACCCCAGTCTGTAGAGGGACATTATCCACCTTGAACTTTCATCTGCATGAGGGTGATATATCAGCTTTTCATCACTTTGCAGCCTGGATTCAATGCTCAGGATGGTACACATATTTTCTAACCTACCTTTGGAAAGGAAACAAGATTTGGTGTCTTAAGGAACCTCATTAAATCATTATATAGAACTAATTCTAAGAGGACCAACTCTTCCCAAAGAAATGCTTTATGTACGTATGCTTCTTGCCAACATTGGATCTTAAGACTGATGAAGTTATGACTTAGGTTATCCAATGAGAGATACTGAGGGTATTCTGTCTAAAAGATGAGGTGTGTGTGTGTGTGTGTGTGTGTGTGTGTGTGTGCGCGCGCACAGGCATGTTTGCATTCATTTACAAACATGCCATCATGTTTGTAAATGAATTAATGAAGGAGGACAAAGGAAGAAATGATCTTATGCTGCTGCTTCTGAATTTCAATTTTTTTTCCTCTTTCTGGTGGTTCACTTAATATAATTAACGTAAAGGTCTGGGTGAGGTAGCCCCTCCTTTGTCTGCCTCCTGTGTCATGAACTACCCAGTGGTGATCAAGGAAGATGAAGGCCCCTGTACTCCCACTCTGGACCCCTCGGACCTCTTACAGAAGAGAGGATGGCACTAGCCTGCTGGCTAATTTCTAATATCAGTCTGGAACCTTCCACATTCTTTGACCCTATTTCCTAATATCTAGAAAATGAGGTGAAAATCAGCCCTGGATAAAACAAAAGCAGATTTCAGTTCCCATTACTCTCCAAACCACAGAGGAGGAACTGGGTCAGACCACTTGGCCTGTGGCTGCTACTTCTGGGTAAAAGCTTCAGAGGGCTACCCTGTGTGCCCATGGTTCCCCAAAGGCCTTGCTGCCCTGATGATGTTTACACACAAGCAATTGCAGGACCCTGAGACAAGGTTTGTGGGATGGAGCTGAACAGGAGGGGCAGCAAAGGGTAGAGACAATCTCTGCAAAGGAACCAGCCCCTTTACCTGTGACTCTTTTCAGGTCCGTACTTTCCTTCCATTCATTTAAACCACTGTTCACCTGAGAAGAATCAAAGGACCAGAAGATTCCTTTAAACAAAGGAAACCAAAGGGGTGGAGCTTGGAGGTGCTGTGATCAAGGCCATCATTCAAAGGAGAAGTGATGGGAGTAATTGAAATTCCAGTACCTTGCTTTGGTTTAAAATACTTATGTGGCTTTTAAAAAATTTTTGTGGGTGGTGGAATTGGAGGATGAATGAGGAAGAAGAAGGCAAGTAACCACTTTGTCCGAAGCCCAGGGATTTAAAGGTCCTGAGCGATGCCAATCCTGTCCAGTTCACCTGAATGAAAGCTAAACAAAATCACATTATACAATGCAGGAATCAACCTACAGCAATGAATACAGAACAAAGGTACTTTGGAATATGCCATCCTAATGTTCCTGTCTACACACTTTAGTGTTCTTAAATGTGTTTTATGTTTAATGAAAGAAACAGTGACTTTCAGTGGAGGGAAAAAAAAAAAGATCTTTAAAGATAATCAAGGCCTTAACTACCTACCTTAGGTAGCTGAGAAAAAGCTACTGTACTCTTTATTTTTAACACTCCAGATATGTAATTTAATGCAGGTCTAATGACAGTCTCAAACATGGGGCTTTAATCAAAATTGTTCAAGCTCAGTCCTGTGACAGGAACTTACAAGCCCCCAACAGTGCTGTCCATTTTCTCAGGTTCTGTAAGAAAAAAGGAAAGAAGAAAAAAACCTCCTGAACTTATGTTGCTATTGATGTGTAATATACAATAGGAAAACAGTTAAATTTCAATTACCCACAGGTAATTATAATTTTATTGTTTGTACTACAGGGATTTCTGTAATTCCCAAGACTAATAATTTTCTATAATTTTACAGGTTGTCAAATAAACTATTAAAGATTATCTTTGAAAAGGCGCCTGCAATTGTAAGGACATATCATACTGTTCATGTACTGTATTAGTAATTAGAGATCCCTGGATAGTGAAATATCTGTGCTGGGAGCTCACCACCGGGTAGCACATTTCCTCACAGCCGCCTCTAATCTCCCACGAAAGCTTTCAAACTTCTCAGGTATTCTCTTCACTGCTGTAGGACGCACGTTCAAATTTTATTCATATTCCCCCAGCAATTCCAAATGGTTTGTCAGGATAAATCTCTACCTCCTGGTGGGAAGAAGTTAAAATCAGAAAGATGGGCCCCACCTATCATTAAAGGAAAAATCTCAGAACAAAATGCACAATGAGAGGAGGCAGTTTGGAGAGTTGCGAGTGGAGAGTGATGTGTGTGTGTGTGCGCGTGTGTGTGTGTGTGCGTGCGCACACACGTGCTGGGTAGAATGAAAAGTTTTGGGGGCCAAGATGTAGTTATTTCTACCAATAACTCTTAGAGTCAGTAATATGAAGTTAGCTTAACAGCAAGGTTTTTTCTGAAATTTTCTCTCCCAAGGCCGTTTCTGTCATAACCATATATATATTGTGGGGTGTGGACCCTGTTGCCTAAAGAGATAAACTCTGTCCTTTTTTTTTTCTTTTTAACATCTTTATTGGAGTATAATTGCTTTACAATACTGTGTTAGTTTCTGCTGTATAACAAAGTGAATCAGCTATATGTATACGTATATCCCCATATCCCCTCCCTCTTGCGTCTCCCTCCTTCCCACCCTCCCTATCCCATCCCACTAGGTGGTCACAAAGCACTGAGCTGATCTCCCCGTGCGATGCAGCTTCTTCCCACTAGCTATCTGTTTTACATTTGGTAGTGTATATATGTCAATACTACTCTCTCACTTTGTCCCAGTTAACCCTTCCCCCTCCGTGTGTCCTCAAGTACATTCTCTACATCTACATCTTTATTCCTGTCCTGCCCCTAAGTTCATCAGAAACATTTTTTTTTAGATTCCATATATATGTGTTAGCATATGGTATTTGTTTTTCTCTTTCTGACTTACTTCACTCTGAATAACAGACTCTAGGTCCATCCACCTCACTACAAATAACTCAATTTCGTCTCTTTTTATGGCTGAGTAATATTCCATTGTATATATGTGCCACATCTTCTTTATCCATTCATCTGTCGATGGACACATAGGTTGCTTCCATGTCTTGGCTCTTGTAAATAGTGCTGCAGTGAACATTGTGGTACATGTCTCTTTTTGAATTATGGTTTTCTCAGGGTATATGTCCAGTAGTGGGATTGTTGGGTCATGTGGTAGTTCTATTTTTAGTTTTTTAAGGAACCTCCATACTTTTCTCCATAGTGACTGTATCAGTTTACATTCCCACGAACAGTGCAAGAGGGTTCCCTTTTCTCCACACACTCTCCAGCATTTATTGTTTGTAGATTTTTTAGTGATGGCCAGTCTGACCGGTGTGAGGTGATACCTCATTGTAGTTTCGATTTGCATTTCTGTAATAATTAGTAAAGTTGAGCATCCTTTCATGTGTTTGTTGGCAATCTGTATATCTTCTTTGGAGAAATGTCTATTTAGGTCTTCTGCCCATTTTTGGACTGGTTTGTTTGTTTTTTTGATATTGAGCTGCATGAGCTGCTTGTATATTTTGCATATTACTCCTTCATTTGCAAATATTTTCTCCCATTCTGAGGGTTGTCTTTTTGTCTTGTTTACGGTTTCCTTTGCTGTGCAAAAGCTTTTAAGTTTCATTAGGTCCCATTTGTTTATTTTTGTTTTTATTTCCATTTCTCTAGGAGGTAGGTCAAAAAGGATCTTGCTGTGATTTATGTCAAAGGGTGTTCTTCCTATGTTTTCCTCTAAGAGTTTTATAGTGTCTGGTCTTACATTTAGGTCTTTAATCCATTTGGAGTTTATTTTTGTGTATGGTGTTAGGAAATGTTCTAATTTCATTCTTTTACATGTAGCTGTCCAGTTTTCCCAGCACCACTTATTGAAGAGGCTGCCTTTTCTCCATTGTATATTCTTGCCTCCTTTATCAAAGATAAGGTGACTGTATGTGTGTGGGTGTATCTCTGGGCTTTCTATCCTGTTCCATTGACCTATATTTCTGTTTTTGTGCCAGTACCATACTGTCTTGATTACTGCAGCTTTGCAGTATAGTCTGAAGTCCAAGAGCCTGATTCCTCCAGCTCCGTTTTTTTTTTTTTTTTTTTTTTTTTGCGGTATGCGGGCCTCTCACTGTTGTGGCCTCTCCCGTTGCGGAGCACAGGCTCCGGATGCGCAGGCCCAGCGGCCATGGCTCACGGGCCCAGCCGCTCCGCGGCATATGGGATCCTCCCAGACCGGGGCACGAACCCGTATCCCCTGCATCGGCAGGCGGACTCTCAACCACTGCGCCACCAGGGAGGCCCTCCAGCTCCGTTTTTCTTTCTCAAGATTGCTTTGGCTATTCCAGGTCTTTTGTGTTTCCATACAAATTGTGAAATTTTTTGTTCTAGTTGTGTGAAAAATGCCATTGGTAGTTTGATAGGGATTGCATTGAATCTGTAGATTGCTTCGGGTAGTGTAGTCATTTTCACAGTGTTGATTCTTCCAATCCAGAAACATGGTATATCTCTCCAACTGTGTCCTTTTTGATTGTGTATCAATGCTCCTCTCTTAGGAAACAGACATTTATGACAGGTCAGGGAGGTACAGATATGACTTCCTCATGGAACCTCTCATTCTCCAAACACACCAATCTTGTCATGACTCCCTGCTTTTATGTGTACTGAACCCTCAGTCTAAATGCCTTCCTCCCCATCTCCTGTCAAATTCCAGCTTACACTTCTAGACCAGAGGAAGTGTGCGTCCTTGATGAGGCTGTTACTCACTCTTCTATTTCTGTTAAATATTCTCTCTTTTGGGTTCTCAGAGGATTTTTTTTTTTTTTTTTTTTTTTTTTGTCTTTGTAACTGGGGCAAGAGGCACCATGTCAGGGGAACCAAAATGAAACCTAGGACTAAAAAGCAACTGGAGAATGACTTTAGCTGTCTTAGGAATACAGGGAGGAGCCAGGAATGACTTTCAGGTCCAAAGCAGAAACAAGGAGTGTGGAAAATGTGTTGGGGGAGGTAGCATACCAGAACAATAGCAGTGACTTGACAGCAAGGACAAGCAATTGAGAGATGGAGGGGATAGATGATTTATCTAGAGCCAGTGATAAAGGAAACAGAAGCTGCATGGTCTGATCGGATTATTGTGGACAGATACTATCTTAAAAAGGGTTGAAAGGCATGATGGGGTCTGTTGGCCTGTGCCAAAGCCCATCTTACCAGGCCCTACCTGGGCCTAAGAGTGCAAACATTGTGTTGTGCTGTAGATCTGTGCTTCTATCCATCTCCTCTGCTAGCCTGTGAATTCCTGAAGGGCAAACACTGTCACATTCAGCTCTATGACCTCAGCACCATGCCTAGTAGATAGTCACCTAATAAACGTTCAGTGTCCATAGTTAGAAGACCTGAGCTCTTCTCCTTTCCCTGCCATAGTCTGTCTCTATAACATGTAAAATTGAAGCCTCAGGTTTCCATACTGTGTATACATCCATTTTCCCTTTAAAAGTCTAGAGGGAGAGTAGAAATTATTCTTTACTGGCACCCTGAATCCTCTCCCATTTGGATACTTATTGCTTGAATTCCTATTATAGGAAAGTAAAATCTTAACTCTGTAACCAGAAATAAGTGCAAATGCAAGAAAGGACAGCAACTGGTTGGCTCTTTCTCACTATGGGGTAAATGGTTGATTGGAGATCTTGGGTGAGAACCCAGGTTGGTGAGAGACTAAGAGTTTACTAGTGGTGACAAAGTATTTTGTGGGTGTGAGCAAAGGGACATAAAGGGAGGAAGTAGGTCATAGAAGAAGAAAAAGTACCAGAAAGAAAGTCTTGGGAACTACAAAGACATGTTTTGTCATCTTTACATTTTGCCAAGTTTTCCTTGGTGAGAAGAATTGATCATAGTTTTTTTTTTTAGGTTTTTACCTAAATAGGACAAAGAAAGGTCAAATTAAGAAGTTAGACAATAATTCTATTAACTCTATGAGATAATAAAGCTTTAAGGATTGTAAAGATGATCATATAAAGAATTCTCCAAAGCTTCACTGGATAACGATGGAGTGAGGACCAAGAATGAAATCTCTTGCCTTTTATTTAGTCCAGTGCTTTTTCTACACGTTTTTGTTTCCAATCTTTGTGCCAATGCTTAAAAAGATACCCACCCTGCAACACATAACACTTTTCACAATCAAATAATTATGTTAAAATGCGAATGAAGTAGGTAAAAAATATCAACAATACTAGTGTTTAAATGAAGACCGTATTTTTTACCAATGCATAATCTCAACAGAAATTTCATTCCAATACAACAGTTCTTACTGGCCACTCCAAAGCTGGTATTTGTCCTTGTGGTATAAGCATTCTGGGAACTTAAAACTGTAGAATTATTAAATAAATAGTCTTTACTACGGCATGTCTGACTTCTCGATAAGTCATTTTGATAACAGCTTTGTGCCCTGAGCTTAAGGCAGTGTCAAGGTCAATTATTTCATCCAAGGCCCCTAATTAAGACTACTTTTTTGAGGTCAGGATAATGCATTACTTTATTTTAATAGAGAGGAGATCAAAGCTCTACCTTAAATGTTCCTGAAGCAAGGCAACGCTGCTTTAACCTGGGTTATATTAACAATGGTGAAAAACTGGTTACTCATTTTAGAGCCCCACCCCCAACTCCACCCAAAAGACAGGGTTCAGCTCAATAGAAAATACGCTTGCATTAGCAAAATCAGTTTGCCCAGAAATGCAGGAATGGGCCACTTCGGATCTTCTGAGATCCTGAGTTTCCATAGCTCCTGTGCAGTGGTTGCTGTTGCTGGTGGAGCAGAGACTGTAAATGGGAGGTGGACACACCCAGATGTGCTTCATGGGACTCAAACACATGAAGTTTCTGCAATGTTTAAAAATCAAGATATTTCCCATAAAATCTGGATTTTTGGATACTCATGGAAGGAATCAAAAGATCTAACAATGTTCAGCCTATATTCTTTTATTTTTTAATTTATTTTTCTGTTTGTCGGTTTGGTTTGTTGTTTGTTTATTTTGTTTTGTTTTTAATTTCATTGAAGTATAGTTGATTTTCAATTTTGTGTTAATTTCTGCTGTCAGCAAAGTGACTCAGTTATACATATATGTATTCTCCTTCATATTCTTTTCCATTATGGCTTATCACAGGATATTGAATATAGTTCCCTGTGCTATACAGTAGGACCTTGTTGTTTATCCATCTTATGTATAATAGTTTTCATCTGCTAATCCCAAACTCCCAATAGTTCCCTCCCCCACTTCCTCTCCCCCTTGGCAACCAAAAGTCTGTTCTCTATGTCTGTGAGTCTGTTTCTCTTTTTCAGATATGTTCATTTGTATCATATTTTAGATTCCACATATAAGTGATATATGGTATTTGTCTTTCCCTTTCTGCTTACTTAGTATGATAATCTCTGGGTCCATCCATGTTGCTGCAAATGGCATTATTCATTCCTTTTTATGGCTGAGTAATATTCAATTGAATATATGTACCTCATTTTCTTTATCCATTCATCTGTCTATGGACATTTAGGTTGCTTCCATATCTTGGCTATTGTAAATAATGCTGCTATGAACATAGGGGAGCCCATATTCTTGAATGGTAATAATTGGCTAGAGCTGACGAATGGCAGCCTCCTTCAGACAGTATGTGCATTTGAATTTGTCACCATCCCAACTGCTCATTGCTGCAAAGATTACAAACAAGCTGAAATATTTTGTTTGGCCTGTGTAGCATCTACATTATTACTAATATGTTTTTTTAATTGTAATGCTTTGGGGCAGGATTTAAACTCTGCACTTCCACAGGCTCAACATTCCCATTGAATGTTGAGAATTCCCATTTTATACCTGGCCAGATTCACATATGTATATTGCCAGCCTGGCATTGGTAGCAGCCCTTCCAATGTCCTGCCCCAATTTCCTGCAGCCCACAGGAATTCCCCTGATGCTGAGGTAGATGGTTTCCAGCAGACTCACAGCTGAGATCACCTCTCAAATCAACTATGAGCACTAAGCCTTGGGCTCAGGTTGCTTTCAGGGGAAACTAGCCTAAGACAGTATTTAAATGTGTTCTATTGTGAGGGCATCCTAATAGTTACACACTATGAGAATGGTTGATCAGGATTGGGAGGACTCTGGAAGCCATGCCACAGAGGGAAAAAGTGTAGTAATTATGCCGGGAAGACTTAAAATAAGTCTGATATCTATAGTCAAATTTGGGGAAAGTGTCTTATGAAAAGAGATAAAACTAACAAGTTAAGCACCAGAGGGCAAGATTAAGACTAGGAAATTTGACCCAGCCAGATGTAGGTTCAATAAAAGGACACATTTTTAATCTTTAGAGCACACTAGAACGGAAGGGTCTGCTTTGTGCAGACGTTCACTTCAACTTTCAGAGATTTAAAGTAACTAAATTCCCGTACTCTACATCCTTTAGACCATTGTAATCCATGTTGTCCACACACTTTTATTTAATATCACAAACATGAGGTTATACATAGGGGAATCTTGCTGTTTATCAGGTTGTGTGGCTGTTCAGATGTTTCTTTGGAGGTTGGCGAAGGGGAAAAGAAAGAGATAAAGCTGGCATTTGGTGATGAGAGGAGTCGTTCCCCCACTATTATAGGGATATAATTTAGCACCCCTATAAAACCTAGGAATGCCTCAAATCAAAATGCATTTTTCTCTTCACACTGTGAATCTCTTAAGTGCACAGGAACACATAAGATCAGGTGAATTATCTATTATCTGAAAGATATTTATGATGCCTAGGGTGGGAGAGCATGATTCATATCTTCTCCTCACAGGAACTCAAACATGATAGTAAGCCAGCAGGGAGGAAATAGCTGAAATATTTGGAAGAACAAACCCTCCCTGCCAGAGGTTACTGTGAATTCAAGTGTTTTCCACTTCTGCCCTTCTTCAAAGCTACAAAGCAACTAGGTAGTCAAATTAATGAAGTATTGTAATAGGAATGGAAAGATTAGAGTGAGCCGAAGAGTGGAATACAGTTTTGTTCTTAAGAGGCACGATAGGAGAGAAGCACTTTGATGTAAGAGGCTGGCTGGAGGGGCTATTCAACTTCAGCATCACCAAAAAAAAAAAAAAAAAAAGAAAAGAAAAAAAATCAGAATGGATTAGCATGATTTTGTTATCATTACAGATATGATAACACATGAGAAAATAGACATTACTGGGTTATAATTCAATAGAGAGTTTCAGGTAAACGTAAGCTGTAAGAGTAGGGCTCTATCCAGTGTACATTTTTATCAGAGCCTGCTGTGTGGGTTGAATTACAGCTCCCATAATGGCCAGCAGCCCTCCCATTTATATTTATGGATTCCAGTCCAACCAACAAAAGTAAAAATTCAGCGGAAATTCATTACCAGAGAACAGAGAAGTCCTGATGGAACTCCAAAGTGATGGTGGTCAACTTTCAGGGAGGTGTCAAGTCCAGTAGCTCTTAACCCAGTGTTACACAGTGGAACTTTTGCACTTCCACAAGAAATTTACTTCAAATGTCAAGATCTTTAAACTTGAGAATGAAAGTGGTAGTTCTTTGAGCATAGATACAATAAAGTGTAAAGAACCCCTCAAGTTATTCCCCCAGCCTCTAGGTTCTCACAATAATACAACCACTGCAACAGTTAGGAGACCTGATATCATCTTATTCTACCTCCCCAGCCTGCTCTGGTGATGTGTCTAGTAGAGGATACTGGCTTCAATCCCTGTGCTCCTGTGGGTGGGCCATAGCAACAGATGACTTTTTAAATGACATGCTGTTTTCTGTTCTCCTTCTTGTGTAAGTTGATTTCGCAGGGATTTTCTTTTGATGATACTAATTCCGCCAAAGATAATTAGGGAACAAGGAAGTCTGCTTTTGTATCCGTGCCTTTGGGATGTACAGATTTAGCATCTGACGGAAAATGAACTTCACTGAATGAGAGAAGAAACTTTATTTTTGAAAGAGCAACGAATGCCGCCTAGATTTTTGAATCACCTGCTGAAGCAAATCTTTTTATTATGACCCTTCTGGTGATATGAACATGCCATTATTTCTTCAGTGTCTCCTGCTCGGACACAGCCAGCCAATGAAATGGGTTGATATTTGTAAAAAGAAACTTACTTTTCAATCACCAAACTCTCCAAGCTGGTGGTGGTGGTGTTGATGGGTGTCACCCTGAATTATTAACATTGAAAGGTTTCACATTTAACATATTTCCTGAAAAAAGATTAGAAAATAATAATAATTCAACAGCCCACCCTGCTTTTTTAGATGATGTCTTGTGTGAAACTTCCTCATTAGAACCAAATGTGTCTCTGGTTGTCGTACGACATTCCATGTGGTAAGACTGACAGTTTGTTTTGAAGATTTTAGGATAGGACAAGTGGCAATAAAATATCACAAAAATGCAGTGTTTTAGTGAGGGAAATGATCACAGCCCATCCCAGCAACATCCCCACCTCTTATCTATATATATTAGATGGAAAAATTCCTTAAAAAATAATTACTTTGGTACTCTGGACATGTGCTGTGTTCCCATAGCTGCATGAGGAACAGTGGGCTATTACTACATGTTTTTAGAATTTATTTTTTTAGATTACCCATTAGAGATTGGAAAATATGCTCCCTTAGCTGCTAGAGATTTTGCTATAAGTATTTTAATGTAGCTAAAATTTTACAGCAACACTTAACCTTCGATAGTGAATGCGACCTGTAAAACAGGAAAGAATCCATAATGTATTGGAAGGCAGTTGTTCAACACTGTACGGTTAGAATTGGGATAACATCAACAAATTCTGCCCAACGGACCAGATATGATGATGTCTGACAAACTTGTGGATATTGTAACTCCTCTAAGTTCACATGGATAATACCAAAGAGTTCCAGTGAGGATGTGGGTCTGAGAAAGAAGTTGAAATTAATATGTAGATTGAGAGACTCCAGAGCAAAGTCAATTATCTTTGTGGTGACTAGGGTACTTCACATACACAAATTAAATATTATTAAGTAGCTGAGAATTAATTTTATACTGGAATCAATTCTGAATACTGTACTCTCACATATCTGTTATAGTAGTGGGGTATTTTTCATTACAAAGAATTAATAAAATTGGCCATTTTCTTGATTTTAAAGCTTATAGAGAATCCAGTTATATGGAAAGAAGAAAAAGGCAAAGAATGTGAAGGAAAGAGAGAGGAAAATAATTGCAATTTTTAAAAAATGTTGAAGGCTATATCCTTGCATATGACAGAAAGGCACATTTTCCAAAAAAGAAAACATCTATTGTTCCCTTTTACATAATATTTGATACTTAAAAACAATCTCATATTGTCTGTAAACAAGTTTAAAACATAACAATAAAAGAAATATTTATAAACTCATTACCTGACTTAAAAACTAAACTATTAACAATTTCATTGTTTTTATGTAAGGGTCTTCATCTCATTCCCTAGTCTTCCCACTATCCTGCATTCTGTGTTGATTATTACCTTGCTTAAAAAATAGTCTTGGGCCTCCCTGGTGGCGCAGTGATTAAGAGTCCGCCTGCCGATGCAGGGGATACGGGTTCGTGCCCCGGTCTGGGAGGATCCCATATGCCGCGGAGCGGCTGGGCCCGTGAGCCATGGCCGCTGGGCCTGCGCATCCGGAGCCTGTGCTCCGCAACGGGAGAGGCCACAACAGTGAGAGGCCCACATACCGCAAAAAGAAAAAAAAAAAAAATAGTCTTAATCCATATGCATATAATATAATCCATATGCATAAAATGCTACATTATTAACTATTTCTTGTTTTCAAGCTTTATAAAAATAGTGAAGTGTTGAATATGGTCTTTTATGACTTGATTTTATTAGTAAATATTTTTTTAAGATTCATCCCCTTGTAGAGTGTAGCTGTTTATTCATTTTTATTGCTGTATAATGTTCCATTGTATGCATATATCACAAGTGGTTTATTTATTTTATTGATCTGCTAGCCTGCCATTACAAAATACCACAGAATGATTGGCTTAAACAACAGAAATTTATTTTCTCACAGTGCTGAAGGCTGGAAATCCAAAGTAAAGGTGCTGGCAGAGCTGGTCTCTAGCGAGACCTCTCTTCCTAGCTTGCAGACTCCTGCCTTCTCTCTTTGTCCTCATGTGGCCTTTCTTCTGTGGATGTGCATTTCCGTTAACTCTTCCTCTTCTTTTAAGGATGCCAGTCCTATTGGATTAGGGCCTCACCTGTATGACTTAAGTTAACGTTAATAACTTCCTTAAAGGCTCTATCTCCAAGCACAGTCATATTGTGGTTAGGGCTTCAATGCAGGGATTTTGTAGGGGGGTGAGGGAGACACAACTTCGTCTATAATATATACTAGCCTAGGATGGGTCCCCGGTTTTTGCTCTTATAATCAGTGCTTCTGTGAACATTCTTGTATACATCTCCTGAGGCTCATAAGCAGGAGTTTCTTTAAATCACATAAATAGAAGTGGAATTGCTGGCTCATAAGGCTTGCCAATGTTCAAAGTCACAAGCTGGCACCAAGTCACTTCCCAACACGGTTGCATCAAGTTCTGCTCCCACCAGAAGTGTCTATATATTCCCAAGGGCCCACATCCTTACGGCCAGTAGTTATTAACAATTAATTTTTACCAATGTACTGAGGATTAATGTTATGTTATTAAGGTCTTTAATATTTTTTAATTACAAAGGATTTTGATCGTTTTTTCATTTGTTTACTCACAATTCATGTTCTACTTTTTGTTAAATTTCTACTTTATCCTAGTCTCCATTTCTCTGTAGGCTTGTATCTTTTTAAAATCTATAAGTAGAGATTTTATGTGCATTTTGCATACAAAATCTTTGCTGATTATGTTGCAAAATATCTTCTTGTACTTTGCATTTTGTCATATCACTCACTTTTGATGAGCCTGAGTTTTAAATTTTAATGCAGTTTAATTCATCAATTTTCCTCTAAGTTTAGTATTCTTTGTGTCTTTTTCAAGATTCTCCCCTGGTCGCAAGATCATAAAGATATTCTCCATGTGTTGCTTTATTTCCTAAGCCCTTTATCTCAACCTCATTGTAAGACAACAAAAAAAAAGTACTTGGTTTTAGACTTTACAAAATCCTTCACTAATGTGTGTACTAAATGTTTTAGATGAAACACATAAATTGGTGATTTGGATTTGGTGATTTGAAATTCCTTTAACCCATTTTATTAACACCTACTCCATACAAAGGCACTGAAAGAAACATTACATAAGTTGGATATGGTCCTTGCTCTCAAGACGCTTAAAATCTAACCCAGAAAAACAATTGCATAGAAGCATAACACTAGCACATGGTATTAGGGTTATAAGAGAAGGGCCCTGGTATCCCAGAGCTCCTTTAAAATAATTTAAAGCTAAACGTTATTGGATTCTTACTATATGCAAGGATAATATCACTTATTCCTTTGAAAAGCTTATGAAATTGTTCCTCTACTGCTCTATTTTTAAAATGTCAAAACCAAATTGAGGCTTTGAAAGATTTTCTCAGTTGCCCTGAAGGACCCTGGCCAACAAGGTGTTCAGTGGGATTTAACCTCAAGTAGCCTGACCCTGGAGGTCTTCCACAGTTGCCCCCCTCCCTGTCCTCACTGAGTGGGCAGCTAAAGCAAGATCAGACATAAGAGAAGAATTAACTTAGGCTGTAGCACTGGAAATCGACCTTAAAGGCTGGAGATTTCAGAAGACAGAGAAGCGGGGCTCGATTATGGATAAAATCAGAGCGGTGGTAAGGTGCATGCTCTGTGTTGAAGACAGCAAGTAGCGCATAGTGACAAGTTGCCTCCTTTTCAAAGAGGCTGGAAATACAGGTGAAAGGAAAGGAAAAGGAATATTATTCTAAAGAAACAACCATGGTCTACAGGGCCTCTGCCTCCCTTAAACCTCTCTTCTCTCAGCGCTCTCTCCTGGCTCCGGTCACTCTGGCCTCCCCGCTGCTTGTGAACAGCCTCAGCATAGCCTTGCTTCAGCACTGTGCATTTGCTTTTCATTTTTCATGAATGCTCTCCCGCCTTGGCCTGGAATGCATCCTCCTTCCTATTATTTGAGTCTACACTTAAATGGTACTCATTGCAGAGGGCTTTCCGAACTCTCTTGTCTAAAACAACAAATCCTCTCCCTCCCTATTATTTTCGCTCCATATTCTTCCTTCATAGCACTTGCCACTACCCAAGGTTGTGTTGTATCACTATTTCCTTACTTTCTATCCACTGGGCAGGAACTTTGGACAATTTTTTATCCTTATAAAAGCCCCAATTCCTAGACTGTGCTTTGTACATAATGTGTAGTCCATAAATATTTGTAGTGTAGATGAAATAAAAGAATGAATGGTGAATGAACCATTGAGTGAATAAATGATGGGCATAAGGGTACCATCAGAGGCTTGTAAGTTATCACATGAGCACCGTTTTTATAAATAGTCTATGGCAGAAATGTAAAAGAGGAATAGGAGAGACAAGATGAAGGAAGCAGGGAGAACAGTTATTAAGTTTTTATAACAGCAGGGAGTGGCCTAGTGGTTCAGAGCTTCATTTCTGGCATCAGACTATCAAGGTTTAAACCCCAGCTTTAAGACCTCCTGGCTGAGTAACCTTGGGAAAGTCACTGAGAGTTTCTGCCTTTCTCTTTGTCTGTAAAATGAGGATGACTCTTGAACTGTTGGAAGGCTTAAATGAGATAATGCCTTGGTGATGACGATGATTCATAAAACATAGTGGCCTTTAGCAATAATAAGCACTTAAGCCAGGGCAGCATCAGTAGGAATTGAAGGAGGAAATAAGAAACATTGAATAGGTAGGACAAGCAGGCCTTGGGATAATATAGAAAGGAAATGCCTGAATCAGGCTCATATTTCTGTTCTGTCTGATTAGAGAATGGCGATAACTTTAAGTGAGATCCAGTATGCAGATAAGGGATGCGATTTTGAGTACTCAGAAGGTAGGGAATAGGAAGTAGCAGGAATCATGAGTTTTGTTTTGTGGTGTTTGAGTCTGAGGTGTACCCAGGAATTTTACATTGAGATGTTTAACAAAGATTTGAAATACACATGAAGGAGGGATGACAAAATTTTAAACATTATTTTTTTCTTCTTCAAGAGGATTTACAGTACATTTTCTTAAATAGTTCCTTTCCCTTTGTATTTAAAATATGGTTTGCTTAACCTGAATATTACTATCTCTAAGCCTTATTACTGTAACAAGTATTTCACAAATTCTACTGCATTTCTTGAGTAAGAGCAAAGCTTAATAGAGCAAAATAATGATCCAGGCCCCGTTCCTAATCCCACCTTCATGCCTGTTCCCAACCTTTAACTGTATTGAGGCACTGAGAAAGGATTCTCAAGCTCCATGTGTATCTGAGGACTTGATTCAAATGTATTATAGAGCTGAATAAAATAGATGTTAAGGAACCCCCCAAGGGGATATAACCAACCCTCCAATTTGCAAACCAGAAAGCTCTTGTTTACCATCCTCTATTTTAACCACACACATTCCTACTCAGAGGAAACAGCATGCTCAAAGCCAGTCAAAGAGCAAAAAGGGGTAGTTAGAAATCTGTAATAAATGTATGTAAGTGAGACAGAAAATTAGAAAATGGCCACCTGCCAGCAGCCACATAAATTTTGGAGGAAATGCATTTTCTACTGGGATGCTTTATCATAGGAATTGCAAATACTTATTAAAAGTATTAAAATAGTCAGAATGTTAAATGTTTCCTCCAGTGGTGAAATTTCCCATTGCCACATTAGAAGATAGGATATTCTGATACAGCGTTTATTAAAATGACTTCATTTTATTAGTCTGTCATCCACAATAAATGGGCAGGTACCTTTAAAACAAGATCTATTGAAGATAAAAGAGATTTGGGGGAGGGGCAGTGTTTCATTGTGCGAATGTGGCTTTGACTACACAAGTATATAAATCTTGCAACCTTTCCCAGATGACACCAACAAGATTTTATTGTTGTTGTTTTGATATCAGGTTTGTTGGATTTTGTCATTACATGAAAACCAAGAGTAGTATTTGCCATTAACTTCCTTTTCTCTCTCATGAAAGATACACCTGATAACTATTTGAATGGTTTGTCCTTTATGGGTTCTTAGATGCAATTACAAACATATACAAGTGAAGATGCAAAACTGGACTCCAAACGAGCTAAAGATGGAAGGAGGTGGCCACTTTATTGCACAAAGATAATAGAGATGACAGCTAGAGCGCCTCATTACTGAGTGGCACTGAGTTGAAGAGTGACAGGATGCGCTGGACAGATTACCTCCCTAAGAGGCTTGCGGTTCACTGACCTAATAAAGATCTTAAGCCGTCACTCGGCAAAGACAGAAAGAGCCTTTCCCCATCTTAAGACACTCTTTCATGTGAGTCAGAACAGCTTCCTGAATCCATCCCATGAAAATGCTGATGGTACTGAAGGGAATCTGGTCTAACTTAATTATGGGATGGGGTGAGGTAGAGAGAAGGAGAGGCAGGGCCTGTTGGGAAGCCAAGTGCATCTTGGACAGAATGATGAAGAAGCTATTAGCCTTCAGAAGGTGGGTGGAGTGGCCATATTTCTTATTGAATGTAAGTATTCTGTTTAAAGTATTTGTTCCATATTAATTAATTTAGTCAATGGATATTTTGGGGGCATCACTGAAAAGATGGATTTCCACCTGGGTGCTGGAAATCAGAAGTGAACAACAGCAATTCAGGTGCTACCTCAGAAATCTGACATTCCAGCGGGGAGGACACAGGTGCTTACAAATCAACATTATGCTATTTCACACAGTAATGAGGGCTTTGAAGAAAAAAATAAAACAGGGTCACAGGGTGAAAAGTGACTAAGGAGTCTTCTTTTAGGTCAGGGAAGATTTATTGAATGAGGTGACATTTGAGCAGGTGCCTAAATGCAGTGAGGGATCCATCCAGATCCTATGAGTAACTGAGGGAAGAGCATTCCTGGCAGAGGGAACAGCAAAGGCAAAGGCCCCCATGTGTGAGCTGAGTGTTGGGGTGTTGCTATTTTCTCCATCCTCCAGCCAGCCTTCCAGAAAGGGACATTAAAGATCTGTGAGAACGTCAAAGCTAATTTGGTCATTGCTAATTTAGGTATCACTTTTGGTATCATTTCTGGCAGTTTCAGGTTCCCTGGATCTCCTCAGAAGAGAGAGAAAAATACGAGATGGCAAAAATGCCTCTCTATTTGGAAGGGTTACTAGGTCTGATAACTCTTAAGGGATGTGTTAACATCTTATGGTTAAATGGACAGGAATTCCACTTCTGTTGAAATCCCAAGGTGACCAGGATAGATGATCTTAATGAGGTAATAAGCTGTGAGTGAGAGCTTATACATCGGCCCTCCAGAAAGGAGGTCTTCTCTTCCTCTCTACCTCCATTCCTCTTTCAAGTATTATCTATCTACAGGTGTAATGCGATTGGCACGTGAGGTGCCCCGGGGGATACTAAGCAGTGGGCAGTGTATTAGAGGAGATGCACAGGAACAGTGCGTGTACACTGTCCTTGTTTGGAATTTGTGTTCCAATGTCAACAGGCTCTGTATAGCCTACAGTTTCCTAACCATATAATCATGGTGTTATGAACCTATCTCATTGGACTTTTGCAGGGGTTAAATGAGAAGATTTTAATGACTTAATATAATGTCCAATACAAAAGAAATAATTTTATGTTAGTGCACAGACAGAATTTAAGGGTCCCTCAATTTTGATTTATTCCTGTGGTATATTTGGATTAGTTATTCAGAATCCATATTGATTTTAAATTCATTTCTTGTTTCTGCAACTTATTAAAAGACTTTACAGGTAAAGGCAGAGCATTAAGAGTAAATGGGTCCATATGTTGTAGATACCAAAATATGACACTTCCTTGGCGTTCATTTATTCCACAAATACTCATTCAGTGCCTGCTATGTATGCATGTAGGTCTGTGCTGGAGCTGAGGATCTAATAGTAAACGGTAAAGGAATTTAGGACTTCTTAGTTAAGCAGGAAGATGACTTAGGATAGAAGGGATGTGTATAAAAATCAGGATTAGAAGGGTAATATTTGAGATGAGCAAAACCACACTGTGAGAGATAGACATTCTGCCTTGAGAGAACAGTGAGGTAACCAGTTCAGCTAGACATGGGACCACAGAAAAGAAGAATTCCTTATGCAGGGGTTGAGTACCTGGAAGCCAGCAGTGAGAGAGAGCATGAAGCCTGCTCGTGTCCTCAGGAAGTCTTCAGCCCATGCCCCTGGCAGAGCGCTAGGCCCTTGGGCAATGCTCTCTAATACCTGCTGATTAATTTCTTCTGAAGTACATTCTTACTTTGCCAACAGTCATCAATTAATGTCAATGTCATCATTTTACCAGAAGAACCTCCTGACCACTTAACACCCTGAACTCATCCAGCAAGGTTGACACACATACCTCCAGTCCAGTGTGAGATCAGGGAGGTGGCTCTCAAAAGTCAGTCTTTGTCCAGAGCCCACTGCAGCAGTGGTGTAAGATAAGGCTCTGGCCACGCCAGGGATGGGTGGGGAGGCAAGCCTGAGCACCGAACCTGCGTTTTTGTCTGTAAACCCTTGATACTCAAAATATATAGTCCTGGGACCAGCAGCCTTGGTGTCATGTGGGGATGTATTAGAAATACAGAATCTAAGACCCCACTCCAGACCTACTGATTGGAAGCCGCATTTTAACAAGGTTCTAGAGTGAGGCACGTGCACTTTGAGGTTTGAAAAGCCCTGCAGTAGAGTCCAACCTGTTTTGGACTGGTATCTTGACTACTCTCTCCAATGTAGATAAGATGGGATTAGAGAAAGGAGGTGGGAAGGCAGGACCATGTTCTTCCTCCAATTTGCTCATCCCTACAGCACACTCAGGCTAAAAGCCTAGATTAGTTATTACATTTGATTATGAAGGAAAAAAAGGCATATTTGCTGCCCAGTGTGGTGTCATTTATATGATATCACTCTTTCACTTTGCTTAGAAAAAAAATGAGTCCTTGAGTTAAATAAGAGGAAGTTTAAAATAAATAATATTGGTCTATAAAAACAAAACAAATGTTTCATATTAATAAGTAAATTATAAAAACTGATTACTTACATTAAAGTGAAGTAACAAAAATCCTATAGTCATGTTTCATATATTCTGTGTTCTCTGAAACAGTATGTTTTTTTGTTTGTTTTTGTTTTGTAATTTAGGCATATGTGCATTATAAAACTTTTGAATTTAAATTCTGTTTTTACCTATTTACTACTTGGGAGGTTTAGCCATAAATATTTTAACTTTTCTGAGCTTCAATGTGTTCATCTTTTTTTTTTTTTTTAATGGCAAAGACAGAGAGCCCTGTAACAAGTGTGCCCATAGGAAGATGGAGCCACAGTGGCTTTCTGAAGGGGCAACTCTGACCTCCTACTTCCTCCACCCCAAGAGCACTGACTGATGAAGGTGGGAAGTATGGAGGACCAGGAGATGGCCACCATCTTGGTTATTGTGAAAAGAGGGTAGAGCTGGTGGCAGCTGACTTAGGTTCCAGTCTGAGAATTGAACTTACTTACAAGAACTGCCGAAACACTGATCATGGTGGTTTTCTTTCTGGTAGGAGAAAGCTCTCAAATGTTGACCTCACTTTTTTTTAAAAAACTGTCTCATTTATTTACAAATATTCTTGTTGTAGATACTGTCAATTAACTAGTCCACTATCCATCCCAACAACCGTCCTTTATATCAGCCTCTATCACAGAGGCTGGAGAAAAAGCACCTCATTCCCAGCTTCTGCCACAGCAGGGGTAGCCATGGGACTCCATTCTGGTCAGTGTGTTATAAGCAGAAATCTGCCAGCACTGTGTCTTCCACTTCCTCCCTCTTCCTGCCTGGAACACAGAGAATTCTTGGAGATGCCACAGCCATCACTAAAATGTCATTAAGTCACAGTACCAGATCTAGATGATTTGTTACTGTACCTCTTGTTCCATGAGACTAACAACCCCCCTTGTATTTGGTTAAAACAATGTAGGTGAATTTCTGTGTAACCCTAATTAAGGCCAGTATCTGCTAGTTTCCAGCCATTATTCTAAGGACTAAAGATCCTGCAGTTACATTTCACTGTGGGCCAATCTGTTGCCTAAATTTCTGTTTTCTAACAATAAAATATAGGAGATAATGTTTTTCCATAGCCCAACAAAGTAAGGGCTTCTACCTCGACTGAGATGACCACAATGCTGAAATCCTCTGTGTTAAATGTTCCCTATGACTAAAGCAATGATAACCTCTACCTGAATACATGCGTAGGTTCTGGTGTTTCATATATCTCTTTAGACTACGTGCTCTTGACATTGCATAAAAGGATAAAGAGGAAAACAGCCCTATCGAGGAATGCCTCAGAAGGAGGATTCTACAATGCGATTCTTAGATAGCTGAGAAAAATTAAGGGACTTCAGAAAGTTTCAGCTGAAAAAGAAGTGACAATAAAGTCAAACATATTCATCAAGCTATGTTGAATAAATGGGATATGGTTCAGAGCAACACTTTTGAAAAGTAAGGAATAGAAGCTGTGTGTGTGTGTATGTAAGAGAGAGAATGCTTTGAGAGAGCTACTGAGGCACATGCAAAAGAAAGGACAAAAAGCAGGCAGGAAAAGAAGGGAAGAAAGAACAAAAAAAGGAAAGGTAGGAGAAAAGGGAGGATGATGGGAGAAAGAAATTAATAGGAGAGGAAAGCCAACAAACAGAGCAAAGGAAAGGTGAGAAAACAATCCACATGTACAGGATATCCACTGTGGTAGACAATGCTTTTCTGGACCTCTCTCATCATATCCTCACCACCACTCCAAAGAGGGAGATGCCATTGTCTCTATTCTGAGTTAAGGAGGCAGCCTTAGAGAGGGGAATCAACTTGCTTATGGTCTCATGGTGGCTAAATGACCCATATGGGATCCAAAGCCCAGGAATTCTATAGAACTCTGCACTCTATGCAATCCCTGTTAAGGACACTGACAAAGGATCTCTGAAAATGGGTTAGTTTATTAAGTGAATGTTTATTAAGCACCTACAGAATGTCCTGGAGATACACCATTGGGAGAAAAAAATAAATCTTCTGCTTTCTTGAGCTGAAATCTAGAAAGGGGAGACAATTTAATAGTTATGATGATGCTAATAGCTATGGAAAAAATTAAGCCATGTAGGGGATACAGGATATACCCAGGTTTGGGGTGAAGATTATTCTTTATATAGGGAAATTGGGAAGAGTTCAATGATAAGTCAGAACTTGAACAGAAATCTAATATAAACAAAGGAAGTGAGCTATGAGGCCATCCTGGGAAAAAAATTCTAGGGAGGCACAACAGCAAGAGAAAAAGCCCTGGGGCTTTTAACAGCTTGGGTCAACAGAGTAGCAGGAAAATAAAAACCTATCTGCACATGTATACATGTATATGTATAACTGAATCACTTTGCTGAACACCCGAAACTAACACAACATTGTTAATCAACTATATTCCATTATAAAATAAAAATTAAAAGAAATCAAAATCACAAAAAATAGTTTCTATACACAGTTAGTTAGGATAAGGCTTCTATGATATTCCATTCTATGAAATGTCTACATTAAATTTGTTAAGAAAAAAAAAACTATAATAGTAATTTACACTCAAGGTGTGTGGTCAGTTCAATTACAGCTAGTTAGTGGTGAAAGCATTATCAGGAAATACTATAAAATGTATAAAGTATATAAAATGCTCCAACAACAACTGAGTTGGAAAGAGAATGGGTCAGAGAAGTTATTACAAAAAATGTTTGCATGAGTCTTGAAGAATACCTGCTAGTGAATCAGGTTCTGTTGCCTCTAGAAAACTATAGAGAAGAAATAACAAGCAGCGTTATCCACTAGAATCTGAGGCAGAAAAAAAAGCTCCTTGGTATTGGGTCAGGTCATATTTTGTGTTTTTGTTCCATTTCCTACTTGAAGGGTTTCCATATTGTGATGAATCTGTGTGTGGCTGTAATGGGGGCTTCCATCTGTGATCCTGGAAGAGACAGGTCCTGGAGCATAAGCCTGGTTGGTCACTCATTGTCTTGGGAGGAAACTCAATTCAAACCCTGGGCAGAAGGACATCCATATAGCACAACAGATAATCTCCTCAAGACCAGCTGCTCTTTGTTGTTTGGACATGGAATGGGACCCAAATTACAGAATTTGGGACCACCTCTGTCCTGGGTGCCACATACTGTTTTCCTTCCTGGCGAGAACAATTGATGTAGCCTTTTCTGTAACAGTCGTGCCAATATGACACAATAGAAGAACAGGCCCATCAAATGTGAACCAGGGTTTTTGGTGACTACAGAAAAGCCCTTGTTGAAATGAACTCTTGTTAATTAGAATCAAATTCCAAGAAGCTTACCTTCTGATTTCCATGCATTTCCTGTTTCTCCCTATGCCTCTCTCTCCCAGACCCATGACTCTACCAGATACCATTTCCCAGAAGTTAGCTTCCTGAGAGAAGAAGCACATGGGATTCTTCTCTGTATCCCAACTACTTAGCAGAAAGTTGGGCACATAACAGCTACTCAGTATGTTTATGGAAGAGAATTGAAACATGTCTTGAGGGCCAAATTAGCCTGAGTTTGGTTGGTTTTGTTAAAAGATAAATGATAGACATTTCACAGGATCCCAGCTACTACTCTGTTTTTTGGAATAAGAAAAAATAGGAAAAAATGATGGGCATTTTGGGGGGAATTCAAAGAAGAAGAAGACATGATTCTAGGAAGAGCACTTCACAATCTAAGGGGAGAGTCAAAACAGAAGCATATGAGGATGCAAATGGCAATGCTGAATTTGAATAATGGTTCCAGCACAACAGAAGAACAACACTAGACAGGTCACCTTCTATTGCCAAGTAAATGGAAAAATAATAAGTGCTGTAGAAGTTCAGAGGAGGGAGTGATTTTTGTCTTATTATACAGTCAGAAAAAGATATAGGGGTTGGGATGGAGGAGAGATACTTGACCTAGCTCTTGAAGGAATGAGTAAGATATCTACAGATTGAAGAGAGAGGAGAAGGTAGAATAGAATTGGCTTAAGTACAATACAGAGGAGGGGCATCCATCTGCAGAATGTGTGCCTTGGAGAACAAAACAGCGTGGTAGAGCAGAGTGGGCATGCCCCGAGGATTAGCAAGAGAACATGGGGAAAACCGAGGTGGGAACCACATTCTCCAGGAACTCTAGGGGCAATCTAAAACATGTTTCTTAAATAAACTTTGAGGAGGCCATAGGTCTTTGTCTTGAAACGGAAAGAAAGTAAAACAAGAAATGGATGCATGACATTATTTCACTCGCAGCCTGGTTTAGCCATGTTGTTTCTAGTTTGCCTCTGCTGCTGCTTTTCCTAATTTCCTCACTGCACAAAGAAAATAAATAAATAAGTGTACTATAGTCTTATTTATCCTTCTGTGGACATCTCTTTACCAGGCAGATGGTCAGTTAAGAGCACTAAACAATGACACTGTTTTCTCTGTAAACATTTTTTTCTAATAGCCTAACAAATGTAAGCCTGAGCTGCCATACTGCTGAATACCATCTTGACTTTCTAATTACAAAGAACTGTGTCTTGATAGTTACAATTACAGCTGTAACAATGATGCCAGGCCCTGAACAATACCGTTAGAGGCAAAGTGCTTATCTGAATATTCACAAATAAAGGCTTAAATTTATGCCAGAGATGTAGATGGAGGTTAAACAATTGGGAGGGGAAAAAAAAAAGGTTGAAAACACTGGTTTAATGCCACAGATGTGAATTTGAATCCAATTACTCTGAAAAGAGAAAAAAAACTTGAAAAGGTGCTGTTTTCTTCTGTTTTAGTAATCAGTAGGTTAAGGGATGGTTCAACTTAGCATGCTAATACCTCTAATCTTGATATTTGGCTACACTCTAGTATTTTCAAAGCATACTATCCTTTAAAGTGGATTTTTGTAAGGTGCAAATGAGTATCTCCATGTTAAAATAAAAGATAACCATTCTTCAATCAGCTAACCCATAAATGAAATAATATACAATTTTTGAGCAGCTAGTATATATGTCCAGTACTATTTTAATGAAGGCTTTATAACACAGTGATTAAGCTCCCTAGAGCTTTGAAGTCAGATGAATAGGCATAAAAAAATCGTGTT
Organism: Mesoplodon densirostris; assembly: GCF_025265405.1. Taxonomy (NCBI): domain Eukaryota; kingdom Metazoa; phylum Chordata; class Mammalia; order Artiodactyla; family Ziphiidae; genus Mesoplodon; species Mesoplodon densirostris. Next base: position 50,076,720 of record NC_082674.1, read on the forward strand.
CTGCCTCAGTTTCCTCATCTGTAAAATGGAAATAATAATGGCAATACCTATATAACTGTTACCACTGAGTTGTAGTGAGGTTTACAGAGTAGATATAAAGCATGCAATATGGTGATTGCTATAGTAAGTATTTACGATAGGGCAGCACGTGTTGTTAGTACTGGAAAACAGTCTTCAGAATGAGTTTTTCAAATCCTGGAATAGGAAAGCAAAGGCAAATGTCTAGTAAGAGGGCGTCTACTTCAAGGACACCAGCGTCACTCAATATCTCTGGGTGAGTCCACAGTCTTTCCATAACTCATCATCAAAAAGCATGATTACTTCATTTAATGGCATGATTGGACCAGTCCAGAATTGCACTTTGCCATTAACAGCATTTAAAAACTTCAGTTGGGAATTTCCTTTCTAGCTCAGGGCTGAGAGTTAACATTGGGATTACTGAGAGTTAACACTGGGATTTATCAATGCTAATTATGTCTTATTTTCTTTTTCTTCAAATTATCGACAGTCTACTATAGTACTAAGTCACGAAGTGGCCTAAAAAATATAAACACAGTCATGTCCCCAGCCCTGGGTGGAGTAAAAAATGTCCTTTTTTATTAGCCTCATTGTTTATTTAAAATAATATCCACAATAACTTATACTTAATTGTGCACGTATACATGCCATGGCTAAGCCTGTTATGTGTAAAAACTTATTTAGTCCTCCCAAAAACTTTATAAAAGAGTTAATATTTTATTTTATTCATTTTATAGATGAGTAAATCAAAGCAGACATTATGTAACTTGGTCAAAGTCAAATCATAAATAAGTGACCATAGATTTTTAACTCTCATGAGCACATTTACAATATGAGAATATATAAAGGCCCAAAAGCAAATAGACGAAGACTTAGGCTTACTACATATGTTAAAACATAAACACTTAGTTCTAAGTTTGGTTATGCTCAGTCACATTATGGAGAAGGTTTCCCCTCTACTAATCATGTCCAGTTCACATGCACACAGCTGTCACAGTGAGCTGCAGAAGTTGCCCATCTAATCACATTATCTTTTCCATTAAAGCTGTCACTGGCTTCCCCATTTGTATAGGATAAAGGCCAAGTCCTTTAGCTTTGGCACAACTGATCCCTGTGATCTAATCCTCACCTCACCTCTGAACATGCCTTCCTCACTTTCAAGCTGAGAATTGCAGTTCTGTGAACAGACCCTGCTGCTTCACACCTTCTTGCCTTTGTCCCTGCTTTCTGGATGCCCAGGACGAAGGACAAACATCATTTTCGTTACAGACTTGCCTTAAGCCCACCAGGTGGCACAGTGCACACCATCAACATGTGTCCCCCATCATCACTCAACACATCTGAGTCCTGGTATTGCACAATTTATTTCCTGGGTTTTCTCCCTTTATTAGACTTTTAAACTCCTATACAATAGAAAATCTGTCTTAATGGCTGTTTTATCTCTAGCATGTAGATCCATGCAAATAAACACTCAGTGAATGTTGAGTGAATGTAAAAGATTAGAAAGAAAAGTCTTTAAAAGGATCCCAGGAGAAGAACATAGAAAACCTCACCCAGCCTCACTGACTTAAATAGTCAGTCTGAAAAATGTAACTGAGCCACAACACTCTCCTTGTTTATCTACAATAAGCATTTGGAGTAATAACCTTTCCTTTGTCCCTTCTTTTCTCCCACTGAATTAGAGATCTGAAGATGCACCCTCACAGTTATATGCTTTAGCATCTGATGGGATAAGGAGTGGATAGAGACCATTATCTTTGAGATATTGCCTTTTCTGAGGTTTTATTAAGTTAGAGAACTCATGAACTGTCTTACCAGGCCTTGGATTAGCAGGGCATACGGTTGTCTCTTCAGGTATGAGATTGTAAGCTCCATGAAACCAAGATCTATGTCTAATTGGTCTGGGTTCGAATCTACCATGTGAACTATGCCGAACAGCTGTCAAATGCACGTGTGGGTTAGGTAACCTATTATTGAGAAGAGAGAAAATAACCTGTTGGGTGGGTATGGTATTTCAGATTCTGTTTATGCAAAGAATAATCTTGAGTCCTTACATTTTCCAAATTCACAACAGAAATAGAACTCCATGGGAAGAAAAATTAACTCTGAGGTTTTTATCCTGAATGACCGAGCATACACAGCGGTAGTTACCAAAATGGAAAGACGAGGAGAAGAATAGTTTGGGTTCAGTTCAGTTTGGCCATGTTCATTCTGAGACATTTATTAGACATTCAAAGGGAGATACTGAGTAGACAGATGGATATATGAATCTGGGGCTCACAGGAGACATCAAGTTTAGAGATGTCCATCAGGGTGTCAGTAACATGGCATTTGCAGCCATAGGACTGGATGTGATGACCTACGGACTACGTGAAGACAGAGGAGGTGTGTAAGGCTGAGAACTGGAGCACTCAAAAAGCTTAGAGGTTGAGAGGAAGAGAAAAGTCCATCAGAGGAATCTAAGAAGTATTAATCAATAAGGTAGGAGAGAGTGATATTGAGGTAGAAAGTTCTAAGGAGGGAGTGATCAGCTGTGTCAAATGCTGCAGAATTGTCAAGTGAGATAAGGTCTGAGAATTAAATGCTGGATTGAGCAATGTGGAAAAATTCCAAAATTTAGATGACTATGGCTTACTTATTACAGAATACATAATAATTGACTTCTTTTTTTTTTTTTTTTGATAAGTCATCCTTCTAGCTGTTGTGCTTTTTCCTTGAGTACCACCCTTTCAGTCTGTGCAGTGAAGAGACTTCCCCATGTTTCTGGTGGGGGCTTAAACCTCAAGGAACTGAAGCAAGGATCACACATCATTAAGGAAAGGTCAGTTCCCAGGCATAAATTGTTATTTTTTCCCTCCCATTTCCATATTACAAAGGTGCCTCAGGCTTCCTGGAGTTTCTATTAAGAATTCCAAATCTCCCAGCAATGATTTTTAAATACTCGCCTTCCCTAAGACAGTTCGCTTTAGCGTGGCTCGTCCCCGCAACATAGTCAGGGCCCTTCAATCACGGTAGAAGTCTTTTATCACTCTGACTCTACTGCATCCTGTACACAATCTCTAGGTTAACCTTTCCAGAACAATGCATTCATAATGGTAATAGCTATAATTAATCTACTCTATATTATCTTCCTTAATCTCGTGCACATAATAGGCACCCAAATATTTCTCATGTGGTTTGAAATTAGGTAATTTTAAAAAGTGCATTCTTAAATCGCTTCCTTTTGATTAGTAAGATTCATTTTATTTTTGTTCTCTCTGCCTAGCTATTTTTAAATATAATGAGAGAACAGTATCTCTAGATAGTGTGTGAAAGCATTTTAATACTTTAATAATTCCATATAATTCGAAATGATCTTTTCCCTCCCATACTTTACGGTAAATAATGAGCACATAGATGAAAAATACGTGTTTTGTATCCAAGGAAAGAGCTATTAAGTATTACCAAAAGATGGAGAACATTTTTATCTTAAGTCAGCCACATAAATACCCATTAATTTTTTTAATGATTTTATTTGGTTGATGGAGTATTACATCTCCAAATTACATAGTTTAGATTTCCCATTACACGCTCCTTACGGATCATATGCATATTCACAAAGTTATACAGAAGATTCTACGATGGGAAGGAGCCAATTTTCATTTTCTCTGTTCTTGTTTGAAGAACCAAAACTGTTAAAGGGATAAAGCACTCAGAAGTGCCTGTTCCAGGTTAATTGTCTCAAATTGCTCATTTAAAGCACCATTATCGTACAGCAAAACCAGTTAATCTGCTCTGAAGCTTCCTTTTTTATGACCGTAGCTACATTTGGTGAAATGGCACCTTTGGCAACCACCCAAACTGGATAAAATTGCCATTTTTCTTGGAACCTGGAAAGAATAACATATGTTTTGAAATCACTTCATATCGTGTGGCTCTAAATGGTAAGCTGAATGTTAGTCTTGCTCTGGAATTCACTCACTTTGGCATCTTCTGATCGGACCCTAAATTTCCTTTGCTTTACTGATGTGAGTCAGTGATGTGCTTTTGCATGCAATACATAGGTAGGAGTTGGGGGGAGGGTGCGGAGGAAACTAGCAAGAGAAATTGTGGCAATATTTTTAAACATCACAACCGTATAAGAAAATGATGTGTCCCTGCACTGACACTTGTGCACAACTTTCAGCTGATGGTACCTTTATTATTGGAAACACTGTAGTTTGAGAGCCTCTTCAATGTCGACATAACTAGCAGGTGCCGCGATCATAATGGTAAAAACATTCACTTATTAATCAGCTCACATAATTCCTCTCTAATGCTGTCAATTTAAGATGGCAACCTGAATTTTTTTTTTTTTTGGAGTGGGGAGGAGGGTCAACAATTTAATGAATCTCGTCTGCATTTTAATTCCAACCTAATAATCTGCCTCCGGCTCTTTTCCCTCCCTCACTCTGAGAACATTTCTCTGGATCCTGCTATTAAGCACAATGGGATATTTACCTTCCTACCTCAGTTATGCATTTAGGATGGGGAAACAGCCAGATAGCCAGAGCCCCCGACCCAAGGAGAACTAATGTTAACCTGTCACCAGCCCTCACTGGCATCATCCTCAAATTCCCTCAAATTCCATTTGTTTGTATAGTCTCCTCCTTCCCTGATTCTGACACTGTAGTGCTTTGCAGGTTTCTTTTATTAAACACCACTGGGACCCAGACTCAGAAATGTGCAGTATGTTGACATAGTTAAAATAAATAAATACAACCCATTGCCAGAAATATTTAAAAATTCATCTAAATGTGCTCCCGTCAGAGATGATTTGTTTTCATCCAAACAGGGAAGACCGATGGCTTCAGGGTGGACTGGGTAGAGAGACTCCATCTTCTCATTCACTCCTTCATTCATTCATGCCTTCATTCATTTCCTTATAAAAAAGCAACGCGCCACCCCTTGCTCGCTATGTCAAATGTAAACAGAATAGACTTTGTTATTAGGAGAGATGTGACTCCAAGTGTCTGAGCTGCAGAGTGACAGCCGGCTCCTCTGAATTTCAGGCAGCCTCTGTCACTTGCCTTGACAATGAAGGAAGTTAATATATTCATGACATTACCACACATGCATTCGCAATTCACAGCATATTGTATTGTTTACCCCTGTTCTTTTGTACTACTGCATGTAGTAATTTGCCTTCTAGCAACAGAAAAATTCCTCAACTTTAAATTTTACCCTCACTTTATTTACCCTTAATAGAAAAACCACTGCTTCCTGGCCCATCCATGGTTGGCAAGACCACCTTTCTGCAGCATTGCAAACAGATAAATGTCAGATTTTACATTTTGATCAGATGTGTCTACAGTCATTTCCTATACATATTCCTCATCTTTTGCCTCCCACGCCTTCCTTTGGCAGTCATTGCCGCCCTTCCTGTGTATTCTTAGCACATTTGGTACTAGGTGGCCAGCTCTTATAAGGGAGAGGAGGACAGCAGTGAGAGTGAGAGGAGAGTGGCATGGATTAGGAGTCATACTCTCACAATAGGGGCAATGCTGGTGAAAATGAGGAGCATCCTGAAACTCTGCTGTTTCACCATTTACATTCAAGATGCCCAGGGTGCTCCTTGTTTTCACACACAGTAACACCTCCTTTGGTTTATTCATCATTCCCACTGGACTGCATACACTTCCCCACATGCATGGATCCCTACCACTCATTTAAAACCCATGTATGGGACACTGATCACTCAGCCTCATTGGTCTAACTTATTTATTCTGAAGGGGTGCAAACTTGTAATAATGTTGAATACTTAGGCAGATGGTTTTGCTATGATGGGTACTGGGTAGAGTGAGTTGTTATTCTCAGATACTGCACTATTGTTCTTCAGAATTTTGCTGTTGGGGACCAGAATTGAAAGGTGCTCTAATGGCTTAGGGCAACTTTGTAGAGATAGTCTGGAGGAGGCAAGCAGTCTGAGTTAGCAAGACATATTAGCTGTTTCATTTTCCTCACAGTGATGAGCTGTTTGCATTCCAATGCATGTCACACAATTCCTGGGCTGAGAGAGGCCGTGAGGGTGTCACTCAGTCCAATGGCCTGACTTTGAGTAGAATCATATTTAAAAACACCCTATGTTAAAAGTCTTCAAGACAACCTATGCCCCTAAGTCCAAATGAATGTTGAAACCCTTTCTTAAACTAGGCATGATCTTGTCTGCAATTTAAAAGCATCTCCTGTTCTGTTAGAGAGAAAGCATTTGGTTGTTCTTTATATTCAAACACTTTTCACACTTGAGAATTATAATTAAGTTACATTCTCTCAAATTCTGCTGCTCTTAGAGAGTAGGCTATATAATTCAGAGTTTACTTCTGTAATCTCCTGGTTTCTTTGTACTAGTTATTTTTTGTTTGTTTATTTTTCTTTTTATTTCCATTACTCTAGGAGGTGGGTCAAAAAAGATCTTGCTGTGATTTATGTCAAAGAGTGTTCTTCCTATGTTTTCCTCTTAGAGTTTTATAGTGTCCAGTCTTATATTAAGGTCTTTAATCCATTTTGAGTTTATTTTTGTGTATGGTGTTAGGGAGTGTTCTAATTTCATTCTTTTACATGTAGCTGTCCAGTTTTCCCAGCACCACTTATTGAAGAGACTGTCTTTTCTCCATTGCATATCCTTGCCTCCTTCGTCATAGATTAGTTGACCATAGGTTCGTGTGTATATCTCTGGGCTTTCTATCCTGTTCCATTGATCTACATTTCAGTTTTTGTGCCAGTACCATATTGTCTTGATTACTGTAGCTTTGTAGTATAGTATGAAGTCAGGGAGTCTGATTTCTCCAGCTCCATTTTTCCCTTAAGATTGCTTTGGCTATTTGGGATCTTTTGTGTCTCCATACAGATTTTAAGATTTTTTTTTCTAGTTCTGTAAAAAATGCCATTGGAAATTTGATAGGGATTGCATTGAATCTGTAGATTGCTTTGGGTAGTATAGTCATTTTCACAATATTGATTCTTCCAGTCCAAGAACATGGTATATCTCTCCATCTGTTTGTGTCATCTTTGATTTCTTTCTTCAGTGTCCTATAGTTTTCTGAGTACAGGTCTTTTACCTCCTTAGGTAGGTTTATTCCTAGGTATTTTATTCTTTTTGTTGCAGTGGTGAATGGGATTATCTCCTTAATTTCTCTTTCTGATATTTTGTTGTTAGTGTATAGGAATGGAAGAGACTTCTGTGCATTAATTTTGTATCCTGCAACTTTGCCAAATTCATTGATTAGCTCTAGTAGTTTTCTGGTGGCATCTTTAGGATTCTCTATGTATAATATTATGTCATCTGCAAACAGTGACAGTTTTACTTCTTCTTTTCCAATTTTTGTATTCCTTTTATTTCTTTTTCTTCTCTATTGCTGTGGCTAGGACTTCCAAAACTATGTTGAATACTAGTGGTGAGAGTGGACATCCTTGTCTTGCTCCTGATCTTAGAGGAAATGATTTCAGTTTTTCACCATTGGGAATGATGTTTGCTGTGGGTTTGTCATATATGGCCTTTATTATGTTGAGGTAGGTTCCCTCTATGTCCACTTTCTGGATGGTTTCTATCATTAATGGATGTTGAATTTTGTCAAAAGTTTTTTCTGCATCTATTGAGATGATCATATGGTTTTTCTCCTTCAATTTGTTAATATGGTTTATCACATTGAATGATTTGCGTATATTGAAGAATCCTTGCATTCCTGGGATAAATCCTACTTGATCATGGTGTATGATCATTTTAATGTGTTGTTGGCTTCTGTTTGCTAGTGTTTTGTTGAGAAATTTTGTATCTATGTTCATCAGTGATATTGGTCTGTAATTTTCTTTTTTTGTGATATTTTTTTCTGTTTTTGGTATCAGGGTGATGGTGGCCTCGTAGAATGAGTTTGGAAGTATTCTTTCCTCTGCAATTTTTGGAAGACTTTGAGAAGGATGTGTGTTAGCTCTTCTCTAAATGTTTGATAGAATTGACCTGTGAAGCCATCTGGTCCTGGACTTTTGTTTGTTGGAAGATTTTTTTGTGTGTGTGGTACGCGGGCCTCTCACTGTTGTGGACTCTCCGTTGCGTAGCACAGGCTCCGGACACACAGGCTCAGTGGCCATGGCTCACGGGCCTAGCCGCTCCGTGGCATGTGGGATCTTCCTGGACCGGGGCACGAACCTGTGTCCCCTGCATCAGCAGGCGGACTCTCAACCACTGCGCCACCAAGGAAGCCCCTGTTGCAAGATTTTTAATCACAGTTTCAATGTTATTACTTGTGATTGGTCTGTTCATATTTTCTGTTTCTTCCTGGTTCAGACTTGGAAGGTTATACCTTTCTAAGTATTTGTCTATTTCTTCCAGGTTGTCCACTTTATTGGCATAGAGTTACTTGTAGTAGTCCCATATGATGCTTTGTATTTCTGCGGTATCTGTTGTAACTTCTCCTTTTTCATTTCTAATTTTATTGATTTGAGTCTTCTCCCTCTTTTTCTTGATGAGTGTGGCTAAAGGTTTATCAATTTTGTTTCTCTTCTCAGAGAACCAGCTTTTAGTTTTATTGATCTTTGTTATTGCTTTCTTTGTTTGTATTTCATTTATTTCTGTTCTGATCTTTATGTTTTCTTTCTTTCTACTAACTTTGGGTTTTGTTTGTTCTTTCTCTAGTTCCTTTAGGTGTAAGGTTAGATTGTTTATTTGAGATATTTCTTGTTTCTTGTGGTAGAATTGTATTGCTATAAACTTCCCTCATACAGCTGCTTTTGCTGCATCCCATAGGTTTTGGATCGTCATGTTTTCGTTGTCATTTTTTGATTTCCTCTGATTTCTTCAGTGATCTCTTGGTCATTTAGTAATGTATTGTTTATCCTCCATGTGTTTGTATTTTTTACAGTTTTTTTTTCCCTGCAATTGATTTCTAATCTCATAGTGTTGTGGTCAGAAAAGATGCTTGATATCATTTCAATTTTCTCAAATTTACCGAGGCTTGATTTGTGCCTCAGTCTATTCTGGAGAATGTTCTGTGTGTACTTGAGAAGAAAGTGTAATCTGCTGTTTTTGGATGGAGTGTCCTATAAATATCAATTAAATCTATCTGGTCTAGTGTGTCATTTAAAGCTTTTGTTTCCATAATAATTTTCTGTCTGGATGATCTATTGGTGTAAATGGGATGTTAACGTCCCCCACTATTACTGTGTTACTGTTGATTTTCTCTTTTATAGCTGTTAGCATTTGCTTTATGTATTGATGTGCACCTATGCTGGGAGCATATATATTTATAATTGTTATATCTTCTTCTTGGATTGATCCCTTAGTCATTATGTAGTGTCCTTTCTTGTCTCTTTTTTTTTTTTTTTTCTTTTTTTTTTTTTGCGGTATGCGGGCCTCTCAGTGTTGTGGCCTCTCCCGTTGCGGAGCACAGGCTCCGGACGCGCAGGCCCAGCGGCCATGGCTCACGGGCCCAGCCGCTCCGCGGCATATGGGATCCTCCCAGACCGGGGCACGAACCCGTATCCCCTGCATCGGCAGGCGGACTCTTAACCACTGCGCCACCAGGGAGGCCCCTTTCTTGTCTCTTGTAGCATTCTTTTTTTTTTAACATCTTTATTGGAGTGTAATTGCTTTACAATGGTGTGTTAGTTTCTGCTTTATAACAAAGTGAATCAGCTATACATACACATACATCCCCACATCTCCTCCCTCTTGCGTCTCCCTCCCACCCTCCCTATCCTACCCCTCTAGGTGGTCACAAAGCACTGAGCTGATGTCCCTGTGCTATGAGGCTGCTTCCCACTAGCTATCTATTTTACATTTGGTAGTGTATATAAGTACATGACACACTCTCACTTCGTCCCAGCTTACTCTTCCCCCTCCCCATGTCCTCAAGTCCATTCTCTACATCTGCATCTTTATTCCTGTCCTGCCCTTAGGTTCTTCATAACTATTTTTTAGATCCCATATATATGTGTTAGCATATGGTACTTGTTTTTCTCTTTCTGACTTACTTCACTCGGTATGACAGACTCTAGGGCCATCCACCTCACTACAAATAACTCAATTTTGTTTCTTTTTATGGTTGAGTAATATTCTATTGTTATATATGTACCACATCTTCTTTATCCATTCATCTGTAGATGGACACTTAGGTTGCCTCCATGTCCTGGCTATTGTAAATAGAGCTGCAATGAATATTGTGGTACATGACTCTTTTTGAATTATGGTTTTCTCAGGGTATATGCCCAGTAGTGAGATTGCTGGGTCATATGGTAGCTCTATTTTTAATTTTTTAAGGAACCTCCATACTGTTCTCCATAGCGGCTGTATCAGTTTACATTGCTACCAACAGTGCAAGAGGATTCCCTTTTCTCCACACCATCCCCAGCATTTATTGTTTGCACATTTTTGATGATGGCCATTCTGACTGGTGTGAGGTGATAACCTCATTGTAGTTTTGATTTGCATTTCTCTAATGATTAGTGATGTTGAGCATTCTTTCATGTGTTTGTTGACTATCTGTATATTTTCTTTGGGGAAATGTCTATTTAGGTCTTCTGCCCATTTTTATTAGGCTGGTTTTTTTTTTTGACATTGAGCTGCATGAGCTGCTTATATATTTTAGAAATTAATAGTTTGTCAGTTGCTTCACTTGCAAATATTTTCTCCCATTCTGAGAGTTGTCTTTTCATCTTGTTTATGGGTCCTTTGCTGTGCAAAACCTTTTAAGTTTCATTAGGTCCCATTTGTTTATTTTTGTTTTTATTTCCATCTCTAGGAGGAGGGTAAAAAAGGATCTTGGTGTGATTTATGTCATAGAATGTTCTGCCTATGTTTTCCTATAAGAATTTTATAGTTTCTGGCCTTACATTTAGGTCTTTAATCCATTTTGAGTTTATTTTTGTGTATGGTGTTAGAGAGTGTGCTAATTTCATTATTTTATACGTATCTGTCCAGTTTTCCAAGCACCACTTATTGAAGACGCTGTCTTTTCTCCATTGTATATTCCTGCCTCCTTCATCAAAAATAAGGTGACAGTATGTGTGTGGGTTTATCTCTGAGCTTTCTATCCTGTTCCATTGATCTATATTTCTGTTTTTGTGCCAGTACCATACTGTTGTGATTATTGTAGGTTTGTAGTATAGTCTGAAGTCAGGGAGCCTGATTCTTCCGGCTCCTTTTATTTTTCTCAAGATTATTTTGGCTATTAAGGGTCTTTTGTTTTTCCATATAAATTGTGAAAATTTTTATTCTAGTTCTGTGAAAAATGCCAGTGGTAGTTTGATAAGGATTGCATTCAATCTGTAGACTGCTTTTGGTAGTATAGTCATTTTCACAATGTTGATTCTTCCAAACCAAGAACATGGTATATCTCTCCATCTGTTTGTGTCATCTTTTATTTCTTTCATCAGTATCCTACAGTTTTCTACATACAGGTCTTTTGTCTCCTTAGGTAGGTTTATTCCTAGGCATTTTATTCTTTTTGTTGCAGTGGTAAATGGGAGTGTTTCCTTAATTTCTCTTTCAGATTTTTCATCATTAGTGTATAGGAATGCAAGAGATTTCTGTGCATTAATTTTGTATCCTGCTACGTTACCAAATTCATTGATTAGTTCTGGTAGGTTTCTAGTAGTGTCTTTAGGGTTCTCTATGTATAGTATTATGTCATCTGCAAACAGTGCAGCCTTACTTCTTCTTTTTTTTTTTTTTTTTTTTGCGGTATGCGGGCCTCTCACTGTTGTGGCCTCCCCCGTTGTGGAGCACAGGCTCCGGACGCGCAGGCTCCGGACGCGCAGGCTCAGCGGCCATGGCTCAAGGGCCCAGCCGCTCCGCGGCATATGGGATCCTCCCAGACCGGGGCACGAACCCGTATCCCCTGCATCGGCAGGCGGACTCTCAACCACTTGCGCCACCAGGGAGGCCCTTCTTTTCCAATTTGGATTCATTTTAGTTCTTTTTCTTCTCTGATTGCTGTGGCTAAAACTTCCAAAACTATGTTGAATAATAGTGCTGAGACTGGAAAACCTTGTCTTGTTACTGATCTTAGCGGAAGTGATTTCAGTTTTTTGCCATTGAGAAAGATGTTGGCTGTGGGTTTGTCATATATGGCCTTTATTATGTTGAGGTAAGTTCCCTCTATGCCTACTTTGTGGAGTGTTTTTGTCATAAATGGCTGTTGAATTTTGTCGAAAGCTTTTTCTGCATCTATTGAGATGAGCATATAATTTTTCTCCTTCAGTTTGTTAATATGGTATATCATTTGCGTATATTGAAGAATCCTTGCATTCCTGGGATAAACCCCACTTGATCATGGTGTATGATCCTTTTAATGTGCTGTTGGATTCTGTTTGCTAGTATTTTGTTGACAATTTTTGCATCTACATTCATCAGTGATATTGGCCTGTAGTTTCCTTTCTTTGTGACATCTTTGTCTGGTTCTGGTATCAGGGCAATGGTGGCCTTGTAGAATGAGTTTGGGAGTGTTCCTCCCTCTGCTATATTTTGGAAGAGTTCGAGGTGGATAGGTGTTAGCTCTTCTCTGAATGTTTGATAGAATTCGCCTGTGAAGCCATCTGGTCCTGGGCTTTTGTTGTTGGAAGATTTTTAATCACAGTCTCAATTTCAGAGCTTGTGATTGGTTTGTTTATATTTTCTATTTCTTCCTGGTTCAGTCTTGGAAGACTGTGCTTTTCTAAGTATATGTCCATTTCTCCCAGGTTGTCCATTTTATTGGCATATAGTTGTTTGTAGTAATCTCTCATGATCCTTATATTTCTGCAATGTCAGTTGTATTTCCTTTTTCATTTCTAATTCTGTTGATTTGAGTTTTCTCCCTTTTTTCTTGATGAATGTGGTTAATGGTTTATCAATTTTGTTTATCTTCTCAAAGAACCAGCTTTTAATTTTATTGATCTTTGCTATTGTTTCCTTCATGTCTTTTTCATTTATTTCTGATCTGATTTTCATGATTTCTTTCTTTCTGCTAACTTTGGGGGTTTTTTGTTCTTCTTTCTCTAATTGCATTAGGTGCAAGGTTAGGTTATTTATTTGAGATGTTTCTTGTTTCTTGAGGTAGGATTGTATTGCTGTAAACTTCCCTCTTACAACTGCTTTTGCTGCATCCCATAAGTTTTCAGTCATTGTGTTTTCATTGTCATTTTTCTCTAGGTATTTTTTGATTTCCTCTTTGATTTCTTCAGTGATCTCTTGGTTATTCAGTAATGTGTTGTTTAGCCTCCAAGTGTTTGTATTTTTTACAGATTTTTCCTGTATTTGATTTCTAGTCTCATAGCACTATGGTTGGATAAACATACTTGATACGATTTCGGTTTTCTTAAATTTACCATGGCTTGATTTGTGACCCAGGATATGATCTATCCTGGAGATGTTCCATGAGCACTTGAAAAGAAAGTGTATTATGTTGTTTTTGGAAGGAATGTCCTATAAATAAGTCCATCTTGTTTATTGTATCATTTAAAGCTGGTGTTTCTGTATTTATTTTCATTTTTGATGATCTGTCCATTGGTGAAAGTGGGGTGTTAAAGTCCCCTACTATGATTACTGTTGATATCCCCTTTTATGGCTGTTAGCATTTGTCTTATGTATTGAGGTGCTCCTATGTTGGGTGCATAAATATTTACAATTGTTATATCTTCTTCTTGGATCCATCCCTGGATCATTATGTAGTGTCCTTCTTTGTCTCTTGTAATAGTCTTTATTTTTAAGTTATTTTGTCTGATATTAGAAATGCTACTCCAGCTTTCTTTGGATTTCCATTTGCATGGAATATCTTTTTCCATCCCCCCACTTTCAGTCTGTATGTGTCCCTAGGTCTGAAGTAGGTCTCTTGTAGACAGCATATATGCAGGTCTTGTTTTTGTGTCCATTCAGCCAGTCTGTGTGTTTTGGTTGGAGCATTTAATCCATTTACATTTAAGGTAATTATCGATATGTATGTTCCTATTACCATTTCTTAATTGTTTTGGGTTTGTTATTGTAGGTGTTTTCCTTGTCTTCTGTTTTCTGCCTAGAGAAGTTCCTTTAGCTTTTTTTTTTTTTTTTTTTTCTTTTTTGCGGTATGCGGGCCTCTCACTGTTGTGGCCTCTCCTGTTGCGGAGCACAGGCTCCGGATGCGCAGGCCCAGCGGCCATGGCTCACAGGCCCAGCCGCTCCGTGGCATATGGGATCCTCCCAGACCGGGGCACGAACCCGTATCCCCTGCATCGGCAGGCGGACTCTTAACCACTGCGCCACCAGGGAGGCCCCCTTTAGCATTTTTTATAAGCTGGTTTTGTGGTGCTGAATTCTCCTAGCTTTTGCTTGTCTGTAAAGGTTTTAATTTCTCCATCGAATCTGAATGAGATCCATGCTGGGTAGAGTAATCTTGGTTGTAGGTTTTTCTCCTTCATCACTTTCAATATGTCCTGCCACCCCTTTGTGGCTTGCAGAGTTTCTGCTGAAAGATCAGCTGTTAACCTTATGGGGATTCCCTTGTATGTTATTTGTTGTTTTTTCCTTGCTGCTTTTTATATTTTATCTTTGTATTTAATTTTTAATAGTTTGATTAATATGTATCTTGTCATCTTTCTCCTTGGATTTTTCCTCTGTGGGACTCTCTGTGCTTCCTGTACTTGAGTAACAATTTCCTTTTCCATATTAGGGAAGTTTTCAACTATAATCTCTTCAAATATTTTCTCAGCCCCTTTCTTTTTATCTTCTTCTTCTGGACCCCTATAATTCGAATGTTGATGCATTTAATGTTGTCCCAGAGGTCTCTGAGACTGTCCCCTATTCTTTTCATTCTTTTTTCTTTATTCTGCTCTGTGGTAGTTATTTCCACTATTTTATCTTCCAGGTCACTTATCCGTTTTTCTGCCTCAGTTATTCTGCTATTGGTTCCTTCTAGAGAATTTTAAATTTCATTTACTGTGTTGTTCGTCATTGTTTCTTTGCTCTTTAGTTCTTCTAGGTCCTTGTTAAACGTTTCTTGTATTTTCTCCATTCTATTTCCAAGATTTTGGATCATCTTTACTATCATTACTCTGAATTCTTTTTCAGGTATACTGCCTATTTCCTCTTCATTTGTTTGGTCTGCTGGGGTTTTGCCTTACTCCTTCAGCTGCTGTGTGTTTCTCTGTCTTCTCATTTTGCTTACTTACTGTGTTTGGGGTCTCCTTTTTGCAGGCTGCAGGTTCGTACTTCCCATTGTTTTTGGCATCTGTCCCCAGTGGCTAAGGTTGGTTCAGTGGGTTGTGTAGGCTTCCTGGTGGAGGGTACTAGTGCCTGTGTTCTGGAGGATGAGGTTGGATCTTGTCTTTCTGGTGGACAGGACCACGTCTGGTGGTGTGTTTTGGGGTGTCTGGAACCTTAAGATTTTAGGCAGCCTCTGCTAATGGGTGGTGTTTTGTTCCTCTCTTGCTAGTTGTTTGGCATAGGGTGTCCAGCACTGAAGCTTGCTCGTCGTTGAGTGGAGCTGGGTTTTAGCGTTGATATGGAGATCTCTGGGAAAGCTTTCGCTGTTTGATATTATGTGGAGCTGGGAGGTCTCTGGTGGACTGATGTCCTGAACTTGGCTCTCACACCTCAGAGGCATAGGCCTGACACCTGGCTGGAGCACCAAGACCCTGTCGGCCACACGGAAAAAGAGAAAAAAGAAAAATAAATCTTTGCTCCCAAAGTCCACCTCCTCAATTTGGGATGATTCATTGTCTATTCAGGTATTCCACAGATGCAGGGTACATCAGGTTGATTGTGGAGATTTAATCTGCTGCTCCTGAGGCTGCTGGGAGAGATTTCCTTTTCTCTTCTTTGTTCGGTGTTCAGCTTTGTATTTGGCCCTGCCTCTGTGTGTAGGTTGCCTGAGGGTGACTCTTGTTTGCTCAGACTGGATGGGGTTAAAGGAGCAGCTGATTAGGGGGCTCTGGCTCACTGAGACTGGGGAGATGGAGGGGTACAGAATGCAGGTAAGCCTGCAGTTGCAGAGGCTGGTGTGACGTTGCACTAGCCTGAGGCATGCCATGTGTTCTCCTGGGGAAGTTTTCCCTGGATTACAGGACCCTGGCAGTGGCGGGCTGCACAGGCTCCTGGGAGGGGAGGTGTGGATAGTGACCTGTGCTTGCACACAGGCTTCTTGGTGGCTGCAGCAGCAGCCTTAGCGTTTATGCTCATCTGTGATGCCTGCGCTGATAGTCGCGGATCATTCCTGTCTCTGGAGCTTGTTTAGGCGGTGCTCTGAATGCCCTCTCCCCGCACTCCCTGAAACAATGGTCTCTTGCCTCTTAGGCAGGTCCAGACTTTTTCCCAGACTCCCTCCTGGCTAGTTGTGACACACTACCCCACTTCAGGCTGTTTTCACACAGCCAACCCCAGTCCTCTCCCTGAGATCTGACCTCCGAAGCCCAAGCCTCAGCTCCCAGTCCCCACCAGTCCTGGCCAGCAGGTGAGCAGACAAGCCTCTTGGGTTGGTGATTGCTGGTTGGCACTGATCCTCTGTGAAGGAATCTCTCTGCTTTGCCCTCTGCACCCCTGTTGCTGTGCTCTCGTCTGCTACTCCGAAGCTTCCCCCCTCTGCCACCCGCAGTCTCTGCCAGTAAAGGGTCTTCCTAGTGTGTGGAAACCTTTCCTCCTTCACAGCTCCCTCTTAGTGGTGCAGGTCCCGTCCCTATTCTTTTGTCTCTGTTTATTCTTTTTTCTTTTGCCCTACCCAGGTACGTGGGGAGTTTCTTGCCTTTTGGGAAGTTTGAGGTCTTCTGCCAGCGTTCAGTAGGTGTTCTGTAGGAGCTGTTCCACGTGTAGATGTATTTCTGATATATCTGTGGGGAGGAAGGCAATCACCACTTCTCATTCCTCCACCATCTTGAAGGACCCATTCTTGTAACATTCTTTATTTTAAAGTCTATTTTATCTGATATGAGTATTGCTACTCCAGCTTTCTTGTGATTTCCATTTGCATGGAATATCTTTTTCCATCCCCTCACTTTCAGTCTTTTTGCGTCCCTAGGTCTGAAGTGGGTCTCTTGTAGACAGCATATAGATGGGTCTTGTTTTTTTTTTATCTATTCATTGAGCCTGTGTCTTTTGGTTGGAGCATTTAATCCATTCACATTTAAGGTGATTATCGATATGTATATTCTTATTACCATTTTCTTAACTGTTTTGCATTTGTTTTTGTAGGTTCTTTTCTTCTCTTGTGTTTCCTGCCTAGAGAAGTTCCTTTAGCTTTGTTGTAGAATTGGTTTGATGGTGCTGAATTCTTTTAGCTTTTGCTTGTCTGTAAAGCTTTTGATTTCTCCATTGAATCTGAATGAGATCCTTGCTCAGTAGAGAATCTTGCTTGTAGGTTCTTCCCTTTCATCACTTGAAATATATCATGACACTCCCTTTTGGCTTGTAGAGTTTCTGCTGAGAACTCAGCTGTTAACCTTATGGGAGTTCCCTTGTATGTTATTTGTCATTTTTCCCTTGTTGCTTTTAATAATTTTTCTTTGTCTTTAATTTTTGTCAATTTGATTACTATGTGTCTCAGTATGTTTCTCCTTGGATTTATCCTGTTTGGGACTCTCTGCACTTCCTGGACTTGGGTGGCTATTTCTTTTCCCATGTTAGGGAACTTTTCAACTATAATCTCTTCAAATATTTTCTCGGGTCCTTTCTCTCTCTCTCTTTTCCTTCTGAGACCCCTATAATGCGAATGTTGGTGTGTTTAATGTTGTCCCAGAGGTCTCTTAGGCTGTCTTCATTTCTTTTCATTCTTTTTTCTTTATTCTGTTCCACAGCAGTGAATTCCACCATTCTGTCTTCTAGGTCACTTATCCGTTCTTCTGCCTCAGTTATTCAGCTATTGCTTTCTTCTAGTGTATTTTTCATTTCAGTTATTGTATTGTTCATCTGTTTGTTTGTTCTTTAATTCTTCTAGGTCTTTGTTTAACATTTCTTGCATCTTCTCGATCTTTTCCTCCATTCTTTTTCAAGGTCCTGGATCATCTTCATGATTATTATTCTGAATTCTTTTTCTGGAAGGTTGTCTATTTCTACTTCATTTAGTTGTTTTTCTGTGGTTTTATTTTGTTCCTTCATCTGTTACATAGGCTCCTGCCTTTTCATTTTTTCTGTCTTTCTGTGAATGTGGTTCTCTTTCCACAGGCTGCAGGATTGTAGTTCTTCTTGCTTCTGCTGTCTACCCTCTGGTGGATGAGGCTATCTAAGAGGCTTGTGCAAGCTACCTGTGTACTAGTTATTTATTGTTTCATCTGTGTATGTTTATCCAATTAACTTGTAAGCTCATATTGGTCAGGAGGAGTCTTTTATAAATTCTTACAAGGGATAAAATATAGGTTCTAGAGTAGTGACTCTCAATCATGGCTGCATATTCAGATCACCTGCAAGGATACTTTAGAATACTGATGCCTGGGCTATACCCTCAGAGATTGAGTTAAATGGTGTAGGGTGCTAGAGGATGTGGTAATTTATTAAAAACTTCCAGGTGATTCTAATTGAGAATCTAATCTCAATCTCTAATTCAGAGTGTGATCTTGGGGAGATTGCTTAACATCACTAAGTCTTTATTTTTTTATGTAAGGAATACGGATAAAATAGCTTTCATAACCACCTTTTTCTTGGAAGATTAAAGAGTTTATGTATATAAAAGCCTTAAGCAGGATACTGGGACCAGAGCATATTATCAATAAATGTTAGTATTAAGGTTATTATTGTTTGGCCAAAGTATCTAACAAGTTATTGGAAACTTAGCAGGCACTTGATAAATGCATATTAACTCATAGCTTCAGGTCATTTAGCCAATTAATCCACATGATGTGAAAAATGTTAAACAAGGTAAGTATCAGAGTAATTCAAGCCAAAATATAGTTTCACCTTGCATATCAAAATGCTTGAGGAATATATGTTTTGGCACGTGAACTAGCTAATTGTGCTTGTTCACACTTTCCTCATTCATAGAGAATAAATGCATTGGTTGTGCACTGGGAAGTTTATAGTGGACAAGGAAAAGGGTCATAATATTTGAAGAATATAGTCAAAATATGGAAAATTACAAAATTCTTATGGCAACCAGATGTTGCCAATCAAAGACATTACAGCATTATAAGGGTGATAAGATTATCATCAAGCTAAAGATAATAATAACTTTTCACATTCATTATATTTCATTATAATAGACTAATCCAACAAGTTATCTGAGAAATCTAGCCACCTTTATTCTAAAGATGAGTAAGCTAAGTCTAAGAAAGACAAAATAATTTGACTACAAATAGCTATGATGTAAGATATGACAAATTGAGATAGAATCAAACCAAAAAACTTAGAAGCAGAGAAGGAAAGAGTTACTTCTGATGTAGATGATGAATGAAAGCTTTATAGAGGTGATGATATGTAATCTACGTATGGAAACAATGATGTGGTTTAAAAAGGCAGAAAAAAAGAATAGAGCATTTTAGACAAAGGGAATGAATAGAATTAGCCAAACAAGGGACTTGGTTGACAGGAGCATAATGTGCATCCCAAAAGGAAATGTATGATAATATTGGAATGGAAGTCTGGGGTCAAAAGTTGAAACGTCTTGAATGATAAGCATAGCAGAGATCTCAGAGAAGCTATCCCATAGGCTGACACTATAGTAAAAATTTCTTTAGACCTGTCATAAGAGAGCTGAAAATCAAACTTTGAAAGGATGAAGCTGATAAAAAAAGTACTTAAATTAACACCACCCTCCCTCAAAATTCAATACTGTAAAAAAAAAGACAACAAAATCTATACACTAAAAGCAATAAAAATAGCAATTTTCAGCATTCAATTAAAAATGACGAAATGTGAAGAAGCAGGAAAATGGACCCATTATCAAGAGAAAAATCAATATAAACAGTCCCAGGATTTGAAAAAAATGAGGGAATTATCAGATAAGAATTTAAAATAGCTTTCTAAATGTAATTAAATATTAAAGGAAAAAATAATGAGAAAATGTGTAAGATATAAAGATCAGTGAACTTGATGACACAGAAATAGAAAAACTAAACATAGAAGGAAACATAGTTGAAGAAAACACAAAAAGTGGAATTAATCATCTGTGGGCCATTTTAAAGTGTTCTAATATAAGTGGAATTAAGAGTCACAAAAAGAGGATCAAAAATATTGAAGAAATGACCAAAAAATTGTCTGAAATTGATGTGAACAGTATAAATTCAAAGATCTAAGAAGCTCAATGAATCCCAAGAAAGATAAACACGAAGAAAATTGTATCTAGACACATCTAGAAATATTTATAAACCAATTTAAAAAGAAAATTTTAAAAGCAGCTAGAATAAAAATGCACATTAAGTACTAGCCACAAAGTAAAAACAAGTGCTAAATTTTCATCAGAAGCAATGAAAGAAAGAATAAAAAATATTTTAAGTAAAGAAAGAGAAAAAATGTCAATTTAAAACTCTATATCTAACAAAGATACCCTTTAAAAAGAAGGTTAAAAAAAGATTTTTCAGTCAAAAAGAGTGAAAGAATTCATCACCATCAAACTTGTAGTAGAGATATGTTGAAGGAAGTTCTTCAGGCAGAAGAAAAAATAATGCCAGATAAAAATTTATACCCTTACAAAGGAATGAGGAAGACTGGAAATGAAAATGTAAGAGTAACTATTAAAAACTTTTTCTCTAATTTATTATTTATTTAAAACATAATTTACTGTTTAATGCAAAAATAATAGTGTTGGGAATTATAAATGCATAGAGATAAACTTTATGACAACAACAAGACAACAGTACAAGGAGGATAGAAAAATATTGTTGTAATATTTTTATATTGTACTTAAGTGGGTATAATGTTATTTGAATGTAGACTGTGGCAAATTAAAAATGTATATTTATATCTCATCAAATCCACTAATTTAAAAAAATGGAACAAGTGATATACTTAAAAAGCCAGAGAGAGGGCTTCCCTGGTGGCGCAGTGGTTGAGAGTCCGCCTGCCGATGCAGGGGACATGGGTTCGTGCCCCGGTCTGGGAGGATCCCACATGCTGCAGAGTGGCTGGGCCCGTGAGCCATGGCCACTGGGCCTGTGCGTCCGGAGCCTGTGCTCCGCAAGGGGGAGAGGCCACAACAGTGAGAGGCCCGCGTACCGGAAAAAAAAAAAAAAAAAAAGCCAAAGAGAGACAAAATGTAATACTAAAAAGAGCATATTCATGTAAGCCAAATGAAGGCAAGAGAAAAAGATAACAAAAGAACAGAAGAAAGTGAAAAAAAAAGGCAGAATGGTGGATTTACATCCAACTATATCAATAATTATATTAAATATTAATAGCTTGGCACACAAGATGGACAGATTAGATAACCACAACAAATTCCAACTATATGCTATGTACAAGAAGTAGGCATTAACTATAAAAATTAAGATAGGACAAAATTTTAAAGGTGGAAAAGTTATACCATGAATCACCACTCTAAAGAAAGCTACAGTACCTATATTAATAGCAGACAAAATTGAGTCTAGTCAAGCAATAGTCAAGCGATAAAGAGGACTGTTTCTTAAGATAAGTGGTAAATTCATCAAGAAGATACAAGAATCCCACGTGTGTATGCAATTATAACAGAGCATCAAAATATATGAAACTAAACGTCATAGAACTACAATAAGAAATAGAGAAATTCACAATTTAATTGAAAATTTCAACACCCTGTTCTCAGTTTAATAGAAGAAGTAGCAAATCTATCAACCACTATGAACTAATTAACATTTATGTAGCATGGCAACAGCAAAATATACATTCTTTTCAAATGTACATGGATTATTCATTCAAAGACACCATATATTGTGCCATAAAAGAAGAGTGAATAAATGTCAGAGGGTATAGATATCTTATCTGACTATAAGAGAATTAAAAAAGGATTCAATTTTTTTTTAAACCTGCAAAATACACAGTTATTGGGAAAAATATATTGTAAAATAATCCAGCTCAAGAAAAAAATCAAAAGAGAAATTGAAACATTGTAACTGACTAAAATACAATATATCAAAATTCATTGGATGGAACTAAAGTAGTACACCAGGAAAATATTGTAGCTTAAAATGTTTATATTAGAATACAGGAAAGATAAAAAATTAGGGAGCCACATTTAAGAAACAAATTATTCCACATTAAGAAAAAGAACAAATTAAACTCAAATTAAGTAGAAAGAAGGAAATAATAAAATTTAGAGTAAAAGAACTCAAGGAAATGAAAAACAGACAAATGGAAAATTAATAAAATCAAAGCCTAGTTTATTAAAAAGATCAATAAATTTGATAAAGGCTAAGGTGGAGTTACCAAGTAAAAGAGAGAATACGTATTTGCCAATATCAAAAATGAAAGAGGAGATAATATTTGAAATCCTGTATTAATTAATAAGATAGTATGAGAAAATTATAAAAGATTTTAGGCCATAAATTCAACAAATTAATAAAAAACACATTCCTTAAAACAAAACAAACACAAGAAGAAAGAGAAAAGCTGAAGAGTCATATGAGTGCATGTGTGTATTTATCCTAACAGATACAGGAAAACATTTGATAATTTTTAACATTCATTCATGATAAAACTCTCAGTAAAGTTAGAAAGACAAAGGGTATATACAGCAGAACTAGAGCAACCATATTTCTTCATGAAAGACTGATAAACTCTCCTTAATGTTTGGACAAGGCACGTTGTTCTGAACCCCATTTCTATAGTGTTCACTACTAAAAGTCTCAGCTAATGAAATGAGCCAAGAAAAGGCACAAAGATTGGCTTTAAGGAGATAAAACTGTCTTTATTCAGATGACATTATCATGCACGTAGAATACCTATAGAAACTATACAAAAGTGTCTAGAAGTAATAAATGAACTTAGCAAGGTCACAACACAGAAGATCATCATATGAAAATTAGCTGCACTTCTATATACTAACAATGAGCAATTTGAAAATGAAATTTTAAAATTTCATTTATCCTGGCTTCAAGTCATAAAGTTATTGGGGATAACTTTAATAAAATATGTGTAATATCTGCATACTGAAAGTTAAAAAAGATTCCTGGGAGCAATTAAAACATCTACATTCATGAAGAGATTTAGAATGTTTATGAATTGGAAGATAATCCTTTTAAGACACCGGTTCTCTCTAAATTGGTCTACAATTTCTATACAATTCCAGTCAGAATCTAGGAAAATCCTACCAGGCTGTTTGGTAAAAATTGATAATCTAATTCTAAAATTTATATGAGAAATTATATGGGAATTCAAAGAATGCATAAGAGCCAAAGCAATGTTGAAGAGAAAAAAGCAAATATGAAGGACCC
The DNA here is from genome assembly GCF_025265405.1 of Mesoplodon densirostris. Taxonomy (NCBI): domain Eukaryota; kingdom Metazoa; phylum Chordata; class Mammalia; order Artiodactyla; family Ziphiidae; genus Mesoplodon; species Mesoplodon densirostris. Next base: position 50,100,027 of record NC_082674.1, read on the forward strand.
ATAATTCTCGATTAAAGATTTACTTTAATTAAATATTGTACTTAATTATAATTCATTAGCCTCAGCCCTTACCTCACACCATACACAGAAATTAACTCTAGATGGATGATAGACCTACAATAAAAGCTAAATGCTTTAGAAGAAATCACAGGAGAAAACCTTTGCAATCTTGGGGTTGATAAAGACTCCTAGAGGCATAGTGGCCAAGATGATGACATAGGAAGACCCTAGCTCTCCTCCTTCCATGGGAACACCAAAATTACAACTATTTACAGAGAAACTATTTATGAGAATGATCTGAAGATGAGCATAAAAGATTTTCCACAAATGAAGATATAAAGAAGGAACAATAATGAGACAGGTAGGAGGGGTGGAAATGTGGTAAAGTCAAGACCCACACCCCTGGAAAGGTGACCCACAAATGGGAGGATAATCATAATTACAGAGGTTTCCCCCAAAGAGGGAGGGGTCTGAGCCCCACAACAGGCTCCCCACCCCAGGGTTCCTATTATCGGGAAGATGAGACCCCAGAATGTCTGATTTTGAAGGTTAGTGGGCATACAGGAGAGCCAAGGGGCCACAAGAAACAGAGACTTTATTTTTAAAGGGCATGTGCAAAATCTCACATGCTCCAAGTCCCAGTGTAGAGGCAGTAATTTGAAAGGATACTGGGTCAGACCCACTTGCTGACCTTGGATAGTCTCCCAGAGAGGCAGGAGGCATCTGTGACTCCCTCCTGGGGACACAGACTCTGGCAGCAGCCATATTTGGAAACTTGTTGTACCACGAGGACACTGGTGCTAGAAGTGGACATTTTGGAGTCCTCCCTCTAGCCTATTAGTGCCAGGGGGTTAGCTGCCCACCAGCAGGTCAGCACCAGCCTCAGGCCACTCCATGGGCTGTGCAGCCAGCTGCGTCAGCTCCTAGCCCTGCCCACCAGTGGGCTGACACCAGCCGCAGGACTCCCTAGACACCCTACATTGCCATGCTGGAACCTGGCCCCACCCATTAGTGGGCTGGCAGCCATCACACAAGGGAGGGCCTGGCAGCCACCTGGGCCAGGTACTAGCTTTGCCTACCAGCACACCCAAAGTAGTCAGCTCTACCAAAACAGAAGGACCTATGCAGCCCACAGAGAGGGTACCCCTAGAACATATTTCTTTGGTAACCAGAAAGGAGTGTAGTGCTGTGCCTCTTAGGAAGTTTTCTACATAAGGCCACTTCTACAAGATCAGGCAATATAACTGGTCTATGTAATACACAGAAATAAACACAAAGAATTAAGTAAAATGAAGAGACAGAGGAATATGTTCCAAATGAAGGAATAAGACAAAATCTCAGAAAAAGAACTAAACAAAGTGGAAATAAGCAATACCTGAGATAAGATACCTGAAAAAACTTTCAAGGTAATGATCACAAAGATGCTCAAAGAACTTAGGAGAAGAATGAATGAACAGAGTGAAAATTTTAATAAAGAGTCAAATATTTTAAAAAATCCAAATAGAGCTGAAGAATACAATAAGTAAAATAAAAATATACTGGAAGGAATTAGATGATACAGAGGAACAAATCAGTGAACTGGAAGACAAGGTGATGGAAATCAAAGTTGAACAGAAAAAAGAAAAAAGTATTTTTAAAAAGTAAGGATAGTTTAAGAGATTTATGAGACAACATCATGCATACTAATATTCCCATTATAGGAATCCCAGAAAGAAAAGAGAGAAACAAGGGTAAGAGAACTTATTTGAACAAATAATAGCTGAATACTTCCCTAACCTGGAAAGGAAACAGACATCCAGGTCCAGGAAGCACAGTGTGTCCCAAACAAGCTGAACCCAAAGAGGTCCACACCAAGACACATTATAATTAAAACTGCAAAATTTAAAGATAAAGAAAATTTAAAGATAAAGAATCATACAAACACTAAGAGAAAAGCAACTAGTTACCTACAGGGGAACTCCCATAAGATCATCATCTGATTTTTCAGCAGAAACTTTGTAGGCCAGAAGGGAGTGGCCTATTCAAAGTAATGAAAGGAAAAAACCTACAACCAAGAATAATCTACCAGACAAGGCTATCATTCAAATTTGAAGGAAAGACAAAGAGTTTCACAGACAAGCAAAAGCAAAAAGAGTTTGGCACCACTAAACTAGCTTTACGAGAAATGTAAAGGGACTTCTCTAAGAGAAAATGAAAAGGCCATAACTAGAAATATGAAAATTATGAAAGGAAAATTGTCATTGGTAAAGGCAAAGATACATTAAAGGTAATAGGAAGGTTAAAAGACTTTAAAATCTTCTATATGCAAAATATGTAGTTAAGAAACACACAAAACAAAAAGATGTGAAATATGTCAATTGCAACAAAAAGAATAAAATACCTAGGACTAAATCTAGCCAAGGAGGTAAAAGACCTGTACTCATGAAACTGTAAGACACCAATGAAAGAAACTGGAGATGACATAAACAAATGGAAAGATATACCATTCTTGTGGATTGAAAAAATTAATATTGTTAAAATGATCATACTACCCAAGTCAATCTAAATTTTTAATGCAATCTTTCTCAAAATACTAATGGCATTTTTCATAGAACTAGAAAAAATAATTCTAATATTTTTATGGAAACACAAAACACCCTGAACAGCCAAAACAATCTTGAGAAAAAAGAACAGAGCTGGAGGAGTCATGCTCCCTTTATAGACTATACTACAAAGCTACAGTAATGAAAACAGTACGGTACTGACAAAAAACAGACACATAGGTCAATGGAACAGAAGAGAGATCACAGAAATAAACTCATATTTATATGGTCAGTTAGTCTACAACAAAGGAGGCAAGAATATACAGTGGGGGAAAGACAGTCTCTTCAATAAATGGTGTTGGGAAAACTGGACAGCTACATGCAAAAGAGTCAAATGGGACTACTTTCTCACACCCTATTCAAAAGTAAAGTCAAAATGGATTAAAGACTTAAATGTAAGATTGGAATTCATAAAACTCTTAGAAGAAAGCATAGTAAGTGTGCTCTTTGACATTGGTCTTAGCAATATTATTTTGGATATGTCTCTTCAGGCAAGGGAAACAAAAGCAAAAATTAAAATATGGGACTACATAAAACAAGCAAACAAAAAACCTTTTCACAGTTTAGGAAACTATTAACAAAACTAAAGGCAGCCTATTGAATTGGAGAAGATATTTTCAAATGATAAGGGGTTAGTATCCTAAATATGCAACTCAACATCAAAAAAACAAACAACCAAATTTAAAAAATGGGCAGAAGACCTGAATAGACAGTTGTCCAAAGAAGACATACAGATGGCCAATAGGCATCTTGAAAAGCTGCTCAACATCACTAATCATCGTGGAAAAGTAAATCTACACCACAATGAGATATCACCTTACACCTTCCAGAATGACTATTATCAAAAAAGAACAAATAAAAAGTGTTGATAAGGATATGGAGAAAAGAGAACCCTGTGCACTGTTGGTAGGAATGTAAGCTGTGCAGCCACTATGGAAAGCACTATGAAGTTTCCACAAAAAACTTAAAAATAGAACTGATATATAATCTAGCAATTGCACGTCTGGGTATTTACCCAAAGAAAACAAAAGCACTAATTCAAAGATATATGCACTCCATTGTTCATTGCAGCATTATTTACAGTAGCCAAAATTTGTAAGCAACCTAAGTGTCCATCGATAGACAAATGGATAAAGAAGACTTAGCCTATATATACAATGGAATATTACCCAGCCATAAAAAATAATGAAAATTTTGCCATTTGTAACCACATGGGTAGATCTAGAGGGTATTATCCTAAGTGAAATAGACAGTGAACGATAAATACCACATGTTCTCACTTATATGTGGAATCTAAAAAATACAAAACAAATAAACAAAACAAAATGAAAATAGACTCATAGATACAGAGAACAAATGGGTTGTTGCCAGAAGGGAGGGTTGGGAGGGTGGGTGAAATAGGTGAAGGGGATTAAGAGGTACAAATTTCCAGTTACATAATAAATAAGTCACAGGGATATAATATACAGCATAAGGAACATGGTCAGTAATATTGTAATAGCTTTATATGGGGACAGATGGTTACCAGACTTATTGTGACGATCATTTCATAACATATGCACATGTCAAATCATTACGTAGTATACCTGAAACTAACATAACATTGCATGTCACACACAGAAACACACAGACATACAACTTAACCAAAAAAAACCAAACAAAACAAAATCGATTGGACTTCATAAAATTTAAACTCTGTCATTTGAAAAGCATCATTAAGAAAATCTACAAGCAAACAGTAGACTGAACAATAATATTTGTAATACATCTATCTGACAAATTATTTTGTATCAAGACTATGTAAAGTGATCTTTCAACTCTAAGAAGACAAGCCAATGTAAAAATGGTCAAAACATTTGACCAGATACTTCACAAAAGAAAATGTGCAAATAGCCAATAAGCACATGAAAAATGGTCAACATCATTAGTCATCAAGGAAATGCAAGTTAAAACTGTAACTGGTTACCTCTATACACCTGTTAAAATGGCTAAAATTAAAAAGGTTGACAATACCAATTGTTGATGAGGGTGTGGCATGCTGGAACTGGAGCTGTGATATTTCTGATGGTCACATAAAATGATGTAACCACTTTGAAAAACAGTTTAATAGTTTCTTATAAACTTAAACATATACTTTGTGATCAAACAATTCTTTTAAAATTGTTTACCTAAGAGAAATGAAACATATTTCTACAAAAAAGACTTGTAATTGAATAATCACAGCAAATTTCTTCAGAATGCCTTAAAACTGGAAACAGTCCACATGTCAATCCACAGCTGAATGTATAAGCCATTTGTGGTATTTCCGTTCAAGGGAGTACTATGCAGCAATAAAAAGAAAGACTACTGATACATTCAACACTATTATGCTACACGATAGAAGCAAGAAACAAAGGATTGCATGTTGTAGAATTTCTTTTATATGAAATTCTAGGACAGGAAAAAATAATCTATAGTAACTGAAAGCAATTAGTGGGAACTGGGCCGGTTCAGTGGAGTGAGGACAGATATTGACTGCAAATAGGCATAAGGGATCTTACTGAAATGATGGGAGTGTTCTATGTCTTGACTGTGATGGAGGTTACACAAATGTACACATATAGGAAAACTCTTCAAACTGTTCACATTAAAATGGGTGCATTTTATCATATATAAATTATACATCAATTGATTAGGCCCTGTTAATTTTAAAGATTCGTAAACATCTAGTAATCAGGTTTAGGAAGATATACATTCAACCATAAGAAGCAAATAGTTTCTGGACTGATATACTTTAAGAAGCTTCTTAAAATTTCCCCAATAACTAAATAAATGAATGTGGCAGAATGATATTCTTATATTAGTAGTTTTTCAAAATAACTAATCTATGTTCTTTGTGTTTTAGAATTTTGTTTAGAAAATTGGATGCTTTTGTGCATGTTTATGTAAGCAAAAATAGAGAAAAAGACCAAATCTGGCCAAGAAGAGAGAGGTGTATCCTGTAGATTGTAGAAAAATCAAGAAGTAAGAAATAAAGAGCCCCATGGTGCTTGGTGACCTTGGGGTAGTTGCTAACTTCTGTCTCAGTTTCCTGATATGGTGCCTGAAAAAATCTACTTTTAGATGTCAATGAGAGGCCTATGCATAAAGTGCATAACAAGTCTAGCTCAGTGCTTTATTCACAGTAGTTATTATTTTTAAAAAATCTAGGACTTCTTTTGGAAAGGAGATGGAAACAGGAGGGAAGAGAAGGAAAGATGAAGATATCAGAGAAAGTTTCAGAGAGTAAAGCATGGTGACAGATGGAGAGGAGGAAAGATTATGGAGGTTGTACCAGATGGCCTCTGCTTTTTCAGTAAAGTAGGAAGGAAGGTCATCTGTTCAGAGTGAGGACGGCATGGTTGAGAATGAGGCTTAAAAAATGTAGAAAAATGTTAGAACACTTTTTTTTTCCCCCAAGAGGAAAGGGATATATAGTTCAGAGAGGCATAAGATGATGAGATCATGAGGAATAAGATGCTTAAAAGTGAGGTTAGGAAATAAAAGAGTATAGCAGACCCAGTGGCAACTTTCTCATAAATTTATCTGGCAAAGCTTGGACGCTTGGGAATGAGTGAATAGCCTACAAATGGTAAAGTAACTTATTTTGGGGATATGACATAATTTAGGGCACTGTAAGGAGTGATTCTAGTGTGTTAGAAAGGATCACTTGAAAGTAACTGACATGGAGTCTTGGGGCCTGGGGAAGGCCCTTGAAGCTAGAGGTAGGGTGAAGAACTGGGATAACTGAGATTGAGTTGAGTGCACAGTGTCCATCAGAAACGTGAAAAATTGAGGCAGCTGTTGCGAATGGAAGAGCTAGAAGGTAAGGTGGATGTCGTGACCAAGCGGCGCTCTTAAATATGGATTACTGAAATTGGGTCAGTCTTAAGAGAAGATGAGTCTAAAGTGGTATAAGCAGAAAGGTGCCAGAAATGCATGACTATCAAGGCCATAAGGGTTGAAACGGTTAAGAAAATTGTACAAAAGCTATGATTTGGGACATCAATGAAGATTCTCAAATTATTGGGCTGATACTTTAGGAAGAAAAATATAATACAGTAACAGCAGTAGAGCTTCATTGAAGAAAGGTGAAAATAGGAGTTAGGTGACAGGTCCAAGGCTGTGAAGAGGCCCTTAAAAGATGCCATAAAATTTCAGAACAAAACATTTACCCAGGGCTTCCCTGGTGGCGCAGTGGTTGGGAGTCCGCCTGCCGATGCAGGGGACACGGGTTCGTGCCCCGGTCCGGGAAGATCCCACATGCCGTGGAGTGGCTGGGCCCGTGAGCCATGGCTGCTGGGCCTCCATGTCCAGAGCCTGTGCTCTGCAATGGGAGAGGCCACAACAGTGAGAGGCCCACGTACTGCAAAAAAACAAAAAAAAAAACATTTACCCAGAACTCAAGAAACCTGAGTTTGAAGCATGGCTCTACCACCAACAAGCTATTAGGCTTCCCAGCTAAAAAGTAAGGGACATGGACTCTGATATTATTTCCAGTTAGATCCAATAACTATGAACTCTAAGATGACACAGTTTCAGCTTACCAGAAACAAGCCATCAAGTTAGAGAGATAAGGTACATGCTCATGCAAAATGAATTAAAAAGAGAAGTCACCATACAAGATAGTGTTTGGATGTTCAGTGAGTAAGCTAATTCTTTCTACAGATGTATCTCAGGATAAGAGCTCCATGCTAAGGTCACCACCTTTCCTTATAGAAAATGAAGAAGCCCCATGCTCTTGGCTTCTGAGCAAGACTCAGGATCATCTAATGTCTCTAGCTCTAAGGCAGGTCTCCCCACTCAGCCTGGTGTTTAACTGGATGTCTTGCCCAAAGAAGCTCCAGGCCAGCGCCAGCCCCTCACTCTAAGGAAGACTCACTGCAGAGATAGGAGCACAGCCATGGCCATCAGCAAGCCTCACCACACACCCCTGGCAGTTTGAAGGCATTTCCAGCAAAGTGCTCTGGAATCTGCCTTTGCCTTCCACCCACCACACCCCATGTTCAGTCTCTGCCTTAAACAACCACATCCACTTACCTGCTATGTCATTTTTTTTCCACTTCAACAATGTTATTATAATAGTTCAGGTAATTCATTATATATTTTTTAGCTTTATTGAGGTTTAACTGATATTCAGAAACTTACACACATTTAATGTATACATCTTGATGAGTTTAAACTCATTACCTTCTGAACAGGTCTGAAGCCAAGCTCCAGGGAACCTGGAGTCCTGCTGAGTAGCATTTATTAACAGAAATCTTATGACCTACAGAGTGACCATACCTAAGATAGACCCATTTTACTTCTGATATCCTAAACAGGTCTAGCTTCTCCATGGGGCACAGTGCTAAGGTCCATCGTGATATCAGGGGTCCACAGAAATGTTCATTTCTTTTAAAATAAGAAGAAAAAATGAATATGATAACAATGAATGTACTATATTATAATGACTCTAGCCTGCATTATATTCATCTTTATACCATCAGAGTTGTAAAATATAGTTTTTAGTGGGGTTTTTTGTTTGTTTGTTTGTTTTTTCTGGAGGAAAGGTCCCATGGAAGCAAAAGTGCCTAGAGACCACAAAAGTCATAACACAGCCATGGGTGTAGTCATTAACAGCTTTCTTTCTTCCTCTCAAAACTGTCTTAATTTCAATGATAGAATTACATAGTGACCCTACAAATAAGAAAGAGGAAAGGAGAACCGAGGAGGTGCTGGAGACAGAAACTCTCAAATCTCAAATAAAATACAGACGAAGGCCTGTTTCAGACCAAGAGTCATGATAATAACTTACGGTCATTTGTAAACACTCTGTGAGCTTGTCCAACTCTGAGGTCTCCCTTCCATTCTTAGAATTATTCCAAGAGAAGCCAGTTCACCATCTGGAACACCAAAAGTAGAAATGAGAGAAGGGGCATGGAGATACTGATTCCATCCACCAGTTTGGAAAAACGCTCCCCCTGGGGCCTCCTCCCCCATGATCTGTCCCCACTTACCACCTTTCTCATCCTCTCTCCTGTCTCCCAGGCTGACAAGTTTTGTTAGAGTTATTTTTGAGAACAGACTGATTGGCTCTGCCACAAATTCGTGTTTTCCAACCACTCACTGTGGCTCAGCAATCCTTCTTTTCATCTCTTGTTAACTCTGTTTACTCCTCCTCCGATGAATGGCTTGGCATAGGGTAGAATGAGAAACAAGTCAGTCTTTCAATCACTCAGCAAGTCTTGGTTGAGGGACCTACAGCAATGCCCAGGACCACACCAGTCCCGTCATAGACCTGACCTCAAATCACTCACGATGTAGTGGGGAAAACAATGCGATTCACCCGTTCTTGTTACATGCCTACTATGTGCCCAGCAGGATGAGGAACACCTAAGTATTAAAAAGATGAATTTGATGAAAAGCTCACTTTTCAAATATATATAAATGGATCACTACCAAGCCAAATGTTGCTTCTCTTTAATTGGGGGGTGGGGAGCTAATGATGCTGAGTTTACCTCAGGGTAGACTACAGCTCTGCAAATGTAGCCCAGCCTCCGCCATCTCTTTGCTCTTCATTTGGACCTCTTCCATCTGTAGACATTTCTACATTAAAACCAAAGTGAATGCAAGCTTATTTTTAAATCATTAAAACCCTTGGCCAAAACAGCTAGCCAGAGCATGTTGTTCCTTAGTTAGGAGCTGTCAGAATCATTTAAAAACAAAGCTGAGCAAAGTGTTAAATAAACGTACAAGAAGAGCAGGAGGGGCCGTTCAAATATCGCCAGGTAACCCAAATCCACTGTGGATCTAGGGAGAGCACATCTGTAGACTCTTGAGAGACCGCAATGCTGATTAGCTTTTTAATCTTACCCCAGTAAGGATGGAAAATTTTCCTGTTACTGAGAGACACAAGGAAACCATTATTTCTTTGTAAAGACAAATATCCATTTCAGTAAGTAATTTAAAGCACATACTGCAGAGAACATGTGTGGATATTTGGCATAGAGCTGGAAGTACTAATAAAATAACTTCTCTTTAGCTGGTCTATTTTAGACTAAAAGACAGAATTAATGGTGTCTCCTTTCTGGTATTTACCATATTATGGATGTTTACAGTTGATCAACTGTTAGAAATAAAGAAATCTTATGCACATAAAATTAGGGAAGGAGGACAAGAGAAATCCATCACCATTTTCTGTCCTTCCTTAGAATTACTCCAGTAGTTAACTACTGCTCTTGATGTCAGCCTGGCTAATGACTCTGTCCTTCATTATTTCGATATGTCTATAACTAAATAGCCCTGGGATTGTCTCAGTTGTACATATTTGGCTTTGACACTGTTTGCCCCTTTAGGATTTGATGATTTATCCTACAAAAAAATGCATTTATATATTTTGGAATTGTATTTTATTTATTTTTTATAGAGCAGGTTCTTATTAGTTATCTGTTTTAAACATATTAGTGTATATATGTCAATCCCAATCTCCCAATTCATCCCACCCCACACACAAACTATTCCCCCTTAGTGCCTATACATTTGGTCTCTACGTCTGTGTCTCTATTTCTGCCTTGCAAACCGATTCATCTGTACCATTTTTCTAGATTCCACATATATGGGTTAATATACGATATTTGTTTTTCTCCTTCTGACTTATTTTACTCTATATGACAGTCTCTAGATCCATCAACGTCTCTACAAATCACCCAATTTCGTTCCTTTTTATGGCTGAGTAATATTCCATTGTATATATGTACCATATTTTCTTTATCCAGTCACCTGTCGATGGACATTTAGGTTGCTTCCATAACCTGGCTATTGTAAACATTGCTTCAATGAATATTGGGGTGCATGTGTCTTTTTGAATTATGGTTTTCTCTGGGTATATTCCCAGTAGTGGGATAGCTGGGTCATATGGTAATTCTATTTTTATTTTTTTAAGGAACCTCCATGCTGTTCTCAGTAGTGGATGTATCAATTTACATTCCCACCAACAGTGCAAGAGGGTCCCCTTTTCTCCACACCGTCTCCAGCATTTATTGTTTGTAGATTTTCTGATGATGCCCATTCTGACAGCTGTGAGGTGACACAGGGGATTTGATTTGCATTTCTCTAATAATTAGTGATGTTGAGCAGCTTTTCATGTGCCTCTTGGCCATCTGTATGTCTTCTTTGGAGAAATATCTAGGTCTTCTGCCCAATTTTGATTGGGTTTTTTGTTTTTTTAATATTGAGCTGCATGATTTGTTTATATATTTTGGAGATTAACCCTTTGTCTGTTGATTGGTTTGCAAATATTTTCTCCCATTCTGAGGGTTGTCTTTTCATCTTGTTTACAGTTCCCTTTGCTGTGCAAAAGCTTTTAAGTTTCATTAGGTCCCATTTGTTTATTTTTGTTTTTATTTCCATTACTCTAGGAGGTGGATCAAAAAAGATCTTGCGGGCTTCCCTGGTGGCGCAGTGGTTGAGAGTCCGCCTGCCGATGCAGGGGACACGGGTTCGTGCCCCGATCCCGGAAGATCCCACATGCCGCGGAGCGGCTGGGCCCGCGAGCCATGGCCGCGGAGCCTGTGTGTCCGGAGCCTGTGCTCCGCAACAGGAGAGGCCACAGCACTGAGAGGCCCGCGTACAGCAAAAAAAAAAAAAAAAAAAAAAAAAAAGATCTTGCTGTGAGTTATGTCAAAGAGTGTTTTTCCTGTGTTTCCCTCTAAGAGTTTTATATTGTCTGGTCTTACATTTAGGTCTTTAATCCATTTGGAGTTTATTTTTGTGTATGGATGGTGTTAGGGAGTGTTCTAATTTCATTCTTTTACATGTAGCTGTCCAGTTTTCCCAGCACCACTTATTGAAGAGACTCTTTTCTCCATGGTATATCCTTGCCTCCATGGTATATCCTTGCCTCTCATGGTATATCCTATACCTCTCCATGGTATATCCTTGCAAAAGAGGTGCATGGGTTTATCTCTGGGATTTCTATCCTGTGCCCTTGATCTATATTTCAGTTTTTGTGCCAGTACCATATTGTCTTGATTACTGTAGCTTTGTAGTATAGTCTGAAGTCAGGGAGTCTGATTCTTCCAGCTCTGTTTTTTTCCCTCAATATTGCTTTGGCTATTTGGGGTCTTTTGTGTCTCCATATGAATTTTAAGATTTTTTTTTCTAGTTCTGTAAAAAATGCCATTGGTAATTTGATAGGGATTGCATTGAGTCCATAGATTGCTTTGGGTAGTATAGACATTTTCACAGTATTGATTGTTCTAATCCAATAACATGGTATATCTCTCCATCTGTTTGTGTCATCTTTGATTTCTTTCTTAAATGTCCTATAGTTTTCTGAGTACAGGTCTTTTACCTCCTTAGGTAGGTTTATTCCTAGGTATTTTTTTTTTCTTGCAATGGTGAATGGGATTGTTCCTTAATTTCAGTTTCTGATCTTTCATTGTTAGTATATAGGAATGAAAGAGACTTCTGTGCATTAATTTTGTATCCTGTAATTTTACCAAAATCATTGATTAGCTCTAGTAGTTTTCTGGTTGCATCTTTAGGATTCTCTGTGTATAGTATCATGTCATCTGCAAACAGTGACAGTTTTATTTCTTCTTTTCCAATTTGTATTCATTTTATTTCTTTTTCTTCTCTGATTGCCATGGCTAGAACTTCCAAAACTATGTTGAATAATAGTGACAAGTGTGGATCCTTGTTTTGTTTCTGATCTTAGAGGAAATGCTTTCAGATATTCACCATTGAGAATGATGTTTGCTGTCGGTTTGTTGTATGTGACCTTTATTATACTGAAGTATCCCTCTATGCCCACTTTCTGGAGAGTTTTGTGATAAATGGGAGTTGAATTTTGTCAAAGTTTTTTCTACATCTATTGAGGTGATCATATGGTTTTTAATCTTCAATTTGTTAATATGGTGTATCACATTGATTGATTTGCATATATTGAAGAATCTTTGTATCCCAGGGATAAATTCCACTTGATCATGGTGTTTGATCCTTTTAATGTGTTGTTGGATTCTGTTTGCTAGTATTTTGTTGAGGATTTTTGCACCTATATTCATCAGTGATATTGGTCTGTAATTTTCTTTTTTGGTGATATCTTTGTTTGGTTTTGGTATCAGGGTGTCGGTGTGCTCGTAGAATGAGTTTGGAAGTATTCCTCCCTCTGCAGTTTTTTGGAAGAGTTTGAGAATGATGGGTGTTAGCTGTTCTCTAAATGTTTGCTAGAATTGACCTGTGAAGCCATCTGGTCCTGGACTTTTGTTTGTTGGAAGATTTTAATCCCAGCTTCAATTTCATTACTTGTAATTGGTCTGTTCATATTTTCTATTTCTTCCTGCTTCAGTCTTGGAAGGTTATATCTTTGTAAGAATTTGTCCATTTCTTCCAGGTTGTCCATTTTATTGGCATAGAGTTGCTTGTAGTAGTCTCTTACGGTGCTTTGTATTTCTGTGGTGTCCTGTAACTTCCTCATTTTCATTTCTAATTTTATTGATTTGAGTCCTCTCCCTCTTTTTCTTGATGAGTCTGGCTAAAGGTTTATCAATTTTTTTTTATCTTCTCCAAGAACGAGGTTTTAGCTTTATTGATCTTTGCTTTTGTTTTTTTTTTTGTTTCTATTTCATTTATTTCTGCTATGATTTTAAGATTTCTTTCCTTCTACTAACTTTGGGTTTTGCTTGTTCTTCTTTCTCTAATTCCTTTAGGTGTAAGTTTAGATTGTTTATTTGAGATTTTTCTTGTTTCTTGAGGTAGGATTATATTGTTATAAACTTCCATCTTGGAACTGCTTTTGCTGCATCCCATAGGTTTTGAATTGTCATGTTTTCATTGTCATTTTTTTCTAGGTATTTTTTGATTTCCTCTTTGATTTCTTCAGTGATCTCTTGGTTATTTAGTAAGGTATTGTTTACCTCCATGTGTTTCTGTTTTGAACAGTTTTTTCCCCTGTAATTTATTTCTAATCTCATAGCGTTGTGGTCAGAAAAGATGCTTCATATGATTTCAATTTTCTTAAATTTACTGAGGCTTGATTTGTCACCCAAGATGTGATCTATCCTGGAGAATGTTCCATGCGCACTTGAGAAGACAATGTAATCTGCTGTTTTTGGATGGAATGGCCTATAAATATCAGTTAAATCTATCTGGTCTATTGTGTCATTTAAAGATTGTGTTTCCTTATTAATTGTCTGTTTGGATGATCTGTCCATTGGTGTAAGTGAGGTGTTAAAGTCCCCCACTATTATTGTGTTACTGTCTATTTCCTCTTTTATAGCTGTTAGTATTTGCCTTATGTATTGAGGTGCTCCTATGTTGGGTGCATATATATTAATAATTGTTATAACTTCTTATTGGATTGATCCCTTGATCATTATGTAGTGTCTTTCCTTGTCTCTTGTAAAATTCTTTAAAGTCTATTTTATCTGATATGAGTATTGCTACTCCAGCTTTCTTGTGATTTCCATTTGCATGGAATATCTTTTTCCATCCCCGCACTTTCAGTCTGTATGTGTCCCTAGGTCTGAAGTGGGTCTCTTATAGACAGCATATAGATGGGTCTTATTTTTTTATCCATTCAGTGAGCCTATGTCTTTTGGTTGGAGCATTTAATCCATTCACATTTAAGGTGGTTATTGATATCTATGTTCCTGTTACCATTTTCTTAATTGTTTTGGGTTTGTTTTTTTTTTTTTTTTTTTTTTTTTTTGCTGTACGCGGGCCTCTCACTGCTGTGGCCTCTCCCGCTGCGGAGCACAGGCTCCGGACACACAGGCTCCGCGGCCATGGCTCGCGGGCCCAGCCGCTCCGCGGCATGTGGGATCTTCCGGGATCGGGGCACGAACCCGTGTCCCCTGCATCGGCAGGCGGACTCTCAACCACTGCGCCACCAGGGAAGCCCTGGGTTTGTTTTTGTAGGTCCTTTTCTTCTCTTGTGTTTCCCACTTAGAGAAGTTCCTTTAGCATTTGTTGTAGAGCTGGTTTGATGGTGCTGAATTCTTTTAGCTTTTGCTTGTCTGTAAAGCTTTTGATTTCTCCATCGAATCTGAATGAGATCCTTGCTGGGTAGAGTAATCTTGGTTGTAGGTTCTTCCCTTTCATCCCTTGAAATATATCGTGCCACTCCCTTCTGGCTTGTAGAGTTTCTGCTGAGAACTCAGCTGTTAACCTTATGGGAGTTCCCTTGTATGTTGTCATTTTTCCCTTGTTGCTTTTAATAATTTTTCTTTGTCTTTAATTTTTGCCAATTTGATTACTATGTGTCTCAGCATGTTTCTCCTTGGATTTATCCTGCCTGGGACTCTCTGCACTTCCTGGACTTGGGTGGCTACTTCCTTTCCCACGTTAGGGAAGTTATCGACTATAATCTCTTCAAATATTTTCTCAGGTCCTTTGTCTCCTCTCCTTCTGGGACCTCCTCTATAATGTGAATGTTGGTGCGTTTAATGTTGTCCCAGTGGTCTCTTAGTCTGTCTTCATTTCTTTTCATTCTTTTTTTTTAATCTGTTCCACAGTAGTGAATTCCAGCATTCTGTCTTCCAGGTCACTTACCTGTTCTTCTGCCTCAGTTATTCTGCTACTGATTCCTTCTAGTGTATTTTTCATTTCAGTTATTTTATTGTTCATCTGTGTTTGTTTGTTCTTTAATTCTTCTATGTGTTTGTTCTTTAATTCTTCTAGGTCTTTGTTAAACATTTCTTGCATCATCTCAATCTTTGGCTCCATTATTTTTCCGAGGTCCTGGATCATCTTCATGATATTTATTCTGAATTCTTCTGGAAAGTTGCCTATCTCCACTTCATTTAATTATTTTGCTGGGTTTTTATCTTGTTCCTTCATCTAATACATAGTTCTCTGCCTTTTCATTTTGTCTATTTTTCTGTGAATGTGGTTTTCGTTCCACAGGCTGCAGGATTGTAGTTCTTCTTGCTTCTGCTGTCTGCTCTCTGGTGTATGAGGCTGTCTAAGTGCCTTGTGCCAGCTTCCTGATGGGAGGGACTGGTGGTGGGTAGAGCTGGGTATTGCTCTGGTGGGCAGAGCTCAGTAAAACTTTAATCTGCTTGTGATGGGTGGGGCTGAGTTCCCTCCTTGTTGGTTGTTTGGCCTGAAGTGACCCAGCACTGGAGGTGACTAGTGCTGGTCACAGGCTCTTTGGTGGGGCTAATGGCAGACTCCAGGAGGGCTCATGCCAAGGAGCACTTCCCATTACTTCTGCTGCCAGTATCCTTGTCCCAACAGTGAGTCACAGCCACCTCCCACCTCTGCAGGGGACCCTCCAACACTAGCATGTAGGTTTAGTTCAGTCTCCTCTGGGGTCACTGCTCCTTCCCCCTGGGTCCTGATGTGCATACTACTTTTTGTGTGCCCTCCAAGAGTGGAGTCTCTGTTTCCCCCAGTCCTGTCAAAATCCTGCAATCAAATTCCGCTAGGCTTCAGTCCAATTCTCTGGGAATTCCTCCTCCCATTGCTGGACCCCCAGGTTGGGAAGCGTAACAGAGGGCTCAGAATCTTCACTCCAGTGGGTGGACTTCTGTGGTATAATTTTTCTCCTATTTGTGAGTCACCCACCCAGCAGTTATGGGATTTGATTTTCTTGTGCTTGCACCTCTCCTACCATCTCATTGCAGCTTATCTTTTGTGTTTGGATGTGGGGCCTCTTGTTTGGTGAGTTCGAGTGTCTTCCTGTCGATGACTGTTCAGCAGTTAGTTGTGATTCTGGTGCTCTCGAAAGAGGGAGTGAGCATATATCCTTGTACTCTGCCATCTTTAACTAATCTGCATTTATATTTTTAAATGAATATTATTTTGTGACATGTTGGGGTTGATGACATTGAGGCACAAAAATAATTTCACTCTAGAAATCATATATCTTGGCACCTGTCCCTCATCCTGGCATCATGCTGGGCAAAGGGCTGATGCATTCGGTAGTCATATATATAGTCAGAGCAGGGGGCTGGCTGCTGTGATGGAAGAATCCTTATCTGTCCCTGTCATTACCTTCATGGAGCTTACTATAACTTTTGGGTAGTAGATAAATATGAAAAAGACCAAATATAATATAAATTAGTGGAACTAGAGCCAGGAGTAGAAAACTTAGAGTGTTGGACCTCGTGTGTATGCCTAGCACCCTGCCTGGTTCCTAGCAGGTGCTCAGGAAATATTTGTTAAATGAATAAATAAATATTTTTTATATCCCATATGATTGCTCTGAGCTATCATATATTTGCCTCTCTATTGGTAAGAATGAGGCTTCAAGATTCTCAACCATTTTTCTTCCTGGAAAATTGGCTTTTTAATACATACAGTTAACAAATGAGTATCAGAATAATCTAGTCTGCTGACCCTATGTCCAGGGAGACTTCTGAGGTAGAAGATTCCCCTATGCATTAGAGGTAGGGACTTTCAGTGAAGACTTTTTAATAGATCTTCATATGTCATTGCTATGCAGAGACCCTGCCCCTCTTTAAATCTTTGGTGTCCTTCAGGGACTCTTCATATTAGCTTTCAAGTCACCAAATATCATTTCACAAATAATTCCTTTTCTCTAATTTGTGACTATTTCAATGCATTGTCTTCTGGATCAAGCTAAATAGTTCTGCTCTTTCCTTGGCTTTTCTACCTTTGAAATTTTTGTAGATTGTAATTATTCCTCATCTTGGCAATGGCTTCAATGAATTATCCATTTTCTTTAATCCACCCAGATAACTGGATTCTTTTATGGGCTTAATCATCTTGCTGCTCTTGTCTGGAGTTCTTCTCATTGCTTTTCATTGGTTCTGAAAGGAGATGCCTCAAACTGAACTCTGCACTCTGGTGAGATTTTTAAGGAGCAGATGTTCTCTTGGTATCCCTATGATGCAATTGTATTGCTATGTGGCTTTTTATGACATGATCAACAACTTGTGTTTTCTCCAAAACTGTGCCTAAAGCTTTGCAAACCTTTACTTTCACTTATGGGTCTTCACTTTATTTGTATTTTGTGAAGAGGGAGAGAGAGAAAAAGAAGGAGGGAGACTGCCCACATGTGTGTATGAGATATAAGACAGAAGTGTCAAATGCATTTACATTTCCAGGGAGATGAGGAGGGGAAGGGCAAGATATATAAAATATATAAGCTAAAAGTACATATTGTACAACATAAGCAAATATAGCCACTATTTTATAATAACTATAAATGGAATACAACCTTTAAAAATTGTGAATTACAGGCTTCCCTGGTGGTGCAGTGGTTGAGAGCCCGCCTGCCGATGCAGGGGACACAGGTTCGTGCCCCAGTCTGGGAAGATCCCACATGCCGCGGAGCAGCTAGGCCCGTGAGCCATGGCCACTGAGCCTGCGCATCTGGAGCCTGTGCTCCGCAATGGGAGAGGCCGCAACAGTGAGTCCCGCATACTGCAAAAAAAAAAAAAATGTGAATTACTATCTTGTACACTTGAAACTTTTATAACATTGTACATCAACTATACTTTAATTAAAAAATTAAATTCAAAAGAAAGGTAGATAAGCTCCCTAGTCTAAAAAAAACAATAATAATAATTTCTTTGGACCCAATTCATTAGAGTTACAGGTATCTAACTTAACAACCTTAAGAGCTCTGATTCACTCAGTAATTTATAAAATATTGTTTTATAGATAGATACATCATTAGGTACATAGATATAGATATATAATATTTAATCCTGCGGGACGGAATTATCCCCATTTTACAGATGATGAAACCAGTCACCAGGGGAGTCCAATAGCTGGCCTACTGAAGCAATGGTCAGATCTGGGACAGCCCTGGATCCCCTGACTCCCAAGCCAGAGCCATTTCTCCTCCAAAACAGCTGCTTCCTCCACCACAGCTGTTGTTTAGAGAAGCCAATTCCAGTTTCAGATACTGTATATATAATAAAACATTATGGTAAACTTTATACTCATCCTCAAATACTGATTGTATACTTTGTTTTATCAGATTGTTTTGCAAATGTCAAAAGAAGGGAATAGGGAAACTAGGAAACTGGAGTGCAGCTCATGTTTTTCTTTGCAGAGACCCTGGTGAAAGACCTGTATCATGAGCCAAGGACACGCCCACTACTCCAAGCTTTCTCTGGTAGAGTGAGAGAGACCAAACATTACCACGCTCTGGTGATAATAAAACAGAACACACAGCATGAAGAATACAATGATGATTTACCGGGCTGAGAGTCCCCAAATTATTAACAGGTTGTCTTTCCAAATGTTCTCTTGAAGGAAGTTGTTTGGAATAATGAATGCATGTTCTCATAGCAAAAAGTCTTATAAATTAGGTTAAGAGTTTAGGTCTTAGCCACAAAAGCCTGGTTATAGATGCATGGATTATAGTACTAGGTGTCCCAGGGTTTCTATAGTAAAAAAAAAAAAAAAAAATGTGTTCTGGGATGTTTAGGACACAAATCTAAACCATAGCCCTCAAGCACTGCAGTAAATCAGGATCTCTCTGGGCTCTCCAAATCACCAGCATCCAGGTGGAATCCTGTGGCCTGAGGAAGGAGCTCCAGGGGTATAGAGACAGTGAGGGCCAGGAGAAGGCCCTAGTAGAAAGGAGGAATAGGGCAATTGACATTAGAAGCTATTGTGAGGGCCAGAGACTCCTGCCACGTAAACCTGAGGAGAGGTTCTTCCTTTCTTTACTCTTGCCAGCCCTGAAGGCTAAGCGATCACCTCTGCCTTCTGCTATTTGCCACTTGTTACTTCAAGTTTCCCTTTGAATAGAAACATTTTGGGTTGGAATAGAGGCTCAGGGCTTCCTCCTCACGCTGTGTTCCTGAAGCCAGCACACAGTGATGCAAAAGGTTGGCTGTGTTGATACCTTTTCAGGTCCCCTTGCATAAAGATCATACCAGAGGAAACAGTCTTTGCCATGCTGTGCTCCCCTGCTGCTCTACCAACACCATTCTGTAATTTAACAAGGACTTATTTAATACATAAACCTGCAAGATATAACTGGCTAAAGTATCAGGGGCTTAGGTTGTGACTATTTGGAGAATTTATATCTGATATCATCTGGTATAAATTACCCAGATTAACATCCTTATTCTTAAGGTTATCTATTTATATCTAAATTTTTAGTGCAAATTTTTTTTTTTTTTTTTTTTTTTTTTTGCGGTATGTGGGCCTCTCACTGTTGTGGCCTCTCCCGTTGCGGAGCACAGGCTCTGGACGCGCAGGCTCAGCGGCCATGGCTCACGGGCCCAGCCGCTCCGCGGCATGTGGGATCCTCCCAGACCGGGGCACGAACCCGCGTCCCCTGCATTGGCAGGCGGACTCCCAACCACTGCGCCACCAGGGAAGCCCTTTAGTGCAAATTTTCAAAGGTTTCCTTCATATTCTTGCAACAATGATGGGCTCTGGAATGGGACTGCCTGGTTTACAAGCTTTTTTTGCTGTTTATTTAATAATTTATACAAGGGGAGTAAAAATAATACCTACCTCAAAGGGTTGTTGAGAGGATTAATGGACTGGTTTTTGTAATGAACTTACCTTCATAATTACCAGGGTAAGCACTCAGTGTTTTCTTTGATATTATCATTCTCGTCTATGGATGGTCTGGCATCTGTGGATTTATAATGACCTCCCAAGCTCTTCCAGTGGAAGACAGAGAGTGGGAAGAAGCAATTCCTCTTCTTTGCTCTCACCACTACAGAGACTGGCCTACCCAAGCCCAACCCCAGAATGAATGGAAAGGGGAGATGGTCCAAGGGCGGTGGATGAAGAAGGAGGCAGCAGAGCATAATGGTGATGAACATGTATTTGGGGGGCCCATTGTCTGGGTTTGAGCCCCCTCTCCACCCCTTAACTCCTATTTGACCTTGAGCAGGTTACATAAACTCTCAGTGCCTCAGGTTCCATCTCTGTAAAAAGTATATAATGATAGTATCTACTCACAAGGTTGCTGGGAGTATTAAGTGAGTTAATGTATATAAATAAAATAGAATAATACCTGGTATACTGTAAGTACTATAGAAGGAAGTAAAAAAGGGAGTGATAACCCAGATACAGTTAATAGTAACAAGCAGTCCCCTCCAGTGGCTTTTCTTGAATCCCTTATGTATCCAAGATGCGTTTATATGTCAAGTGTCTTTACCCACCTGAGTTTTTTATATTTTTTTCAATAATTTTCCAACTATCTTCTCATTTTTTTTGGTATATGTTTGCAGTTTTTTCTAGCATGGTTCCTTGATGTCATCATAACTTTATTATCAACTTTAGAAAAGAAACAGACGAACAGATTTAAGCCCTCCCTTACATAAATAGACTCTTAGTTTGCAACTGGAGCGTATCCAAATTTTTCCCCTTCAGTGTCTAAAAAGATAGGTAAGAAGCAGTCAAATCCATGTCTGTCTCTGCAAGAGGGATAACGCAGTCGTTCTTGTACAATTCCTATTCTCAAGCAACACTGGACTCTTCTTCTTTGATTAATCTGTTTATGTAAGGCTATGCAATTTTTCCAAAAAAAATGGTCTGAAATGATGACAGCGGACAGAATAAGAAAGCATGCCAGACTAAAGCAGGCATCTGCCCCTATATTTGTTACGTAGCCCCTCTGAGCTTCAGTTTCCTCCTTTGTAAAATGGATATAATACCATGTACGATTTGGTGCACAATTTATAGTCACTGAGATCATGAATTAATTATTATTGCAATGCTTTATTTTACTATGTTAGTTGTGTTTTCTTTATTGGTTTTATCAAAAATCTGCATTTATCCATGGAAGTATGCTATGTAGGTTAGTTCCATCTTTCATGTGTGGTGAGGCAGGAGAGGGTTGAGGACAGTTGATCTTAAGGAATGGATGGATTGCATGCCCCTCAGGAATGCCTCCATAGATATTGTCTTCCTCACTTGAACTTCTGATATGTCCCCAGAGGCAGAGAGCTCACAGCTGTGTTCCCTGACAAGTATGCAGTGTGCTGTTCTATGCCTAAGGTTTGTGCAGAAATGTAAGGTCCAGCAGTCAACCATACTGACATAAAGTTTGACATTCTCTTATGAATGTTAAAGAGCCTGACAAGGACACTTGGCTGAATTGAAGGCCATCTTTCCTTCCTGTGGAAGCAGTTCACAGAAGTCTCTGTAGTCATGGACAAGTTTCTCCTGAAGTGGTTTGGGGTCACCACTGGCACACAAACAAAAGTACAACCAAGACCCTGGTTACCTAGATCATAAAGCATGACTCCAATAATCTTAGTCTAGACAATTTTTAAAGCAGATGTAACCAAATGCCTGCCTCAGTCATAACAAAATAAATAAAGATCACAAAAGGGAAAGCTATCATAGAATGTGAAAGTCTCAACATTCAGACTTATTACGTATTCTCCAATGAGGATCTCTTGGTATTGAATATGTTAATTTGCTGTGTCTTCTTATTCATGAGTGTCTGTGGCAGCATTATGAAAAGTCAATGAGGTCTACCATGGTAAGTTTCCTGCTTTTAATTTTTCCACATTGATTATAATTTCTAAAATATGGAAGGATGAAACATTCTGAATCATCTACTAGACTACCTTATAACTAAGTAGAGCCACATGATTTCAGTGCTCTGGTTTATCTGTGAGTTTACTGTTATATTGATCCCCAGTGATAACATACAGATAGAGATTTTCTGGCTGGCTTTAGGTGATATGTCCTAATGTTAATGAAACAGCATTCATCATGTGTCTGCTATTGTACTCTTGTTGGATTCTTTTACTGATTATAAAGGCAAAACTTCTCTTTTATAGTGATCAGCTACAATTGAAAGATATTTTCACAGACTAGGATTTTAGCTTCATAATTTAATAAATGTAGAATGTTTTGACATCATGAAAATGACAGTGTGGTGGAATAATGTTCTACATTAATTGTCACAGGTTAATAAGAAAGGAACAGAGGCAGACTTAATATATAAATGGAATTTTTGTACCAAATGAAGAATAAATGACATCAGAACACCTAGTAAAAAATGCCAAAGGTTTGATAGTTGGTCAAATAGAGAATTCTGGTTGAATAATTAAGTCATCACAGGGCATATAGCGATATAAGCATTACTGAACTCACAGAAATCCATGCAGAGCAATAGGGGCCATCCATGTTTCTCACAGATGTTCCTTCCAGACCCATCTTTGTACATCACAACTTGCAGTAGTTCATGAGGAGTAAGTGGTAATAAACAATGAGGAATTTTCCATTAAATTATATTTTAAGATTATTTTTTAGTAGTTTTTGGGTGGACTGCTAAATGGATGGGCCCATTAAAACAGTGGATTGTGGTCTAAATTAGCTATTCTTTAAAGAGGAAAGATGACTACAGTGATGACTATGATTTAAGGAATGGTCCATCAGGCTCAACATTACAACTATACAAGTTTAAAGAAAATGAATCAAATGCCATATGTGTGTGTGTGTGTGTGTGTATGTTACAGTTGAACCCACATAGATCATTTAGTTCAGCAAAACAACATAACATCATCTGCCACATCAAATTATTTGAATAGTTTTAGCTACATAGTTTTATTTGTATATGTTAAAAGATAAACTGAGAATATTAAATTTTTAAGAGTTTATTTGAGCATTTTTTCTCAGATATTATATTTTTATTGGGGTATAGTTGCTTTACAACTTTGTGTTAGTTTCTGCTGTACAGCAAAGTGAATCAGCTATATGTATACATATATCCCCTTTTTTTTGAATTTCCTTCCCATCTAGGTCAACACAGAGCATTAAGTGGAGTTTGCTGTGCTATATGGAAGGTTCTCATTAGTTTCTATTTTATACATACTAGTGTATATATGTCAATCCCAATCTCCCAATTCATCCCACTCCCCCTTTCCCCCCTTGCTGTCCATATGTTTCTTCTCTGCGTCTGTGTCTTTATTTCTGCCTTGCAAACAGGTTCATCTGTACTGTTTTTCTAGCTTCCACATATATGCGTTAATATACGATATTTGTTTTTCTCTTTCTGAGTTATTTCGCTCTGTATGACAGTCTCTAGATCTATCTGTGTCTCTACAAATGACCCAATTTCATTCCTTTTTTTTTTTTTTTTTGTGGTACGCGGGCCTCTCACTGTTGTGGCCTCTCCCGTTGCGGAGCACAGGCTCCGGACGCGCAGGCCCAGCAGCCATGGCTCACGGGCCTAGCCGCTCCACGGCATGTGGGATCTTCCCGAACCGGGGCACAAACCCGTGTCCCCTGCATCGGCAGGCGGACTCTCAACCACTGCGCCACCAGGGAAGCCCCATTCCTTTTTATGGCTGAGTAATATTCCATTGTATATGTGTACCACACATTCTTTATTCATCTGTCAATGGGCATTTAGGTTGCTTCCATGACCTAGGTATTGTAAATAGTGCTGCAGTGAACATTGGGGTGCATGTGTCTTCTTGAATTATGGTTTTCTCTGGGTATATGCCCCATAGTGGGATTGATGGGTCATTTGGTAATTCTATTTTTAGTTTTTTAAGGACCCTCCATACTGTTCTCCATAGTGGCTGTATCAATTTACATTCCCACCAACAGTGCAAGAGGGTTCCCTTTTCTCCACACCCTCTCCAGCATTTGTTGTTTGTAGAATTTTTTGATAATGGCCATTCTGACTGGTGTGAGGTGATACCTCATTGTAGTTTTGATTTTCATTTCTTTAATAATTAGTGATGTTGAGCATCTTTTCATGTGCCTCTTGGTCATCTGCATGTCTTCTGTGGAGACATGTCTATTTAGATCTTCTGCCCATTTTTGGATTGGTTTGTTTTTTTGATATCGAGCTGCATGAGCTGTTAGTATATTTTGGAGATTAATCCCTTGATTTGAGCATTTATTGATTGGACTCGAGTAGTGCCAAATCGGAAGTTCTTAGGAACCCTCCACTAACAGGAGTCAAGGGAAAGACTTACATAGAGAAACTGTAGAAGCAAAGAAAGGAAATTATTTGATTGGCTATTGCTTAAAGTCTAGTTGGCTGTTTGTGATTGGTTGTCCTTAGTGTTTTCATTTGGTAACTTGGAGGCATTTACAGGTTGAGATTTTGGTTTGCTTATGGAGGTCACCATGGCATTAGAGTCTAATGGCCTCCTTGTTTAATTAATTTAATGTATAATATGAAGCTTTGTTTAGATTTTTACAATATACGAATTATAAGCATGTTTGCACATAATTAAAATATAATAAAATAATTTAATACAACAATGAAAGATTACAACAATTTTTTCCTCCAAAAGTTTAATTTATTCAAGTACTATATAAGATTTTTTTAATGGATAAAGCTTTTAAATTTAAGATTGATGGAATGCCCATTGTACATACATAATTTCTTACTCTTCTCATTTTAAAAATAGAAAATTATATTCCAAAAGAATAAATTACTTGTCCAAAGTCATACAATTACTAAGTAGCAGAACAAAGACTTGAAGTAAAATATGCAGGGTTGCAATTTGTACTCTTTTCTCAAAACAATAAATGTCTCAACAGTTTTAGCCAAATAAATATAAGAGAGACAGTTAACAAAAATAATGAGTTTGGTTTTGGAAAAGTTGACTAGTAGTTCCTATTATTTGATGGTGATTGTACTCTAGGTCCAGGGATTTGATGAAGTTTAAATCATTAGTATGAATGATTACTTGCATAAGAATAAAGAGCATTCTACATACACTAGCTCAGAAGTACTCATCAGAAGTGGAAAATATTGGGCTTCCCTGGTGGCACAGTGGTTGAGAGTCCGCCTGCTGATGTACGGCACACGGGTTCGTGCCCCGGTCCGGGAAGATCCCACATGCCATGGAGCGGCTGGGCCCGTGAGCTGTGGCCGCTGAGCCTGCGCATCCGGAGCCTGTGCTCCGCAACGGGAGAGGCCACAACAGTGAGAGCCCCGTGTACTGAAAAAAAAAAAAAGTGGAAAATATTTAACAACTGCTGCATAAATATCACTCATCTTCCACTTTTAACATGATATCAATATTCACTATTAACAAATGTGATTTATAGGGAAAATGATTGCTTTTCTACTCCTCCTTCTCTTCCTTCTCCTTCTCTTCCTTCTTCCTCTTGCTGTTTCCCCTCCTCTCTTCCTCTTCTTCCTCCTCCTAAACCTTCTCCTTCTTCTTCTTCACTTTTTTGCTCTGTTCCTTTCTCCCACCTCTGGTCTCCTGATGTCATTGTCCACCTCTAGAGACATTTCCCTCATGTTGATCTTCTAAGTAGGAAACTTTGCCTTCATAGAGTGACTTAGAGTGATACCAGCTCCACTGTCCAGGGCAAAAGAAAAGAGTTTCATTTATCTTATAGGTGGATTATAATGGCCCAACAATTGAGAATACAAAATTAACACTGGAAGACAGCATTTGCTGGAGGGAATGAATATATCAGAAAGGCGTAAGATCTTTTCAAATAAAAGCAAATCAAATATTTATTGAGCAACTACCATGTGTGAGGACTAGAGTAGTAGGTAAAAAATGAAAACAAGGATAAGGCAAGCCTTGTCTTCAGATTGGGCATACAAAAAATGTAAATTACAATGCAAGCTAAATAGTTGCTCAAGACAGCTATAATAAAGTTAAAAAGAGATATTAAAGTAATTTATAAATAAATAGTGAAGGCTAATGTTATAAAAGTTGAAAGAAGATGGAGGTAGAATTTGAATTGTATCCGGAAATTTTACAAGAATTTGCATAATTGGAAAAGGGAAAATATATTAGGACTATTGTTGGAAGAAAGTGCTGAATTATTCTGATAATTCTCTGTAATAATTAGACAAATCAATAACAAAATATTTTAACAAAACCCCAAATCACTAGTGAAGATCTCCACTTGAAGAAATTGTATATTATTATCAGGAAGAGTAGGGATAGTAGTATTGGTAACAGTAGAAAGAATAGTAGTTATGGTGGTAGTTACCACATACGGAAACCCTACTACATCTACTACATGCCAAGAACTGTAAACAGTACTGCAGACCCATCATGAATCTAAAAGATTAAATGTGGCAGGTCATGAGTGGTAACTATAAATTGTTTATTTTTTCCTTACCTATTGGAGTCCATCTTTTACATTTAAACATGCATTACCTTAAGTATTAGAAATTGTCAGAAATACAATTTGTATGGGGAGAAAAGGTATTATTTTGGCACCAGGCAAAATGAAAAGAGTTCTTTTTGCACACATGTTTCCAGTTTTGCTGCTTAATTTTGGAAAGAGGTAATTCTACGTCAAAATTAGGCCGAGTGAAAAATGCACGCACAGTAATCTTCATTTTCATTATCTGGAGTAGTTCAAAAGGCTCAAAAAATGGAACTATTCTCAGAGAAAGGAATGCATGTTCAGGTAATTACAAATAACAGACGCATCTGGTTATCTTAATTGTTTGGGAATGTCTCAATTAGCTGAGAATGTTTTCATGATGACTTGGAGACAGTGAAAATTTTTCATAGCAGATAGGATTCAACAGTGAGTGGAAATATAGGCAGCTCACCCTGAAGTCTATTTATGACTACAGAATCCATTCAAAGATCCATATCTTTTGGATTTTATTTGCCTGTAAAGGGAATAAACATGTTATTTTGTTTTGTTTTGATCTCTGCAGCTTCATGGTTGATCTGAAGAGGAGGTAGGACTGTTGATCCTGTGGATGCCTAGGCTAAGGTGAGGCATGCCAGCCTCATATTTTCCATCTTGACCACAGTTCCATTTCTTAGCAGAGGTTGCTTCTCAATGAAATTAGAGTTGTAGGCTTCACTGAAATTTGATTCTCAGGTTTACTCAGTAATTTGGGCTTGCTTCTTGAGAAGCTTAGAATGATCCCAAAATATAGGTGCATCCTCAATCTTGTTTAGGACTGATGGTTTTTGGATACTTTGAAATAATTCACATTGGTATACTCTGGTCAGTTACTCAGCAACATTGCTTATCTTAGACCTGCCACCATAGGATTGCTACCATACCCTATCATGCTTCTAGGAGGTCAAATTCAATCCAGATCCTGGCCTTTTCTGAGTTTTACTTTTTAAAATATTGTATTTATTTTAAAAAAAGAAACAGACTTGTCAACTGTAGGACAGTGCATAAGCAATTACCATGATGTCCAACAAATCCATGTCTTGTACTCCCAAGCTTCCTTCCTGGATGAAAATGCCCCTCTACCCAACTCCCTTGCTTTGTGGTTTATTAATGTACATTAAAAGAGATGGGCTCATCTGTTACAGGGGCAATTTCCAATGCAACTATTTAGAAATGTTCCAAGAGAGATTTTTCCAATCTTGAAAAACACTCTCTAAAGCCAGAGGAAACTTTTCATAATTCTTAGTGAAGAGGTTATGAATTATTAGGTCTCACTAATTCTTTGCTTAATAGCCAGTTTACATAGAAAACATGATCTGGATTAAATCCTATAGACAGAGGGAAGGCACACCTGGGGGGATTAATCTAACCAGCAAGCAGATGCCCTGTTTTCCCAAACAAATTGTGAGCAATATTATTTATCTGTCAGCCCTTGAAATAGAACATGGACTACTCCACCAAACCTTTCTTACCTGTAGGGATTAGCAGGTGAAACCTAACACTCTGGCGGTTAACTACTCCTATAAAAGAAGTCAGCATCTTCCTAATATTTCAGTGCAGCTCCACATGTATACAGCATGAATGCTTAGGAAGTATTAAAGAGGGGGTACAAATGAAAGGGAGTGGGAAATAGGGAGATGTTCAGCAAAGAAATGGTTGACTTCCTCTCAGGAATGGTAGGATGTAAGATTCTGGTGCTTTAACCATGTTTCAACTTCTAGCCTATAGGTACACCTTTTAAAAAGTAGAGCCTACACCTGCTGTTTATCAGAGCCTTACAAATTCACAAGGATCTCTAGTTAATAGGCATCTAGTCAATAGTATTTCTTCTTAAATTCTGGACTCCTAGAAGCAAAAATATTGGTGAATTAGTACATTAAGTCATGGATCCCATATGGACCAAGGCTCTCTCAGGGCTTCTCTCCTGCCTCACCTTTTCTCACCCCATCCTTGCTTTCCTACTGTGGAGATGTTAGACAATTCATTGTTGGATTCTGTACAAACTCTTCATGTTTTGGAAGATAGCAAGCAATTCCTTTACTTCCATAGACTGAAAACATTTTCTTTGTGAATGAAATATTAAGTGGCTGTCATGTAGACATAAAATCTACCCTCAAGGAACATCTTCTTACCCCTTATTCCATGTCTTTTCACCAAGAAGTATACTAGCTTTGGCCCCTTCCCTTTAATATACACCACTATCCTTCAGGGTTTCCAATTTTCACCATTCCTAAATCTGCCAGAATTGTTATCCATGTCAGAAAATCCTCTACAATTGTCTTCCCTTTAATACCTATCCACCCTTCAGGGTTCACTTAAGTCTAACCCCTCCCAACTGCCTTGAAGCCTTTGATTACTATTCTAGTTTCTAAAGACCTTCTATCTCAGAAGAGTTATAGTATTTAGTTCAGCAGTGGGTAACATGAACATTCAATCAAACCCAGTGCTACTTGCATTACTGTGTATATAGTGAGAGTAGTAATCTTGCTTAGAACAGGAAGATGCTTTATGTATTTAGCACTATGTTTGGTCAGTAATAGGTTATCAGGATAGATTAAGGGGAGAGAATCTGCCAGGCTGCAATCCTAGAAAGAGTCTTCCAGTGGTGGTTCTGAATGGATGTTTTAGACCTTATGGAAATGGAAGTTAAATATTTAAGGATATGTTGACCACTGGCTGGTTTTATTACCAATGGAAAAGTCCAAAAATGTTCATAATATAAAAAATGTCAGAAATGACATTACAGATTATGGAGACCAATAGTCACTTATTACAAACTAGGAATCAAAGTTTCAGGCATTGTTCCTAATTCAGTTGTTAATATATTTTGGTTCTCAAGGTTCAAAATGTAGGCGAATTAGTGCTAGACACTCGTAGACAAACACTGATGAAGAGAACACTAGGACTAACACTAGGCGGGTGACTCAGAATCAACTCAACAGAAATAACTCCCAAAGCAGAGGGAAGAAGAATCTGCTGCTCTGTGGGGTAGCAGAGAGGGTTCAGCCTTCAGAGTCACAGAGAACTGGCCTTAAATCTCAACCGTGTGGCTTGGACAAGTCACCTAACCTCTCTGAGCCTCTGTTTCTTCACTTGTAAAGTGGAAGTAATAATACCTCACAAAATCAAATGAGATTGAAATTCAGGTAAAACAAAAGTCTCAGGGTTTAAAAGCTGCTGAATATAAATGCAGTCTCATTAACACTATTACTCAAATCTTGATGCCCCAATACCAATCTCGTTTCTGCAGAAAAACGATATTTACAGAGTTCTTCTTCCCAAATATTTCCCAATTCCAGGGTGACTTTCCTGTGTCCACTGATCTGCCCTAATTTTCCATCCTTGCTACAATGATCTCAGCCGAGACTCCACAGAACTTAGATTCAGAAAGTGCCCCAGGAAGTCCTGCTCCAAGTTGAAGCCTTGTTCCCTTTATCACTGAGGTGCTGGCTGCAGTAGAAACCTCCTCACTACCTTGCCAATGGAGTGAGAGCCAGTGCCATGGCATGGGACCAGGGCACTGGCACTTGGTGTGCTTGCCTCTGAAGGCAGTGGAACTTGAAGGACCAGTGAGTTCCATCTTCACACTCACAGAGTCAGGATCAAACTGGCCCTTTGTAGGTTTGGTTGGATTGGAGGAGGGAGGGTAGGGTACCACAGCAAGGTTTGATTGAGGTGTGACATATTACATCTTTTAATTTTGGAGTTTTTTCCATTAAGAAATTATAACCTCCTTCTGCCAGTGCTATCAGACAGGCTACCAAAGTAGCTGGAGAAGACTAATCCTGATAACCACTAGGTTATACCCAGGACCAACATTAACTTCTGGCCCAAGCTCTGTTACCTGCCTGGGTGTCAGACTTTATCTTTGCTTACGATACAGGGTCTCATTGGTCCCATTATTTCTCCCTGTGATCTAGCCTCCATATGGACCTCTACCCAAGTCTGTCTGTCTGCCTAACTATCCATCTATCTGTCTATCTTTCTAAGTTCCCATATTCCCAGGAGTCTCTTCTATGTAAAATAGGTAGCCACAAAAGACAAGTGGATTCTTGTCCACCTGGCTTAGTGCATGGATGTCAAAGCATTGAATAAATACTTGATACATACTATACACAAGAAAAGAAAGTCAAGAGCAGAAGTCTGGAGAGGTAAAGAGTAGGTAGGCCATATGAGCACTTCCCCAAAAAACTAAGCTGACATTAAACAGGTTTTTTTCCGGTTGAAATAAACTGAAAGATGTCTGAGCTTCACCTCTGAGTATGAAACAGACAGGTTTTCATGTTAATTGGATAATTGGTGAGCTGCTATCAATTCAAATTTCAAACAACTTTGAGGTTGTTTACTTGTTTGTTTTTTAATATTCCTGATATTAAAAACTGCCTAATATTCCTAATCAGTGCTCTTCTACATACTACATGGAGGAGGAAGATTGGTGGGCACAGTTAGAGAAGCCTAGAAAAAATCTAGAAAATGACTTCAAATAGAAGTGTCTCCATTTTTTATAAGAAAATAATGGAATTTTAGCATAAAAAGGCTTAGCTCCTTGAAATCACATTCTGATACACTACATTTATAGATGAAGACACTGGGGCAGAGAGAGGTTATAAGTGAAACCAAAATATTATTCCTGAGAGTTTTAAGTAGAAGCCTAATTAGTTTAAGAAAGTCTTAAGAAGAGAGCTGAACTTATGACATTTTCTAGACTTTCTGGGCACGGCATGTAAAATAATCTCAACTGGTGAATCTTCAGTTTCTGCTTAGTATAGACAGGACCAAGATTATGGTCAACAGTCATTATATATATTGGATCTTATTTTGAGAACGCTGATATTTGCAATTTGTAGATGGTTTATTGGGGCTCAGGGGCCAACATTTGCACAGCATTGTTTCATTTTAGAAGGGACAGAGTTAAGTGTGTTAGAGACGGTGATAGAAGAGAACGCAAGCATCCTCCTGACAGGAATGTGTCCTGACACTCCACAGCCTGAGCTGCAGGAAGGTATGAGCTGGCTTCACCCTTGTGATCTCCACATCATTTGTAAGGTGACTTTGCAACTCTACCTATCATGAAGTGGGGTCTACCTACCACTGGGAACCTGGACTGGCTTTGTGACTTGATTTGACCAATAGAATATGGCAGGAGTGGCAACATGCCAATTCAGAACCTAGGCCTCAGCGCTCTCTCGCTCTCTCTCTCTCTCTCTGTAAAAAAGCCCAGTCTAGCCTAGAGGAGGAGAGAACATGAGAAGTAGAAAAAGTTAGCCAAGTTTTCCTAGTTGAGGCTCCAGATGTGGGACAGAACCAGCTAAGACTGCAAAGCTACCTCGCTGACTTGCAGCTTAACTCAGATGCATGCATGAGCAGTGCCAGACCAGTATGGCCCAGTGGCCTAACCCATAGCCTCATGAGCAATAATAAATGGTTACTATATGAAGTCACATCATTTGGGGAGCGGTAGTTATTGTGAAGCATTATTGTGACAATAGACCACTGATACAGAGATGTATGTGTCTGATAGGATTAGCTCCATCTGTAATATTAGTTTAGCTCCGACTTTTGGTGAAGTGGATTAGATGTCACTAATTTGACTGTAGAGAAAAACATAAGGATGTGAATATAAATATATATATTTTCTCTGAGTATATATAGATAAATATATACTCACACATACATGCAATATATATAACCACATCTCTGTTGATATGTTCAACTTTAAACATATATATTTGCCTATATCTAGATTAATAGACACGATAAAATTGGACAAGATGTTTTACATGGAGCTCCTCAACCTGATACATTCATCTTCATATAAAGGTAAATTACTCATTTCTCTTGTCAAGGGTTTACTAAAGGATCTATTGGTAGCATATCCTGTGCACTGAAATAAACTGGCTCAGGGCAGATTTATGCAGGAGGCTGGGTAACTAGCATATCTTGTGATTTAGCCAAACGCAGGTTTTATATGCTCAACCATCTTTTCTTCCTCTTATTATGGTTCCGGTGGCCCTGCATGAGATTTCTCACATCAGTGGTTAGTCCCTGTATCATTTTTATAGGTCTGTTTTTAAAAGGTGCTTATTTAAGTGACTGGTAACTAATCATAGTTCTATAATTGACTGAAAAGTTGACTCAGTGTAAAACCCAAATTAAACTGAAAAAGAAACCCAAATCCTCATTATAAATTATTCGTTACAGCTCCACAAACACTCGTTTTTACAAACAGTGAAAGCAGGAAGAGACAAACTTTGCCTTCCTGCAAAAAATATGTTCAACAATTACAGACCAAAATTTATAGCAAAAGGAAAAATGTTCCTCTTTCTTTGCAGTGACACTACTAAAAGGAAAGAAATATAAGTACTGCTTAGTGTGGGCCAGGAAATGCCTAAGTTTTAAAATTAGAATAGTAGCATTTTATTTTTGGACAAGCTCAACTGATCTTTTTACACAGAGCGACAGACGAGCTTAGGGGGGCATGACCTCATCACAAAGATTTGGGCTTCAAAGGCCGCTCCTCAAACCTCTTGCTGATCACCTGCCCTCTACCACCCCAAATTAAACATTTAAAAGTTTTAAAGCCTTCTTGCTTTACATTAAACATTTTTCTACCATCCTCCAGTCAATTACCCAGAGGCCAAAAATATATCTTTCCCCATTCAGCCCATAGCACCTCCACTGTGAAGTGCTCTAAATCCATTAGCGGGGCCCTCTCTGTGTGCTACATCATCAGAGGAACAAAGCTGTGATGATGTAGAACAACCCACGTTCATGTATATCACTAGAGTTCTAGCCTCCTGATCAGCCGGCGGGCTTAATAAACATTCCAGATGGCTTGCTCTGCCTGAAGGAAGAATGGATAATCACACTGCACTCCCCTCCAAACAATAATAAAATAAGGCCATAGTAGCACAGAAGCCTGAGCCTGCCAAAAACATTGAAAGGACTGCTTAGAACAATAGAATCGAGTGATTGGAAGGCACATCAGTGCCCTCACCCTTTATGAAGGAAGGTGGCCTGCTTTCCTATAAAGCATGCAAAACCAATTGTGTTATGCAACAGCTCTGCTGAAAAATAAAACAACAACAACAAAAAAGAAAAAACAAAACCTAACAACAACAAAAACTCCATCTAAATACTTTCTTTTAAAAGAATTTGGTGAAAAGGAAATTTAAATAAAAGCTTGGAAATGACCTTTGCAAGCCAGAACCCTGAGCTATGCATACATAGCCTGAGACATACAGCTGTGGGTTTGCTTGTAAGTAGACAGCAGAAGGGGTTTGATCAGTTTCATATTCACGTTAGGAATTTTGGGTGAGATTACGTAATTAGAGTGATGGAGGTATTCTGTGGAGTGTCTGTAGAGGCTTAAAAGATGGATTCTCAGAAGGAATTGAGGTGAGCACCCTGGTACTCAGTGCTGAGGCCGATTCTTACAGCATACATCCCTCCTCTTTTTCGCATTTGCCCTGAACTCCTCTCTCCCTTTGCTTCTTGTGTTGCATCTTTTGCTCTTTGGATAGATACCCATCTGTTATAGTTAATATGCTCCAGATTGATAACTTACATTCCCTCTTAGTTCAAAACATTTGATTTTCTTACTGTGTGATTACAATATATCAGAGTTGGAAGTTAAAATCTGCTCAGTATTTATCAAGAAGGGTCTATGCACAGCACAGAGAATTTGGGGCCAATGAAACTACTCTATATGATAGTATAATAATGATGGATACATGTCATTACATATTTGTCAAAACTCATGGGATATACAACACCAAGAGTGAATCCTAATGTAAACTATGAACAATGAGTGATAATGATGTGTCACTGTAGGTTCATCAGTTGCAACAAAAATTTCACTCTGGTGTGAGATGCTGATAATGGGAGAGGCAATCCATGTTTGGGGACGGGGTATGTGGGGAATCTCTACCTTCCTCACAATTTTGCTGTGAACATAAAACGGCTCTTAAAAAATAGCGTCTATTAAAAAAAAAAAAAGAGAAAGGTCTATGTAAGCTTGGCATTTCCTTTACTAATTGAGGGTCTACCAGGGAAATTATACCTAAAAGTCTGAATAGCATTCTTGTTTTCTTTATGTATTTATTTCTGGCTGCATTGGGTCCTTATTGCTACGTGCAGGCTTTCTCTAGTTGCAGCAAGCGGGGGCTACTCTTCATTGTGGTGTGTGGGCTTGTCACTGTGGTGGCTTCTCTTGTTGCAGAGCACAGGCTCTAGGTGTGCAGGCTTCAGTAGTTGCAGCACACAGGCTCAGTAGTTTTAGCGTGCAGGCCCTAGAGCACGCAGGCTTCAGTAGTTGTGCCTCACGGGCTCTAGAGCGCAGGCTCAGTAGTTGTGGTGCACAGGCTTAGTTGCTCCATGGCATGTGGGATCTTCCCGGACCAGGGATTGAACCCATGTCCCCTGCATTGGCAGGAGGATTCTTAACCACTGTGCCACCAGGGAAGTCCTTAATAGAATTCTTGATACACAACTTTGACTCTGCCTATGATCCAAATAAAAATTTTCAAGTTCTGACTAGATGTATCTGCATATCAGAGTATACTAAGATTCTTTAAGGGTAAGCCAAAATCAAAAGATTATTCCCCTGAGGAAAAGCATCTGCAAATAAGGGGCACATGTTGCTGGTCTCCATCTCCCTTAGTAATACTTTCCACTGCTTGAGTTGTGGGTTGCTGTGGTGATGAGAAGAGGGATGAGCCAACAGAGGTTGTGATTCTTGATGTTGCCATCTGAAGAGGGACATATCCATTTAAGGATCTGTAACGTTTTATACCTGTGCCTATATATAGTTCATTCTCCTTATCCACAGGGTTCTGCATCCACAAATATGGAAGGCTGCTTGTATTAAGTCATTTTACATGAGGGATTTGAGCATCCATAGATTTTCTTATCCAAGGGGGTCCTGGAACCAGTCCCCCACAGACCAAGGGATAACTGTGTATAATTTATGAAAAAATAGTGTTTTAAGTTGGGTTTGATATTTGGCATCTTTTATTCCCATGATATCAGCTTATTTTGTAAAGCAGTGCAAACATTCTGCAAGCCAAATAGTCCTCCGTCTTCAATACATTATTTAATATACCATAGGACACAAGATGGTAGAGTAGAGGGACTTGAGCTCACCTCCTCTCACGAAAACACCAAAATCACAGCTAACTGCTGAACAACCATTGACAAAAAAAAAAAGACTGGAACCTAACAAAAAAGATACTCTACACCCAAAGACAAAGAAGAAGCCACAACAAGATGGTAGGAGGGTGCTTTCACAATATAATTAAATCCCATACCCATTGATTGGGCGACCCACAAACTGGAAAAAAATTATATCGCACAGGGCTCCCACAGGAATGAGAGCCTGAGCCTCACATCAGGTTCCCCAGCCTGGGGGTCCTGTATCAGGAGGAGGAGCCCCCAGAGCATTTGGCTTTGAATGCCAGTGGGGCTTGAGTGCAGGAGCTCAACAGGACTGGGGGAAACAGAGACTTCACTCTTGAAGGGCACACACAAGTTTTCCCGTGCACTGAGACCCAGGGAAAAACAGTGACTCCGTAGGAGCCTGGGCCAAACCTACCTGTGGGTCTTGGGGGGGTCTCCTGGGGAGGTGGGGGTTGGCTGTAGCCCACTTTGGGGGTAAGGGCACTGGTGATGGAGGGCCTAGGGAATATTCCTTGGTGCGTGCTCTCCCAGAGGTTGCCATTTAGGCACCAAGACCTGGCCCTATCCAACAGCCTGCAGACTCCAGTGCTGGGAGGCCTCAGGGTAAACAACCAGCAGGGTGGGAACATAGCCCCACATATCAACAACAGGCTGCCTAAAGTCTTTCTGGGCTCACAGCCACTTCTAGACATGCCACTTGACCTGGTCCTGCCCACCAGAGGGACAAGATCCAGCTCCACCCACCAGTGGGCAGGCACCAGTCTCTTCCACCAGGAAGCCTGCACAAGCTCCTGCACCAACCTCACCCACCAGAGGGCAGATACCAGAAGCAAGAAAAACTACAGTCCTGCAGCCTGTGGAACAGAGCCCCTAAACACAGAAAGTTAGACAAACTGAGATGGCAGAGAAATATGTTCCAGATGAAGGAACAAGATAAAACCCCAGAATAGCAACTAAGGAAGTGGAGATAGGCAATCTGCCTGAAAAAAGAATTCAGAATAATGATAGTAAAGATGATCCAAGATTTCAGAAAAAGAATGGAGGCACAGACTGAGAAGATATAAGAAATGTTTAGAGCCAGAAGAGCCAGAAGACTTAAAGAACTAACAAACAGAGATGAACTATATAATAACTGAAATGAAAAATACACTAGAAGGAATCAATAGCAGAATAAATGAGGCAGAAGAATGGATAAGTGAGCTGGAAGACAGATTGGTGGAAATCACAATGGCAGAAGAGAATAAAGAAAAAAGAAAGAAAAGAAACCAGGACAATCTAAGAGACTTCTGGGATGAATATAACACTAGAAAAGATCTGAAACTAAAAGCTGATTCTTTGAAAAGACAAACAAAATTGATAAACCTTTAGCCAGACTCATCAAGAAAAAAAGGGAGAGGACTCAAATCAATAAAATTAGATATGAAAAAGAAGAAGTTACAATAGACACCACAGAAATACAAAGCATCATAAGAGACTACTACAAGCAACTATAAGCCAATAGAATGGACAACCTAGAAGAAATGGACAAATTCTTAGAAAGGTACAATCTTCCAAGACTGAACCAGGAAGAAAAAGAAAATATGAACAGACTAATCACAAGTAATGAAACTGAAGCTGTGATTTAAAAACTTCCAAAAAACAAAAGTCCAGAACCAGATGGCTTCACAGGCAAATTCTATCAAACATTTAGAGAAGAGTTAACACCTATCTTTCTGGAACTATTCCAAAAAAATTACAAAGGAAGGAACACTTCCAAACTGATTCTATGAGTCCACCATCACCCTGATAGCCAAACCAGACAAAGATATCACAAAAAAAGAAAATTACGGACCAATATCACTGATGAACATAGATGCAAAAATCTTCAACAAAATACTAGCAAACTGAATCCAACAATACATTAAAAGGATCATACACCATGATCAACTGGGATTTATGCCAGGGATGTAAGGATTTTTCAATATCCACAAATCAATCAGTGTGATACACCATCTCAACAAGTTGAAGAATAAAAACCATATGATCATCTCAATAGATGCAGAAAAAGCTTTTGACAAAATTCCACACCCATTTATGATAAAAATTCTCCAGAAAGTGGGCACAGAGAGAACCTACCTGAACATAATAAAGGGCATATATGACAAACCAACTGCTAACATCATACACAACAGTGAAAAGCTAAAAGCATTTCCTCTAAGATCAGGAACAAGACAACCACTTTTGCCACTTTTATTCAACATTATTTTGGAAGTCTTAGCTACAGCAATCAGGGAAAAAAAATAAAATGAATCCAAATTTGAAAAGGAGAAGTAAAATGGTCACTGTTTGCAGAAGACATGATACTATATACCAAAAAGATAATAATAAGAGCATGGTAACAGAAAAAACATAAAAAGGAACTATGTTATATTATGGATCCCATTAAAATATCAGCTCTCTAATTTGCTTTTAAATGTAGACAATTTCAAATCAAACTTGAGTCAGTAATTTTTAAAAAAGTTAACCTTGCATACAAATAAATAAGAAAAACTATGTTAAAAAACAGAAAGAATATAAAAATGTATTATAAAACTACAGTAATTAAAACAGTGTGATCTGGACCATGAACAGAGAAAGAAAACAGTGAAATGAAGTCCATGTCAATTTCTGACAAAATGAAGGTAGCTTTTCAAATCACTTGAGGAATAGATGGACTGTTTAATTAATTTGACTGACATAACTGCTAATTTTGAGGGGAAAAATACAATTAGATGTGCAACTCCCAACAAAGAAAAAAAGTATATACAAAAATAAAAGAATAAAATCACTAGGAGAAAATATAGGAAGTCATTTTCATTATATGATATGGATAAAACAATTTTTAACATGATTACAAGGTCATAAAGTACGAAGAATCACATTGAAAAGTCTGTAAAGACAAAACTAAAACATCTGTTTACTTTAAAGTATACCATAATCAAAGTTGAAAATTAAATGGAAAGAAAGTATCAATATATACACAAGGTTAATAACTTTAAGACATAGAGTGTTCTTAAGTGTTAAAGATCAAAATTACAAGAGAAAATTCTGTATAGGGAAAATAAGTTTATTCAGAAATTAGACATAAACCATGAAACACCATGAAATGGTGTTCAACTGCCTTACTGATCCAAGAAATACAAGTTAAAATAAATAGTAAAAATTTGAAGAAATATGACAGACAGAAATAAAGTAAAAGAACCCTTTCAAACATAAAAATGCTGTATAAACTACATTAAAAATGTTATGAGGAAAGATCTATAAATAATGACACCTGTGGTCCCTGAATGAAATCACTGGTTTGTCACTTTTTCATCTAGAGTAAAATCCACAGGTTTTCTATCAACTTTTTAGAATTCTTTTCTTAAAATGGATGGGTAGCTTAAGATGAATCATAGATGTTTGAGGAAAACTTTAAGCATGAATGACAGAGGCTAAAAAATAAAACAAAATACAGAAAAACTTAGAGAACATAAAGACAATACAGATATTAGAGAAAAACCTGAAAAAGAAACCTGTAATTAACCTCCTCTGAGACAGAAGATATGGAATCCAAGATATAATAAACTGCTATGAGAACAAACATCCTGAGAAGAAGAACTGTTAGAAACTGGATATATGTTAGCTGAAAAATTTTTTAAATCCATAAAACAGCTAGAAGGAAAAACAAACTTGTTAGAAGAAATTAAACAAAGAAAAAAAGGCTAAGACATGAGAAAATAGGTAAGCAAGTCTAAGCGGGCCAATATCCAAATGACAGAGGTCTTAGAGAGAAAAGAGAAATGTTGGAGAGGAAATTATGAAAACATCAAGAAGAAAATATTTCAGAGTTGATGATCAGAAAGCTCCAGATTTAAGGTCTCCAAAGAACATCCAAAAAAGTTATCAGTTAAAATCTCATCACACAAGGACCCATCACCATGATATTACAGATCAGTAAAGATAACAGAAGATCCTAAAAGCTTCCAGAAAGAAAAATGTGTGACATAGGAAGATCAGGAATCAGAATGATACCTGAATCCTCAAAAGCAAATGCAGAAGCTAGAAACAATGAAGAAACTAGAGGAAAACATGTTTTCCACTTATAAATCTATATTCAAAAAACAACTATAAAATGAAGACATTTCCAGATACCTGGAAGACCACTCTCCTCAAATATTTTTCAAATACTATATCATATTGTATATCATACAAAAGTTATGTTACACATGTTATACTATACATATAATGTGCATATAAACATATATAATAATATATAATAATATACCATACATAATATTATATATATGACTTTATAAGCACCCTTCTCAGGGAATTATTGTGGATGGTACTTCCTCAAACCAAGAAACTTAAGAAAAAGGAAGGCATGGGATTCAGGAAAGAGGGGGATCCAGAACAAGAGCATGGCAAGGGGAAATACTAAGATGATGGTGAAAAGAAGCTCCAAGACAAAAGCTATGTAGCATGTATAGAGAAAAAGGGTCAATATTGGAACAGGGAAATTCAGCTTCTGCCTATCATGGAGGACTTAGTATCAGACAATTCCCATTCAAAATAACTAGGGGATATGAAAAAAATATATATTTAAATGCACCAGAGAGCTGCTAATGGAACCAGGACTTGAGAAACCCCTATCCCAAAAGAAGAGAATCTCTGAGATTTGAACCCAAACATTCTGCACACAGCTTTTCCCTTTGTAACATTTGCAGACATTTGATTCTAGGCCAGAGACTGCAAATTCTGCCTACAGTGCCATTAAATGGCAGACAGCCAGTGGAGATTTTGGCAATCTTACAGGGCTATGAAGACAAAAGTTGGAAGTCAGTGTTGTCAAGGTAGTCAGGACTTCAGGGGTCAAGATCCTATTTTTAAAAAAGGCAGGTGCAGAGAAGTGTGCCGAATGTTTGGTGCCAGATTCCCCCTCAAGGCACTTGCCTGTTCTTAAGTTGCCAAGGTCAAAAAGGTAAGAAGCCCAACAGAAAACAGCTATAACACAGATGCATAAGGGGTAGTGATGAGTGTGGTGTTGGGGGTAGTGACAGGTAGGATATTGGCAGTGTGGTAACATACACACCTTGAGACACTGTTCAGCCAACAGACTAGAGGTTAGAAGTCAGAGCTCACTATGGTAACCTGTCTCCAAGATAACTACCATCCAATTTCTTCACTCTCTGAATATATATGCTGTTATTTGATAAGAGTTAACTGCAGTCCAGCCAGAAAAGAGGTCACAAAAGAGAATATATAAAGTGAAAGATAAATAAACCTGAAGACAGGTTAGTAGAATAAAAAAGGGTGAAATCAATGGAACAGAAAATCTGAGATATGCAGGACAATATTAAAAGGCCAAATATACATGTAATTGGAGTCCCAGAAATAGAGAAGATAATAAGACAGAAGAAATATTTGAAGAGACAGGAGCCCAGCATTTTTACAAAGCCAATGAAAGACATCATTCTACAGGGCCAAACATTTCAGCAAACAACAAGCAGGAAATGTACAAAGAAATACAAAACTTAGCACATCAGAGTCAAAATAGTAAAAATTAATGATGATAAAATCTTGAAAGCAGTCATAAAAAAAGGCACACTATATGTAGGGAAACAATGCCAGGAATGATTGTTAACTTCTCTTCAGAAACATCAGATGACAGAAGAAATAGAATGACATCTTTAAAGTGCTAAAGGAAAATTTTCTCAACCCAGTAAAGATATACTTTAAAACTGAGAGTGAATTAAAGACATTTTCAGATAAAAACAGAATTGTTTCCAACTGATCTGCACTTTAAGAAATGTAATAAGAGCTTCAGGCTGAAGAGATATAATTCAAGAAGAAAACTGAGACTGCAGGGAGGAATGAAGAGTACAAAAAGGGTAAAAATTTAAGTTAATATAAAAGACCTTTTAAAATATGCATATATATATAGGTATATATGTACAAAATATATTTGGATATATAAAAGTTTACACATAGTAACTTCTTTAAAGAACACTGACTAAGCAAAAATAATAACAGTGTATTATGAGCTTTTTAGTATATATGGGGGAACGAGTGTAGGAGAAGATGCTTGAGATATATATACATTACATATACGTATGCCTTATATACATTACATGTCTTTGTAAGATGTATATGTATACATATGTCATGTCTTTTGTGTATATATGTGTGTATATATATAATTTAAGAGTAGCTACTAAAGGTCTAGAAATAGAATATATAAATTTCAAATAATAAATAGGTGGAATAATGAACATCAACTGATCCAGTGGAAGACTTCAAAAAGAAAAAGAAAAAAATGAATATAAAGTGTTAAAGGGAAAGATAAGATTGCAAAAATAAGTTTAAATATATTTATAATAATCATTTGACTAGATAAATCTCAACTATTGAAAGGCAGAGTCTATCAAATTGAATTTTTTAGAAGTCAACATGTATGCTATTTTAAGTGTGACTGAAAGCAAAATAGTGCAGAAAGACAAAAAATGAAAATATATAAGAAGATACACCAAGTATAACCAATCAAAAGAAATATTAGGTGTATCATATATTTTAAAAGCTGATATAGAAGTTCAGACAACTTTAGACAAAGTGAATTCCCAACAAAATAAAAATTAAGGCAGGGGCTTCCCTGGTGGCGCAGTGGTTGAGAGTCCGCCTGCCAATGCAGGGGACATGGGTTCGTGCCCCGGTCTGGGAAGATCCCACATGCCACAGAGCGGCTGGGCCCGTGAGCCATGGCCGCTGAGCCTGCGCATCCGGAGCCCATGCTCCACAAAGGGAGAGGCCACAACGGTGAGAGGCCCGCGTACCGGAAAAAAAAAAAAAAAAAATTAAGGCAAAACCCCACATTAATTGGTATAAAAAAGGATATTACATAATGGAAAAAGAAAAATTAACCAAGATTATATAATAATCATCACCTGTACTAAAATATATAATGTCTCTCTCTTTATATATGTATGTGTGTGTATGTGTATACATACACACACACCTGAGAGAGTTGTTACAAAGAGAAATTCATATATCCACAGAGTTGAAGATTTTAACAGAACACAATTATCAACTGATAGACTGAGGAGAAAAAAATGCTAGAAATTTTTAACACACAGAAAACCTCAATATATTTTTTAAAATATGTGTATTGTACAGAATAATTTTTCTGATAGAGCCAAAAACTTAGACTCTACAATAATAAAATAATAAAGAACAGCATGTGTTTGGATAGGTAGAAGTATGGAGACCCTTTCCTAAATAACCAATGGAGTAAAAAAATCATCATATTAGAAACTATAAAATACTTACAATATTTTTACTACATAAGAAACTTGCAGTATCTAGGAAAGTGTTACTTAGAAAGACAATTATAGTCTTGAAATTTTTTTTTAGAAAATAATGAAGAGTAGGGGGAAAATTAGGTAAGTAAAGAAGCTTATACCCACAATAGTGTAAATTCAAAGTAGAATGATGATAACTATAATGATAGGTTAGATTTTGATTTTTACTAGCAAAACTGAGCAGGACCCTGTGGGGCTCCTGATCACAGAAGCCCTTCCATCTCCCCCATTTCTTGTTTGTAGGGAACAGACTCCAGCCTCCATGACCTTCCCTCAGTCCAAAGGGCAGATTCAAACAGTTGCTAATCAGGGAAGGGAGGAGATTCAGAGACAAGGGAAGAGCAGTTAAGAAACAATAGTGCAACCCTGGGGCAGGGTCGTGGTTCCGCCTCAAGGGATACAGATAACAATATCTTTGAGCTCTTTACACACTAAAACCCCCAACAAATGGAAGATGTAGCATTCTTCATTCCAGAGAAGACCACCTGAGACCAGATTAAAGGAGTGCAGGCCCTGCACATACCCTAATCTTATCAGCAAACCCACCCTTGAACTATTGCTATAAAACTCCTTACAAATC
Source organism: Mesoplodon densirostris (assembly GCF_025265405.1). Lineage (NCBI taxonomy): Eukaryota > Metazoa > Chordata > Mammalia > Artiodactyla > Ziphiidae > Mesoplodon > Mesoplodon densirostris. Next base: position 50,143,769 of record NC_082674.1, read on the forward strand.
CTCCCAGGTTGGGACACACTGTTGAGAGGCAGGAGCCCATTGTGTCCCCCTTTGCCTGGTAAAGCAATAAAGCTATTCTTTTCTACTTCACCCAAAACTCTGTCTCTGAGATTTGATTCAGCACTGGTGCACAGAGGCTGAGATTTTCAGCATCACTAGTTTGGAAGAAAAGAACATAAAGTTTGTCCAGTGTTGATGAAGATATGAAGAAAGAGTCACTCTCATTAACATGGTTTGTGGAAGTATATACTGACAATATTTCTGGAAGGCCATTTGACAATATGTTATAGTATTTTAAACTGGGTATATCTTTTGATATATTTTATGTAATTTTATATTAAAGAAGAAATTAGGTAAGTATACAAAGATGAATCTTCCTCTTCAGATGAGGGCAAAGAGAAAACCTAATTTCTAGTAATAAAAAAAAATTGGTCTTAGTCATTGTACAAGGTTGACATAGTATTACACAATTATTTAAAATGATGAAATATAGCACTGCTTATTGACACGGAGCTATGTCCAAGATGTACGGTAATGTAAAATAATCAAATTATAGAATAGTATACATAGTTCCAGTTTTGTTAGGAATCAAAACCAAATATACACAATATATAATATATACAATTATTGTATAAGAATTAAAGTAGAAGAGTGTACTGGCAAAAGTGTCTCTAATTTCCCAGTCATTACAGTCTCCAACTCCACAGACTAAGAAAACCATTATAGGATTTTATTTTGGTCATTTTAGTCATATACTGTATTATATTTATCTACATTGATGCAAACTGGCTGGATACCTCCATTTTGAAGCCTGGGTGATTAAAAACAGTTTTCAAAGATTTATTCCTTAAGGCAGTCAGATAAACTGGACATTTTTAACCTTAGGGCATAGAGAGTAATCCTTTTTTAACATTTACTGTCAGACTCTTTGGGATTGTGTATAGATGCCTATATGACAGCTTTCTGGAGCAGAGCTTGCTTACAGTGTAATTAACGACTCCCAACTATAGATTATAATTCACTTTGTTTATTCACTAAGTGCTCCATTTTGGACAAATCCTTTCCTTGAAAGCAGGAACACAAGCTCATATTTTACCTTGGCTCTGTACAAAACATAGTACAGTATTAATAGGCTGATTGAAAAGAAGAATGAATGAGCTAACATTTATTGGAGCCCCTATGTTTCTGATATTGTGTTCAACATGTTCAAGTTCAAGAGAATGCTTTCAAAGTATATATAACTGATTGATTCTGGGGATCTAAATCCTTTCTATGTACTTTGGAAGTAGAATGCAGAAAGGCCCTTTGAAATTTCTAAATTGGTCTATCAATCTTCTTCTTGCAGAACTTTGCTTTAAAAAAATTGGGGGAATACTGAAGTTACACCAAAAATGGAGAATACTGAAGGAGGGATGGTCAGCAAGAGCCATCTGTCCATGTTGGTGAAGGCAGGGGCAAGGATAGTAAATGCGAGGATTGAGAGATCCAGATAAAGGATGTTGGAACTCTCTTACCATTTTTAAGGTGGGTCTTCATTGTTTGTCTTAACTATCTTAGAAGAGATACTTAACTTATAATGAAGTATTAAAGGAAAAAAAAGTCATACTATGGAAATTATGTTGTGGTTTATGCTCAGCCCATTTCTTAGTGCTAATAATTGAGAATTAACTGAATGTATCCTACTAGCCCAGAAAGTTTTTACACATACTAGGTTATTTCAGTCATATCTTACCAGAATTAGGTAAGATTTTCCTTTCTGTTTCTTTTGACCAACATGGTGGTTGAATCCTCAAACTGAGGGCAATTATTAGCAATCTGAAATCAGTTAAAATCAGTCAATACCACTGAAAAATTTCCCAAAACAAAGAGAAAACATGGGTAAAACTGTTGAGGTAAGAGACCCTACTTCAGTCAGTCATGAATATTAATACCATCTAGGTTTGTAAGTCAGGAAAGTTACCATTTTATTAACAGTCCTCTCAATCCTCTTTGTTTCTTTCATCTGAAATGAAATGACTTGTGTGAGGTTATTCTTGGTTTGGCTTATCTTTGTAGTCCCAAACACATGAAATTCTTCCTACCTACTATATATTTTAAGATTTTAAGACATTCTACCCTGTGAAATAATGACAGTTTTTGGATATCCTGTTACTAGTTGATGCCTCCAAGATAACAAGGTGAACATAAAGCTGTATCAAAGTGGATGGAGATGTAAAGATGGAGATGTCAAGACACTGAAGTAAATGCAGTGTATACAGATACTAATCCTGGCTTCCCAGCTAGTCAGAGGGTCACCATAGCACTAGGACAAAATCTGACTCCTCAACTTAAAAGTCAACGCAAAAGAAGCCTCCTGAAACAATTAAGTAGTTTTGAGAGCACAAGAAGAGTACCTTCTCAATGAATATTGGCCAAAGGAATGAATAGCAAGAAGAATTGAAATTATGTGTATTTAAATGGAAAAATGAAACCTCAAATGTACATAGTTTGATCCTGAAAGCTGTATTGGAGTGTTGCTGAATCAGGTACAGTGGTATCCATTTATAAATCACTACGGTCTAACAAACTTCTGCTTTTAAGCAGACCATAATAAAAGCATATGACTACTCACTATGAGCAGCATATTGGGGTGGTCTCTTAACAAAGGATTTCAAGGAGATTCAAGATGGCAGAAGAGTAAGATGCGGAGATCACCTTCCTCCCCACAAATACATCAGAAATACATCTACACGTGGAACAACACCTACAGAACACCTACTGAACGCTGGCAGAAGACCTCAGACCTCCCAAAAGGTAAGAAACTCCCCCACGTACCTGGGTAGGGCAAAAGAAAAAAGAATAAACAGAGATAAAAGAAGAGGGATGGGACCTGCACCTCGGGGAGGGAGCTGTGAAGGAGGAAAGGTTTCCACACACTAGGAAGCCCCTTCGCGGGCAGACCCAGGGATGGTGGAGGGGGGGAGCTTTGGAGCCGTGGAGGAGAGCACAGCAACGGGTGTGGAGGGCAAAGCAGAGAGATTCCCACACAGAGAATCGGTGCCGACCAGCTGGTGGGGCGGGTGGGGGCTGGGAGCTGAGGCTCGGGCTTTGGTCGGATCACAGGGAGAGGACTGGGGTTGGCGGCGTGAACGCAGCCTGAAGGGGGCTAGTGCATCACAGCTAGCCAGGAAGGAGTCCGGGAAAAAGTCTGGAGCTGCCGAAGAGGCGAGACTTTTTCTTGCCTCTTTGTTTCCTGGTGCACGAGGAGAGGGGATTAAGAGCCCCGCTTAAAGGAGCTCCAGAGATGGGCGCGAGCTGTGGCTATCAGTGTGGACCCCAGAGACGGACATGGGACGCTAAGGCTGCTGCTGCCACCACCAAGAAGCTTGTGTGCAAGCACAGGTCACTATCTACACCTCCCCTCCTGGGAGCCTGTGCAGCCCGCCACTGCCAGGGTCCCACGATCCAGGGACAACTTCCCCGGGAGAACGTACGGCGCACCTCAGGCTGGTGCAACATCACGCTGGCCTCTGCTGCCACAGGCTCGCCCCGCATCCATACCCCTCCCTCCTCCCAGCCTGAGTGAGCCAGAGCCCCAAAATCAGCTGCTCCTTTAACCCTGTCCTGAGTGAAGAACAGACGCCCTCAGGCAGCCTACACACAGAGGCGGGTCCAAATCCAAAGCTGAATCCCGGGAGCTGTGCGAACAAAGAAGAGAAAGGGAAACTTCTCCCGGCAGCCTCAGGAGCAGAGGATTAAATCTCCACAATCAACTTGATGTACCCTGCATCTGTGGAATACCTGAATAGACAACAAATCATCCCAAATTGAGGAGGTGGATTTTGGGAGCAACGGTATATATTTTTTCCCCCTTTCTTTCTTTTTTGTGAGTGTGTATGTATATGCTTCTGTGTGTGATTTTGTCTGTATAGCTTTGCTTCTACCATTTGTCCTAGGGTTCTTTCTATCCTTTTTAAAAAAAATTTTTTTTACTTAATAATTATTTTTTATTTTAATAACTTTATGTTATTTTATTTCACTTTATTTTATTTTATTTTATTTTCTTCTTTCTTTCTTTCTTTCTGTTCTCCCTTTTACTCTGAGCCATGTGGAGGACAGGCTCTTGGTGCTCCAGCCAGGTGTCAGGGCTGTGCCACTGAGGTGGGAGAGCCAAATTCAGGACACTCGTCCACAAGAGACCTCCCAGCTCCACATAATATCAAATGGCAAAAATCTCCCAGAGATCTCCATCTCAACACCAACACCCAGCTTCACTCAACGACCAGCAAACTACAGTGCTGGACACCCTATGCCAAACAACTAGCAAGACAGGAACACAACCCCACCCATTAGCAGACAGGCTGCATAAAATCATAAAAAGTCCACAGACACCCCAAAACACAACACCAGACGTGGACCTGCCCACCAGAAAGACAAGATCCAGCCTCATCCACCAGAACACAGGCACTAGTCGCCTCCACCAGGAAGCCTACACAACCCACTGAACCAACCTTAGCCACTGGGGACACACACCAAAAACAACAGGAACTACGAACCTGCAGTCTGCAAAAAGGAGACTCCAAACACAGTAAGTTAAGCAAAATGAGAAGACAGGAAAGCACACAGGAGATGAAGGAGCAAGATAAAAACCCACCAGACCTAACAAGAGAAGAGGAAATAGGCAGTCTACCTGAAAAAGAATTCAGAATAATGATAGTAAAGACGATCCAAAATCTTGGAAATAGAATAGAGAAAATACAATAAACGTTTAACAAGGACCTAGAAGAACTAAAGAGAAAACAAACAGTGATGAACAACACAATAAATGAAATTTAAAATTCTCTAGAAGGAATCAGTAGCAGAATAACTGAGACAGAAGAACGGATAAGTGACCTGGAAGATAAAATAGTGGAAATAACTACTGCAGAGCAGAATAAAGATAAAAGAATGAAAAGAATTGAGGACAGTCTCAGAGACCTCTGGGACAACATTAAATGCACCAACATTCGAATTATGGGGGTCCCAGAAGAAGAAGAGAGAAAGGGACTGAAAATATTTGAAGAGATTATAGTTGAAAACTTCCCTAATATGGGAAAGGAAATAGTTAATCAAGTCCAGGAAGCACAGAGAGTCCCATACAGGATAAATCCAAGGAGAAACACGCCAAGACACATATTAAACTATCAAAAATTAAATACAAAGAACAAATACAAAAAGCAGCATGGGAGAAAGAACAAGTAACACATAAAGGAATCCCCATAAGGTTAACAGCTGATTTTTCAGCAGAAACTCTGCAAGCCAGAAGGGGGTGGCAGGACATATTTAAAGTGATGAAAGAGAAAAACCTACAACCAAGATTACTTTACCCAGGAAGGATCTCATTCAGATTTGACAGAGAAATTAAAGCTTTACAGACAAGCAAAAGCTAAGAGAATTCACCACCACCAAACCAGCTTTACAACAAATGCTAAAGGAACTTCTCTAGGCAGGAAACACAAGAGAAGGAAAAGACGTACAATAATAAACCCAAAACGATTTGAAAATGGTAAAAGGAACATACATATCGATAATTACCTTAAATGTAAATTGATTAAATGCTCCAACCAAAAGACATAGACTGGCTGAATGGATACAAAAACAAGACCTCTATGTATGTCTACAAGAGACCCACTTCAGACCTAGGGACACATACAGACTGAAAGGGGAAGGAAAAAGATATTCCATGCAAATGGAAATCAGAAGAAAGCTGGAGCAGCAATTCTCATATCAGACAAAATAGACTTTAAAATAAAAACTATTACAAGAGACAAAGAAGGACACTACATAATGATCAAGGGATCGATCCAAGAAGAAGATATAACAATTGTAAATATTTATGCACCCAACATAGGAGCACCTCAATACATAAGGCAAATACTAACAGCCATAAAAGGGGAAATCAACAGTAAAACAATCATAGTAGGGGACATTAACACCCCACTTTCACCAATGGACAGATCATCCAAAATGAAAATAAATAAGGAAACACAACCTTTAAATGATACATTAAACGAGATGGACTTAATTGATATTTATAGGACATTCCATTCAAAAACAACAGAATATGTATTCTTCTCAAGTGCTCACAAAACATTCTCCAGGATAGATCATATCTTGGGTCACAAATCAAGCCTTGGTAAATTTAAGAAAAGTGAAATCTTATCAAGTATCTTTTCTGACCACAATGCTATGAGACTAGATATCAATTACAGGAAAAAATCTGTAAGAAATAAAAACACATGGAGGCTAAACAACACACTACTTAATAACCAAGAGATCACTGAAGAAATCAAAGAGTAAATCAAAAAATACCTAGGAAAAAATGACAATGAAAACACAATGACCCAAAACCTATGGGATGCAGCAAAAGCAGTTCTACTAGGGAAGTTTATAGCTACACAGGCCTACCTTAAGAAACAAGAAACATGTCAAATGAACAATCTAACCTTACACCTAAAGCAATTAGAGAAAGAACAAAAAAAAAAAAACCCAAAGTTAGTAGAAGGAAGGAAATCATAAAGATCAAATCAGAAATAAATGAAAAAGAAATGAAAGAATAGCAAAGATCAATAAAACTAAAAGCTGGTTCTTTGAGAAGATAAACAAAATTGATAAATCAAGAAAAAAAGGGAGAAGACTCAAGTCAATAGAATTAGAAATGAAAAAGGAGAGGTAACAACTGACACTGCAGAAATACCAAAGATCATGAGAGATTACTACAAGCAACTATATGCCAATAAAATGGACAACCTGGAAGAAATGGACAAATTCTTAGAAATGCACAACGTTCTGAGACTGAACCAGGAAGAAATAGAAAATATGAACAGACCAATCACAAGCACTGAAATTGAGACTGATTAAAAATCTTCCAACAAAAAAGCCCAGGATCAGATGGCTTCACAGGTGAATTCTATCAAACATTTAGAGAAGAGCTAACAGCTATCCTTCTCAAACTCTTCCAAAATATAACAGAGGGAGGAACACTCCCAAACACATTCTACAAGGCCACCATCACCCTGATACCAAAACCAGACAAATGTCACAAAGAAAGAAAACTATAGGCCAATATCGCTGATGAACATAGATGCAAAAGTCCTCAACAAAATACTAGCAAACTGAATCCAACAGCACATTAAAAGAATCATACACCATGATCAAGTGGGGTTTATCCCAGGAATGCAAGGATTCTTCAATATACGCAAATCAATCAACGAGATACACTATATTAACAAATTGAAGGAGAAAAACAATATGGTCATCTCAATCGATGCAGAGAAAGCTTTCGACAAAATTCAACACCCATTTATGATAGACACCCTCCAGAAAGTAGGCATAGAGGGAACTTTCCTCAACATTATAAAGGCGATATATGACAAACTCACAGCCAACATTGTCCTCAATGGTGAAAAACTGAAACCATTTCCACTAAGATCAGGAACAAGACAAGGTTGCCCACTCTCACCACTCTTATTCAACATAGTTTTGGAAGTTTTAGCCACAGCAATCAGAGAAGAAAAAGAAAGAAAAGGAATCCAAGTAGGAAAAGAATAAGTAAAGCTGCCACTGTTTGCAGATGACATGATACTATACATAGAGAATCCTAAAGATGCTACCAGAAAACTACTAGAGCTAATCAATGAATTTGGTAAAGTAGCAGGATACAAAATTAATGCAAAGAAATCTCTTACATTCCTATACACTAATGATGAAAAATCTGAAAGTGAAATTAAGAAAACACTCCCATTTACCATTGCAACAAAAAGAATAAAATATCTAGGAATAAACCTACCTAAGGAGACAAAAGACCTGTATGCAGAAAATTTTAAGACACTGATGAAAGAAATTAAGGATGATACAAATAGATGGAGAGATATACCATGTTCTTGGATTGGATGAACAATGTGAAAATGACTCTTCTCCCCAAAGCAATCTACACATTCAGTGCAATCCCTATCAAACTAACAATGGCATTTTTCACAGAACTAGAACAGAAAGTTTCACAGTTCGTATGGAAACACAAAAGACCCCGAATAACCAAAGCAATCTTGAGAAAGGAAAACGGAGCTGGAGGAATCAGGCTCCCTGACTTCAGAGTATACTACAAACTTAGAGTAATCAAGACAGTATGGTACTGGCACAAAGACAGAAATATAGATCAATGGAACAGGGTAGAAAGCCCAGAGGTAAACCCATGCACATATGGTCACCTTATCTTTGATAAAGGAGGCAAGAATATACAGTGCAGAAAAGACAGCCTCTTCAATAAGTGGTGCTGGGAAAACTGGACAGCTACATGTAAAAGAATGAAATTAGAACAGTACCTAATGCCATACACAAAAATAAGCTCAAAATGGATTAAAGACCTAAATGTAAGGCCAGACACCATCAGACTCTTAGAGGAAATCATAGGCAGAACACTCTATGAAATAAATCACAGCAAGATCCTTTTTTCCCCACCTCCTAGAGAAATGGAAATAAGAAAAATAAACAAATGGATCTAATGAAACTTAAAAGCTTTTGCACAGCAAAGGAAACCATAACAAGATGAAAAGACAACCCTCAGAATGGGAGAAAATATTTGCAAATGAAGCAACTGACAAAGGATTAATCTCCAAAACATACAAGCAACTCATGCAGCTCAATATGAAGAAAAACAAACAACCCAGTCCACAAATGGGCAGAAGATATAGACATTTCTCCAAAGAAGTTATACAGATTGCCAAGAGATACATGAAAGAATGTTCAACATCATTAATCATTAGAGAAATGCAAATCAAAACTACAATGAGATATCACACTGGTCAGAATGGATGTCATCAAAAATCTACAAACAATAAATGCTGGAGAGGGTGTGGAGAAAAGGGAACCCTCTTGCACTGTTGGTGGGAATGTAAATTGATAAAGCCACTATGGAGAACAGTATGGAGGTTCCTTAAAAAACTACAAATAGAACTACCATACGACCCAGCAATCCCACTACTGGGCATATACCCATAATTCAAAAAGTCACGTACCAAAATGTTCATTGCAGCTCTATTTACAATAGCCAGGACATGGAATCAACCTAAGTGTCCATTAACAGACGAATGGATAAAGAAGATATGGCACATATATACAATGGAATATTACTCAGCCATAGGAAGGAACGAAACAGTTATTTGTAGTGAGGTGGATGGAGCTAGAGACTGTCATACAGAGTGAAGTAAGTCAGAAAGAGAAAAAAAAGCAAATACCATATGCTAACACATATATACGGAATCTAAAAAAAAAAAAAAAAAGTTCAGAAGAACCTAGGGGCAAGACGGGAATAAAGATGCAGACCTACTAGAGAATGAACTTGAGGATACGGGGAGGGGGAAGTGTAAGCTGGGACAAAGTGATAGAGTGGCATGGACATATATGCATTACCAAACGTAAAATAGATCACTAGTGGGAAGCAACCGCATAGCACAGGGAGATCAGCTTGGTGCTTTGTGACCACCTAGAGGGGTGGGATAGGGAGGGTGGGAGGGAGTGAGATGCGAGAGGGAAGAGATATGGGGACATATGTATATGTATAACTGATTCACTTTGTTATAAAGCAGAAACTGACACACCACTGTAAAACAATTATTCTCTAGTAAAGATGTTTAAAAAACAACAACAACAAAGGATCTCAGATTCTTTGTTGGGAGGAATCTGCTCATTTGCTTCCTTGTTTCCATCCTTCTCTTTCACCTTTGACGATGTTCGGTGATATTTAAACATTTGTTTCTTTTATGCTGTTATATTTTCCATCTATGAGGATTTGTGGCTGAAACTTTTTACTTTCAATGGCTCTGGTGATTAAAGGATGCTCAAAGAAGAAAAACTAGAGTGAATCTCAGAAGAGGCAAGACTCAGTGGGAAATGAACCAGAGAATATGTGACGATTCTTAGGGGACAACAGAGACAGAGGGGGTTTCCAGGGCAAATTCAGGTGAGGGAGCAAAGCTACCAACGGTCCTATGTGAGAGACGCTGTTACCAGCCATCAAAGAGTGTCCTGACAGAGAAAGTTTGCATTTCATTGCAGTTGGGCACATTGAAAAGATCTAACTTCATTTTGCAGATTGTGAATCTTGAACTTCTATTTCTTTCTTTTTATCCCAGTTTTCTTTTTGATAATTTTATTTTCTCCTTCAAGAAATCCACAATAGAAAAATGAATTAATATGGAGAAGAAAAAAAGTTTCCAAAGCAATTGCTTCAGAAATTCTTTTCTTATGGTGGACTAAGATTTTTTTTTTTTTTTTTTAGTTTTTGTTTAATTAGGTTTTAAATCTTTCCTTTCTTAATTACTTTTTTTTTGGTATTAACACCTAAATATACTTCTATTCAGAGCACAAACATACAGTGATAACAATTAGCAGAATAATTACACTCTTTCTGTCAGTGTAACCTCATGGCACAGAAAGTATTACAAATCCATTTTAAAACATATTAAATGTTCATATTAATGAATAATAGAGAACAAGTACCAGCAAACTAAATATTGTTAATGATTTTGAGCTATTAAATTCATTACCATTTTCTTTCATAATAAAGTGGTTACTTGCTAATTAGACCTTTTTTAACTCATCATTATTGAATTCCTTACATTGTGTGCAGTTAACCCTTGGAGGTCTGTGGGTGTGTGTGCACAATTAAAATCATTTTAATACCATATTAAGGCAATATGGGGAGTTCTTATAGCTTTTCTAATAGTCGTTCCATATACTTTCCTTACGTACATTTTCTTGGCAGGATATGCCTGGCAGCTTCATAGCTGTCACTGCATTTTCACCAACACATAATACAGAAGCAGCCTGAATTCATTAGGGTTATTACCGTTAGTATTTAAAATAAAAGTGCTTCCCACTTGTTTCATTATAAAAATGAGATGTACAAAAAATACACTAAAGCAAGTAGGCAATAATTTAAAATAGTTTAAATGTAGCTTATGAGGTAAAGACCATAAGGCAATTTTTTTACCAATCTAAAGTCAACTAAAAATTAATATTGACCTAGGGGAGAATTGTAATCTCAGAATTTTAGAATTTACTTTTCTGTCTAAAGATACTACTGCTATTTTGTATACCACTACCCTTGAACAGTCTGGAATATATATATATATACACACATATAAATACCATAGCTATATATATACACATACACATGTACATATACATACATATATATATATATAGGCACATATACATACATATATCATATTATACCTACAGACATATATTTTATATATATACACATGTGTGCATACACACACACACACACACACACACACACTCTTATCAACCTGCTAACTTCTTAGATGTGGTCATGCTGACCCAGCTGCCTGAACTCTTTTTCTTGGTTTCTCTTGTGATCAAACATGAATATTTTGTCATGGCTGCTAGCCTAAGGAGGGCAAGTGTAACCAAGGAACAAATTTTTCGCTTACATATGCACTTAGTGCTAAAACCTAAACTGTTATCTTCAGTACCAATAAGCTCAATCTGGAAACAAAAGTTCCGGTGGGTGGATAGGTGTATGAATGAGGTGGATATTTAGTAGCAGAAATAAATGTGTGTGTGTGTGTGTGTGTAACACAGATGGGCAAAGGGTAGTGATGAGTGTGATGTTGGGGTGAGTGACATTGGCAGTGTGGTAACACACACTTTGAGACATTGGTCAGACAACAGACTAGAGGTTAGGAGACAACTCACCATGGTAGCTTGTCTCTAAAATGACTGCCATCAGTTTTCCTTCCCTCTCTGAACATACACGCCACTCTTTCATTGAGAAGTGGAGTGTACCCCTCCCTTCTACTTCAGCATGAGCTGGCATTTATAATTTGCCTGACCAACAGAATGTTGTTCTAGGACTCCAAATCTAGGTCATAAGAAGCTTCTCAGTTTCCCCTTCAGCTTTTTGGAACTCATACTCTTCCTCCAAGCAGGAAGTCTAACTACCTTTAGACTGTAATCTGTAAGAAAATCTCAGATCTCCATTTGGAGAGTTTCCTTAGAGAGATCAATGACAAATCAGCCTTAAACTGTTCCAGCCACCTCAGCAGCCCTGGTGCTGAGTGAAGAAGCCTTTAGATTACTCCAGCCTTAGCTGCTCTCTGACTGAAACCATATGGAAGGCCCCCAAGTGAGAACCCCAGAACCATGAGATAACAGTAAGTTGTTGCTTTAAGTCACGAAACAATAGATAACACAGCAATAGATAACCACGACATTTCCTACTGTCCAGGTGGGGACTTCAAACAAATTATTCTGTGAACATCTCCAATTATCTTTTTTCCTTTACAAAATTTAAACAACAACAAACAATTTGCAGAACCATGGGAATTGCACAACTCCATTGGAATACCACTGAAATGTAATACATTGTGATTAGGCCCTGGAGCATTTCATTCTATGTGAATGGTGCCTTCTGAAGTCATGAAACACAACAGTCCTATCGTGTCTGATATTTTTACAGAGCTGAACTTTTAACAGATAACTTTGTCCTTGCATCTCATTTCCTTTCATGACAAGCACTGGCAGTACTTGAGATAGAAAACAGAAGGTCAAAGTGGAATAGTGATTTGTTCAAAGTCACACAGCTGGTAAGTTTCAGAGCCCAGATATAGACCAAGGTGCAAAACACTTTGGCCTGTATAGCCTTGAAGGCCTGCCTCGAATGAATTTTAGAGTTTTCTGTGAATCCTAGTATGGTATCACCTTCCTTTCCCAGCTCTGTTCTTAACTAAATAGTTGATTGACCTTGGACAGTCTCTTATTACTTTTCACTGTCTATGTCCTTATCATTAAAATGAGCTTGTAATACCTCTCTCAAATTCAGTGAGATTAAAAATGAAAGCACAATGTAAGTTTTAAAGCATTATACAAAGGTTGGCTGATATTACTATTACTTCTTGCCCCTACTGCTCTTACCAGAAAGATATTTTATTGTGAAAAGTAGACTCTAAGCTCTGGAGTAAATCAGAGAAGGGAGATATTAGCATAAGGATTAGTCAGAGGATACTCTATGGGGGAGGGGGAGAAATTAGAGGTATGTTTTGAAGAAAGCGAAAATGATGTGAGCAGATTAATGAGGACAGAGAAGAAGAAAAAGTCCAAGAACATGGATTAGTCACTGCTGAGGGATGTCTCAGGGGAAGCACTGTAGTAAGATTTCTGCACAGATGCTTAGCAACAGAAGGGCGCTGGGTACTGAGAAAGGGTGTCAAGGTAATGTGCTTAAAAGGGCATACAAAACTCAGTCCATGGCACTTAAAACATGAACAACCAGACTCCATTATGACAGTTCCTCCCTTTCCCCTTCCCCCATCCTTTTCTCCCCTTCTCTCTCTTCTACTCCAGCAGCCCTTGCACATTCCTACAAGCCACCTCCCTGCTATGCATCTTCATATTGGGTTTAGTGAGAAAATACTTAACCAAGACTTGATTTCAAATAAAGTCTTGCATGACAGCTAAACACATGTATGTACATACACACACACACACCATCACCACCACCATAATTTCTACGAATTACTGGACTAAAATGAGTAATCAAAACTACAATGAGGTATCACCTTACAACAGTCAGAATGGCCATCATCAAAAAATCTACAAACAATAAATGCTGGAGAGGGTGTGGAGAAAAGGGAACCCTCTTGCACTGTTGGTGGGAATGTAAATTGGTACAGCCGCTATAGAGAACAGTATGGAGATTCCTTAAAAAATTACAAATAGAGCTACCATATGATCCAGTAATCCCACCCCTGGGCATATATCCAGAGAAAACCATAATTCAAAAAGATACATGCACCCCAATGTTCACTGCAGCACTATTGACAATAGCAAGGACATGGAAGCAACCTAAATGTCCATCAATGATGAGTGGATAAAGAAGATGTGGTGCATATATACAATGGAATATTACTCAGCCATAAAAAAGAATGAAATAATGCCATTTGCAGTGACAATGGATGGACCTAGAGATTGTCATACTGAGTGAAGTAAGTCAGACAAAGACAAATATCATATGATATTGCTTATATGTGGAATCTAAAAAAATGGTACAAATTAACTTATTTGTAAAACACAAATAGAGTCACATATAGAAAACAAACTTATGGTTACCAAGGGGGAGGGATAAATTGGGAGTTTGGGATTGACATATACACACTGCTATATATAAAATAGGTAACTAATAAGGACCTATTGTATAGCACAGGGAACTCTACTCAATATTCTGTAATGATCTATGGGAAAAGAATCTAAAAAAGAGTGGATATATGCCTATGTATAACTGATTCACTTTGCTGTACAGCAGAAACTAACACAACACTGTAAATCAATCATACTCAAATAAAAATGCATTTAAAAATAAAATGAGTAGTATCTTGTCTCATGTTTTCATCTTTCAGAGCAGTCACTATGTCCATCTTTTGTTGATTAGTTGTAATTGTTAAATGATTTTATGACACTAAGACATATTACCTCTCTTTTTAATAATATAGCAATGCACAAAAATCCCTGATTAGAGGAAAGCATACATTTTTATTCTGCATGTTCTAAGAACGAATAAGTAAAAATATACTTTAGTACAGTCTTATCTTCTCCTTCCAAGAATATGTAATTATTGAAACACAATCAAACAATATATACCTCCTGAGAAGAATACATCCCTCTCAAAAATATTCCTCTTTATTAAAACAAACAACAAAAATCTAATGGATGGGAATTCCAAGACTGATATATATTCTCTTGTTATACACATTTAGAAAAAAAATTTATCTCATACTCTCTCCATGTTTATAATGCTTGGAGAGTTAAGAGGGAATGTTGATACAATTAATAGCCTCTTTTCTCTATTTGCTATTTTTTTTCTTTTTAAAGAACTGAAGCACAGAAAATACAAAAGTAAAGAAAGACTTGGATTTTGCAAATCAATATACTGAAAGAATGTAGGTCAGGTTCTAGTCTTCTGAACGTGCTAAATGTCTCTCAAAATTACTTTTTAAAGGATCTGGGGCATGAGTTCTGTCCCTCTGTGGCTGCCCTGATAAAAGGTTATCAACCCTGAATCAAGATGGCTGACTGAACAAACGACTTTCTTCTCCTCCCTCCTCAAATTCCATCGAAATGACAGAAGAAATATAAAAATAAATCTATATCAGTTCTAGGAAGCCCACTGGGGGGTCCTAGACGAATGATCAGTTAGGAAATCTGGAAGGTATTTAGCAGATGGAAATGGATAGACCGCAAAAGCTCCTACAATAGGGAATATACAACACCCACAGACAAAAGAAAAGAGCTCCAGTAAGAATTTTTTTCCATTTTTATCCCCAACAAAATTTTGATTGGAGTCTATAAGAAGGAGCAAATTGGTAGCTTATTACAGGGCAAGCAGCTATTCTTAAAGTGTCTGATTTCAGCACTTGTTCTCAGTTAATACTTTGAGGGAATCTTTTAAAGTTAGGTTTCTTGCACAGAGGAAGGGTTATTTGGGGGCCTCAGTTCAGTTAATTAATAGGTAGTGCCACTAATGAGGTCAAGACTTTGAGTTGTGAACCCAGTCAACTGGCATTTACTTGCTTATTTTTCATTCGTTAAACAAACTGGCATGTGCCAGATATTGTGCATAAACTACAGGGTCCAAAATATTTTCCTAGTCTGTAAGGATTGACCCAAATTAGGTTTCAAGTTCTAGCTGCCACTTTTCCTGTATGATGTTCACCATGTGAGTGGGAGTGCTGTGGCTCAGAGTGGAATACCTGTGCCCCACTTCATCTTAAAGAATAGAGTGTGATTATGCACAACTTCTGAGGGTGTATCAGCAGATGCAAACAGAACAAGTCATGCACTTTTTAAATTTGTGTGTTCAAAGAGTTAAGTCAGTTTTTGAACCATGAATTTTAACTAGCTCAAGATTCCAGAGCCAATTTCAACATTGACGGCAACAATAGGGTAGGGTAGGACTAAAGGATCTGCTGTCTAATTGATCAATACATAAGTCAAGAATAAATTTATCTGGGAACATACACACACACACACACAAATAACCAGGTGTCTCTTCATTAAATGAGTAAATCTGCATTGGATTAAGAGCATTTCTGTTCTATGGCAAGTTTAGATCTCATGTCACAAAAATAATACAGTTGAATTTATTAAAACTAAGCAACAAAAAAATCCACAATAAAAACCTTATCAAAAGTTATAATTTGGGTAAATTTTACTCTTATTTCAATAATAACACTCTCTTTGAACTTTACATTTTTTTGGAGTATGTGTTTAGATTTACTGTCAGAGCCCAGGGCATATCTATTTAAACATTCTCAGCAGTAATACATTTTTCCTTTTTAGAGTGAATTTGATTCCTGGATATAGCAAAACATCATCTGGTAAAAAATCTGGTGAATAAGATGGTTAGTTAAGCTGGGAATAATATTTTTGGTAAAAAATGGGACAGATTTTACATGTGGCTTAAAAAATGATTCTAAAGGAAAGGGTATTGCTTAATAGCCACCTCTCCATCATGATTGCTGATAACCTAGACCTTCCAATCGCCACTCATAATATATGGTGGAGAGATGAACACTCAGATGGATCAGAGGACACAGTAATAAAGATGCCTTCATAATCAGGAGCTGGAAGGACTGCGCAACATTATTAGTCTATTATGAAATTATACATATTAAAGAGTTTTATGAATCTGGTCTTACAGCTATGTGATATTTGAATAAAATCATGGAATTTAAATCACCTGAATCTCCCACTTCCAATCTCCCAGTACTGTTTGTGAAGAGGAATCTATCATTCCAATGTTCTATCAGAAATTCAGGACCTAATCACTTTCTTTCTCTCTCTCTCTCTCTCTGAATGTCACTCTCTCTTTGAGTATCTCCCTCCCTCCCTTCCCCACCCCAACCGTCTCTCTCTCACACACACACACACACCTCACAGGTATGTACACATTTCTACCAACTGTCTTTGTTATTCATGAAGAAAGATGTAAAGTTAGTTTTATTCCTTATTGCCCTTTTCAGTGTTAATTTGCCTCTTAAATTTAATCTCCCACTTGAAGATGTGTAATGTGGACCTTTCTTTAAAACAGCAATTTTTACGTTTGGTCATTGTATTCCAGAACGTCTGTTTGGGGAAGCAAGTTATCTCCCTTTACAAGATATGGGAATAGAAATAGCGTATTCAATTTGGTTTTGTTTATTCTAAATATTTTAGTCAATAAGAGCCTGCAAATCAAGTTCAGAATCTTTTGTGGTTTTTTGTTTCCAAAGATACATCCAAATGCATATGTTCATATTTGTGTGTGTGTTTGTTTTGCTTCATGATAAAATCTTTGGGTTCTAGGTGGCAGGTATCCTGGCAGATAATCCAGGATTTTGGTGATTATTCTTGGTATTCTTCAATGTCCTTCCAAACCTTCTATAAATTCCTTCAGCCTTTTAAAAACTGAAACACTTCCTTTGAAAACATTGCCTATATAAGAAGGATGATATCTTTCTAAGAGACTGTACTCAAGAAGTTTCCTCTCATCTAGGATCTTTTATGTAAAAGTCCTTCTGTAAAGTAGGCAAAGACCAAGGGAAAAAATAAGGGGTACAAGGTAGACGTCCACCTGGCTACAAATACCAAACTCTCCAAGAGCTATTGCTCAGGGTTTGTCTTTGAGACAAGAACACACTCAGCATGCATAAATCTGGCTACCCGTCCTAGTGGGAGGGGATTTATGTGGACAATTCCTTCTGTGCAACATTAGAAACAGCCTATTATCTCCTGACTTTCCAAGTCCTTGTTCTTTTTTCCTAATGAATGATTCATGTATTAATAATGGTAAAAATAATACTTTGCAATTATAGTATGCTCTTTTTCTCTCCAGGGTGCTCAGTGGACATTAAGTACATAATCATTTTTTCATTCAGACTGCCCTGGGGGGTGGTTGGGAGGCTTACCACTGGGGATACTGACTTTATATTATCCTTTTTCTCCAAACACATTTTCTGTGCAAATTCTACATTCTTTAGGAGAAAGAAGCTAACATGATTCCTCTTTTCAAGGTACCAGAAAGCTGTGGCAATGCACATTGTTCCAGACCATTAGCTCACTGAATTTTTAGGTTAACAGGAACATTGGGCTGACCTGTTCAATCTCTATGCTGGCTTGTCCTTTGCCTAACATGTAAATGCTAGAGTACCTTGAGCCTCAGTTCCAGGCCCCATTTCCTCTCTGTCTACACTCTCTGTTCTGATGATGTCATCTAGTACCACAGCTTTAAATGCTGTCTCTAGGCTGATTAGTCCCCAATTAATATTCTGTAGTTCGATTTTTCCTTAGACTCAAACATCCAGCTTCCCGATTCATATCTCTTCTTGGATGTGTGTTGGGCATCTCTGAACTTACATGCTTGATTCCACACTTGCACCCTATATCTCCACACACACCCTTCATCTGTTCCTCCCCCAGTCCTCCTCCTCTTAGGAAAAGGTACTAACATCTGCCTAACTTAGGAGTCTCCTTATTCTTCCCTCTCCTCACCTACCCTGCATTTTCTCCATCACAAGTTCTATAAGGTCTACCTCCAGCCTCCCCCTCACGGTGGTTTATTCCATCACCTTTTGTCTTGACAATTTCAGTCATCTCACTGGCCTTGATCTATTCTCACCACTGTTCAATCCGTTTCCACAACAGCCATAGTATATGTCCAAAATGTGAAACTTTTCAATGTGACTCCTCTCTTAGACCCCTCTCTGCATGTACTCAATTCCCACTGAACACAGAAGAGCATGAGCTGGAGAATACAGTCAACAATATATTAATAATATATTAACTTTGTAAGGTGACTGATGGTAACTAAACTTACCATTGACCTTTTCCCAACATATACAAATGTTCAATCACTACGTTGTACACCTGAAACTAATATAATATATGCCAATTATACAATTAAAAAAAAAAGAAGAGCATAAGGACGGCCAAGCCTTCCATGTCCTGGCCCCTGGCCCTCTCTGATCTGACCTTGTGTCACCCTCTGCCCCTTGCTCACTGTGCTCAGTCACGCCCACCACATTTATGCTTCTGAAATAAAAAAACCTCATTAATGACTCAGAGCATGTGCACCTTCTCTTTCCTTTACTTGGAATTCTCTACCTCTATGTCTTCACAAGAATGGCGGCTTCTCCATTTCCACTAAGATCAGGAACAAGACAAGGTTGCCCACTCTCACCACTCTTATTCAACATAGTTTTGGAAGTTTTAGCCACAGCAATCAGAGAAGAAAAGGAAATAAAACGAATCCAAATCGGAAAAGAAGTAAAGCTGTCACTGTTTGCAGATGACATGATATTATACATAGAGAATCCTAAAGATGCTACCAGAAAACTACTAGAGCTAATCAATGAATTTGGTAAAGTAGCAGGATACAAAATTAATGCAAAGAAATCTCTTGCATTCCTATACACTAATGATGAAAAATCTGAAAGTGAAATCAAGAAAACACTCCCATTTACCACTGCAGCAAAAAGAATAAAATATCTAGGAATAAACCTACCTAAGGAGACAAAAGACCTGTATGCAGAAAATTATAAGACACTGATGAAAGAAATTAAAGATGATACAAATAGATGGAGAGATATACCATGTTCTTGGATTGGAAGAATCAACATTGTGAAAATGACTCTACTACCCAAAGCAATCTACAGATTCAATGCAATCCCTATCAAACTACCACTGGCATTTTTCACAGAACTAGAGCAAAAAATTTCACAATTTGTATGGAAACACAAAAGACCCCGAATAGCCAAAGCAATCTTGAGAACGAAAAACGGAGCTGGAGGAATCAGGCTCCCTGACTTCAGACTATACTACAAAGCTACAATAATCAAGACAGTATGGTACTGGCACAAAAACATAAAGACAGATCAATGGAACAGGACCGAAAGCCCACAGATAAACCCACGCACATATGGTCACCTTATCTTTGATAAAGGAGGCAGGAATGTACAGTGGAGAAAGGACAGCCTCTTCAGTAAGTGGTGCTGGGAAAGCTGGACAGGTACATGTAAAAGTATGAGATTAGATCACTCCCTAACACCATACACAAAAATAAGCTCAAAACAGATTAAATCTAAGGCCAGACACTATCAAACTCAGAGGAAAACATAGGCAGAACACTCTATGACATAAATCACAGCAAGATCCTTTTTGACCCACCTCCTAGAGAAATGGAAATAAAAACAAAAATAAACAAATGGGACCTAATGAAACTTCAAAGCTTTTGCACAGCAAAGGAAACCATAAACAAGACCAAAAGACAACCCTCAGAATGGGAGAAAATATTTGCAAATGAAGCAACTGACAAAGGATTAATCTCCAAAATTTATAAGCAGCTCATGCAGCTCAATAGCAAAAAAACAAACAAGCCAATCCAAAAATGGGCAGAAGACCTAAATAGACATTTCTCCACAGAAGACATACAGACTGCCAACAAACACATGAAAGGATGCTCAACATCATTAATCATTAGAGAAATGCAAATCAAAACTACAATGAGATATCATATCACACCTGTCAGAATGGCCATCATCAAAAATTCTAGAAACAATAAATGCTGGAGAGGGTGTGGAGAAAAGGGAACACTCTTGCACTGCTGGTGGGAATGTGAATTGGTACAACCACTATGGAGAACAGTATGGAGGTTCCTTAAAAATCTACAAATAGAACTACCATATGACCCAGCAATCCCACTACTGGGCATATACCCTGAGAAAACCATAATTCAAAAGGAGTCATGTACCAAAATGTTCATTGAAGCTCTATTTACAATAGCCCGGAGATGGAAACAACCTAAGTGTCCATCATCGGATGAATGGATAAAGAAGATGTGGCACATATATACAATGGAATATTACTCAGCCATAAAAAGAAACGAAATTGAGCTATTTGTAATGAGGTGGATAGACCTAGAGTCTGTCATGCAGAGTGAAGTAAGTCAGAAAGAGAAAGACAAATACCGTATGCTAACACATATATATGGAATTTAAGGAAAAAAATGTCATGAAGAACCTAGGGGTAAGACAGGAATAAAGACACAAACCTCCTAGAGAATGGACTTGAGGATATGGGGAGGGGGAAGGGTAAGCTGTGACAAAGCGAGAGAGAGGCATGGACATATATACACTACCAAACGTAAAGTAGAAAGCTAGTGGGAAGAAGCCGCATAGCACAGGGAGATCAGCTCAGTGCTTTGTGACCACCTAGAGGGGTGGGATAGGTTGGGAGGGAGGGAGACACAAGAGGGAAGAGTTATGGGAACATATGTATATGTATAACTGATTCACTTTGTTATAAAGCAGAAACTAACACACCATTGTAAAGCAATTATACTCCAATAAAGATGTAAAAAAACAAAACAAAAAAATGAATGGCGGCTTCTCATATTCTCATTGTTTTTAAAAAAAAACCAAGGGCCTCCCTGGTGGTGCAAGTGGTTGAGAGTCCGCCTGCCGATGCAGGGGATACGGGTTCGTGCCCCGGTCTGGGAGGATCCCATATGCCACAGAGCGGCTGGGCCCGTGAGCCATGGCCGCTGAGCCTGCGCGTCCGGAGCCTGCGCGTCCGGAGCCTGTGCTCCGCAACGGGGGAGGCCACAACAGTGAGAGGCCCGCATACCGCAAAAAAAATAAATAAATAAAAAAAATAAAAAATAAATAAATAAATAAAAAACCAAGTATCATCTCAGAAAGACTTTCCTGCTGACTCATCTAAAGTAGCTTCATTTCCCCCCACCCCCATACTCTTTCTCGTATCACCCTATTTATTTCCTTCATTTTGATTATTCCTGTCTAAAATTAGCTATTTTCTCTGCCTTCTCTCAAGGTTCCATGGGGCCTGTGAACTTTTCTGCCTTAATCTTCTTCCTGTTTATATCTTCTCAAGAAGTTTATGGCTTATAGTAAGTGATGAACAAATATTAGATAATATTAATGAATCAATGTAGGTGATGGTGAAAATACTTTATATTCCAATACAAGAGACTGACCTCATTTGATTTTTGGTCTAAAAATATAATCATCTGGAGTGTGACTGGCAAGTGATGGGTGGGAGAGGCTTAGAGAACGATGTGAAGTCTCTTTCACTAATCCAGGTAACAAGTTGGGAGGACTTGAGTTAAGGCAAGATCAATGGGCACAAAGAGGAGGAGAAGAGAGAGGAAGTAGGAGTCACAGGATCTGGGGACAAGATAGAAGAAGAGCAGGGATAAAGTCCAGGCTTCTAATCACAGTGACCTGAGTGAATGGTGATATTATTGACTTAGTTTGAAAATCAGGGAAAGAACCAAATTTAAGATTTGTAATTGATAAAATTTGAGGGAGTCTGACTAGATTATGATAATCTCCCTTTCCTTTGAATTGACTCCCTTCTACAGGATGGGCTCCTAGTAACTATATTTTTTATATAATTTGGTCCCTTAGCCATAGCCTAGTGGTTCTGGAATGGTCATCTGATCCAATTTGAGTCAGTCAGACTCTCTTTCCCTGGAATTTGGAATTGGAGCTGATTGAAACCTAGTCAGTTTCTGGATCTGGTTAGAATTGAGGTAGCATAAATTCTCAAACTTTGGGGCTGTTCCTGTCTAATAGCAACAGAGAATGTCAGTTTATATACCAAGAGAGTGAAAATCAGATATGCAGAGAGAAACAAAAATGAGACATTGAAGAAAAAAGAGGGCTGCCTACATTTCTGAAGACTGTTCAGTTTCTGCTTAAAATACCCCAGAAGCCTAGATGCCTTTGATTTCCTAGAGATACTACAGAACCCAGTAATCTAATATTCTTCCAACAAATTTCTCTTCTCTCTTTCTAATTTGTTTTCTAAAACCTACATTCAAATAAAAAAAATACACACATATGATTTATACACACGTATGATTTATACATATATATATTATAAAAATATAATATCAGAGAATTCATATTTTTCTTATAAAGAAGTGATATAATTCACTCTTCTTGCCTGAGTACTTTAAATCAATAAATACTTACTGAGACAAAATCTGACATGTACCAAGGAGAATTCAAAGATTGTATAACGTTTGGTGCCTGCCACAAAAAGTATTAGAAACTGTTTGACACCTGAAAAGTTAAATCATATAAATTTAATAATGATGTAGTACAGAAGATGCCACAAGGCAATGGTATACATGATTCATTGCCAAATAGTTCAGACAATAATACTGTTGAGTTCAGAGGCCGAGGAGAGCCCAGAGCTGAGTGGACAGGTAAACTTCAGTAAGGAATGAGGACGGGACTTAGAGCTTGAAGAACGGTTAGAGTTTGCACAGCCGGACAGGAATGAGAAGGGAGTGAAGTTTCCTACACTGGGAGGCCTCCCATGATCAAAAGCAGGTAGGGGAATTTTAGAGCCCAGAAGCCCAATAATCTTGATCTGAGAAGGATGCTGGACAAGTAGAAGTGACAGCAAAGAATGCTCAAGTCTGCAGAAAACAATTCAGCATTTTCTCCCAAATGGAAAATGCCCTTTGGCTCCCCCAAAGAAAAGGCCAGTTTCATGTGAACCTATTTTTCGCCTGCCTGCCTTTAAATTCACCTTGCCCAAAGGAGTCGTTAATCCAATGCCAGTGACTGGTGGCAGCTCCCAGGCAAATTACCAGATCCCAGAAATTTTGCTTCTGTTGTTTCTGTGGAACTAACCATGAAAGAAAACTCCCCAACAGAGGAGTGTCAACATTGGGAAATGTGCTGCACTCTCAGTATGTGGGACTGAACAGCTTGGGGAACAGGAAGGAGCTAACCGGGGACTTGGCAGCTAAGCCCCAGCGAGGGTAAACGGACTGGGAATGTGAGCCATGTGGAGTACATCAGGGCCAAGATGGCTAAATCTGCGCTGGCCGGTATATGACCCTGAAAGAAGGAAACCTTCATAAGCTGAAGCCCAGCTCAGCTCCCAGACACATGTGTAAGCAATACCACCCCCAACCTGCTCCTCGACACACAGGGTCAGTGTTCTCCCTAACAGAATGCAGATGGGGGAGTCTCCATTTGCCCAGCCAGGTCATACCAGCTTGGGCCTCAGCTTCCTCTTTAGAAACAGCAACACATTTCATAATGAATCTTTTAAGATACCAATTGTAAATACAAACAAACCCCAAATCCTGATCTGCTGCTGGAAGCTAGCATGATTAAAACAAAAGAAGAAAAAGAAAAAACTCGAACCTTCAAGATGGGTGTTCCAGTTTTCACTCCTGATGTATAATGTAATACTCATTTGGATTTTTTTTTTTTTTTTTTGGTTTTTAAAGATTTTTTTTTCACCTACTTTCCAGAGAAAAAATTCTGATCCTTAGGCGTATTTATTCAAACCAAACTCTACTGTGAAAAGATCTGATTTGTCAGCATTTTTCCCCTTTCAGACATTTGGGTCATATTTTATAGGCACTTAAGCCACACAATCACCAACTGTCCCTGCCTTATCCAGACATCAGCACCACTATTTCCATATGAATCTAGGTCAAGGCAATAGCAAAATGTTAAAAACCTGGCATGCCAGGAAAAAAGGAAAAGCAGCAGAGCTCAGACTCAGCTCCTGGCACAGCTCCCCAGTGTCACGTCGGCAAAGTTAGCAGTGACCCCACAGAGTCAGTCCTCACTATGACAGGGCCGGCATGTAAAAAACACATGGACAGCTGAAAAGTCCAGATTCCAATCAGGTTCCACTCTTCCAAATGCCATGAGTCTTTTCCCTCTCCTCTTTATACCCACTTACACATGAAGGGAAAAACAAAATGAAAAAAGAAAGAGACTTAGGCAAAGCTTATTAGCACATAAAAATCAATGGAGCTGCACAGACTATTCTATACAGTGAAAAATTAATATATCCAATTAATTCTGAACCTTAATTAATTAATGTTTGTAAAGCACTTTGAGATTCTCGGATGAAAGATGGCATAAGTGTATTTGGGTATTGTTTTGTGATGTCATTCTGGCACTTTGAGCTAAGGTGCCACATGGTAACATTATTAGCACGAATAATATAGCCACTCTCAATAAAAGAATCTCGGATGTAGTCGGGTCATTTAAATTTCTACATGTCAGTTTACATTCTGCAGAATACAGTAGTTGTGGAGAGGTTAGGAAGCTGGGAACACTCTACAATGCCTCAACGAGAGCACACTTACCATATCCAGGTATCTTTGAAAGAATGGGAAAATTGTTGGCATATGAATCATTCTACCTTAATTACTAGCTAATCCCGTTACATATTTCTGCTCCAGGTATACAAAATTACTCATTCTTTTTCACAATGCCCCACACTTTCCTACCTGTGTGCCTTTGCTCTGCTTTTTTCCCTGCATCAGGAGTGACCTTGTTCCCATCTCCCCTTATCTAAGTCCTGTCCATTCATCAGTGTCCATCTGAAGTGTCACCCTGCCATGAACCGTCTCCCAAATCCCAGATGTTAGACTTCTTCAGTTTTTTTGAAGTCCCTTAACTCTACATTCAGGCCATTCTTAAGAAGTATAGTCTGTCAGGATGGTCATGCTTATTCTGCAGTGACATAAAACAACAATGTTTATTTTTCACTTATGGCAGGTCAGCAAGGAAGATGGAGTAACTTGTCTAAGGTAGAAGCTAATATACCACTGATGCAAAGCTTGCCCTGATTAGTATTAGGTCTTTTGAGAATATTTTGTAATGACCAAATATGAAGAATGAAACCAAGATACAGATTCTGCAAGTTTAATTTCTCCGAGCTTAGAACGGGAAGGTTAATGTTTTCTGCTTTACAGATTATCTACTTTTCTCCCTGTTTTCTTCCCCTTTATTTTCTTTTCTATTGAATGATAACAACAAACAAAAATTCCCTTCAAAAAGTAGCTAAAATTTCATATGGAAATTACTTTTTGTCTTACTAAAACTTTAATATGGAGAAGTATACCTTAGGAAGTCGACATGTAAAACTAGCTCTCTTAGTGGATTAAAAGATCCAAGTGGCAAATGACTGTTTTGTATGTTTGCTTTGGTTTTTTATTTGCATTTTAGTGTTTTTTTGTTTTGTTTTGTTTTTGCGATACGTGGGCCTCTCACCGTTGTGGCCTCTCCCGTTGCGGAGCACAGGCTCTGGACGCGCAGACTCAGTGGCCATGGCTCACGGGCCCAGCTGCTCCGCGGCATGTGGGATCTTCCCGGTCCGGAACACGAACCCGTGTCCCCTGCATCGGCAGGCGGACTCTCAACCACTGCGCCACCAGGGAAGCCCTTTAGTGGTTTTAAAAAAAATAATTACCAGTGTAATTTGATCACTGAACACTATTATGTGAAAAGCAGAAATGCATAAAGAAGGAAATTAATCACGTGTGATCCTACCATGGAGTGATACCTTCTCACTGGTGTCCTCACATGGCCCTTTCTCTGTATGCACATATCCCTGGTGTCTCATCCTTTTCTTTTAGAACACCAGTCCTTTTGGTTTAGGGTCCCACTGTACTGGGCTCATTTTAACTTAATCACCGCTTTGAAGGCCCGGTCTCAATATGGTGACTTTCTGAAGTACTAGGATTTAGGACTTCAGTATATGAATTTGGGGGGAAACACAATTCAGTAGATAACAACAATGTAGCCCACTTCCAAAAATAATTGAATAATATTAATATTTTACATAGCATATCTGATATAAAATTTATCATGTTTTTAGTCCTCACAACTGTCTGATTTCAGGGACTCCTTTTTACAGAATTCCTTTCTTCCTTCCCTCTGTCTTCTCTTTTTCTCCTTCTCTCTCTCTCTCCTTCTATAGAATCTAAATTAAAACAACAACAATAATAGGAAGTACATGGAATGATATCTTCCACTCTACAGGTGTGAAGAAATAGAAGCACAGAGATCCACAGAGATTCTAAGTACTTTTCCAAGCTGGCATGAAGAGCCTCTAGTGTCGGCTGCTGTTTAAGAATAGGGAAAGCGAGAGAGTGGCGTGGACATATATACACCTCCAAACGTAAAATAGATAGCTAGTGGGAAGCAGCCGCATAGCACAGCGAGATCAGCTCGGTTCTCTGTGACCGCCTGGAGGGGTGGGATAGGGAGGGTGGGAGGGAGACGCAAAAGGGAGGGGATATGGGAACATATGTATATGTATAACTGATTAAATTTGTAAAAAAAAAAAACAAAACTGAATTTGCAGTAGCATGACAGTGAAGGGCACCATTGGAATCTTTCTATACAAAGCCATTTATGGGTCACATCTGCATCCAGTATAAGGATACGTATATTTAGCCTAAAATGTAGCAACCCCACATCATATCCAAGGAAGGTGGCAAAACACCCCAAAATACTGTTAAAACTTACCTTCAGATATGTTAAGCAGTCAAGTTATTTATCCAGGAATTAATGCATAGGACTTGTGAAAGGTGTACTACTCAATAAGGCTGTTTGGTCATACATCATGCATATGACCTCAAAATGCCATCATAACATGGATTTCCTAGTTATATTTTAATTGCATTCAAAACTTCACTCAACCACTTGTTATTCTATATGATTCAGATTGGAGGCCCCACCATCCATAAATGTGCCCTCTGACATGCTTCAGTCATAGTCTCTTCTCCATGTGTCTGGTTCAGCCTCTAGAGTAAAGCTAGCTGCTAGCTCATTGGATTGTTCATAGTACATGCTTAATTATACGTATGGAATAAATAAACATGAATGCAAGAGAAAAGGCAGGTTCAAAATAACATGATACCTTTCTATCTTGGAATACAATCAATATAAAGATATGACACTGGCCAGCTAACAGTATAAAATGAATGGGATTTTCAATCTACCCACCTCCCACTGGAGTTAAAAAGGCATCTTAGTTCCTAATTTTATCTTCACTTAAAGGTGATGAATTGAGATGGACTGGACTCCCCCACAAGTCACATCCTTTACCTAGTTCTAAGGTACATCTGAGCTGCTGTGGGTGGGGCTGGAGGCTGGAGGAGTAAGGCCTGGTGATGGGGGACAATGCGGAGGCGGGTCTCCACCACCTTTCTCTTTCCACCTTGAGCCCTGTAGAGAGGGTTGTCAGCATAGGTGTTATGAACCCTTTGATTCATAGCTTTCTCATCTGACTGCTCAATACTTTGGTGCTTTAATAAGACTCAGTTGAAAAGAGACTTCCTTCTTTTCACAAATTGAAAGAAAATCTGTTTGGACGTTTTTTAAGGGAAAGGGGACAACTTCTGGGTTTTCTTGCATTTTTTTTCTCTTGTACAGTTGTTTCTATCTCTTAGCAGCTCTCCACCTTGTATGTTAGTGTCAACTAACTGAATCTTTGGGGAATTAAATAAGGGAAATAATGAGAAAATATTTACATTTTAGATTCTTGCGCTTGAAGGTCCAAGTAGAACCCCACTCAACAGATGTTTTTCAGCAAGCAATTTTTTAAAAGTCAGCAATTGTAGGAATAAGTTAACATTATCTTTACACTATTAGAGAAATCTCATCAAATGCTTATGTTTTTTTTTTTTTTTTTTTTGCGGTACACGGGCCTCTCACTGCTGTGGCCTCTCCCGTTGCGAAGCACAGGCCCCGGATGCGCAGGCTCAGTGGCCATGGCTCACAGGCCCAGCCACTCCGCGGCATGTGGGATCCTCCCAGACCGGCGCACAAACCCGTGTCCCCTGCATCGGCAGGCAGACTCTCAACCACTGCGCCACCAGGGAAGCCCTGCTAATGTTTTTTTTTTTTTTTTTTTTTCTTTTTGCGGTATGCGGGCCTCTCACTGCCGTGGCCTCTCCCGTTGCGGAGCACAGGCTCCGGACGCACAGGCCCAGCGGCCATGGCTCACGGGCCCAGCCGCTCCGCGGCATATGGGATCCTCCCAGACCGGGGCACGAACCCGTATCCCCTGCATCGGCAGGCGGACTCTTAACCACTGCGCCACCAGGGAGGCCCCCTGCTAATGTATTTTTAAACTTTGCCTTTTTATTGAGGTATAATCTAAGTATAATAAAAGACAAAGGTCTAAACTTTTCAGTTCCATGAATTGACAATGTTGTAAACCTATAAAATTATCACCAAAAACAAGATATAGAACATTTCTATCACCACAAAAAGGGCCCTTTCCATTCCTTCCTAGTCAATTTTCCCCATCCCTAAGAGGAACTTTCTTATTTCTATCAACTTAGATTAGCTTTACCTGTTCCTTATCTCATTAAAATGTATATGTATTCTTCTATATTTGGCTTCTTTTGTTCAACCTAACGTTTTAGAGATCCATCCATTTTGCTGTATCAATAGTATACTCATTTTCCTTACCAAGTAGTATTCCATTGTAGGAACACACCATAGTTTATCTAATTCTCCTGTTGATAGGGTGGTTTGCTCAGGTTTTGGCAGGTATGAATGAGGCTAATATGAATATTCTTTCATAAGCCTTTTTCTGTGAACACATGTCTATAATTCTTTGCGTAAATACCTGGGAGTAAAATTAATGAGTCATAAGGAATGTGTATACTTAACTTTAAAAAAAACTGCCAAACAAATTTTCAAAGTGGTATTACTTTACGCTTCCATCAGCAACGTATGAACATTCCAGTTTCTCCACATCCTCATCAACTTTTGGTATAGCCAGTATTTCTTACTCCAAAAACATCTATCCCCAAAGATATAAAAGTATATGTATTATAGTTTTAATTTATATTTCTCTGATGACTAATGATATTGAGCAACTAATGATATTGAGTTCTATATGTTAATCACTTCTGTACTTTCTGTACTTTCTTTTGTAAAGTGTCTGTTCAAGTTGTTTACCCTAGGTGATTTGTATTTTTACTGTTTAATTATAGGAGTTTTATATATTCTGAATAAGGTCCTCTTTGAGATATATGTATTGGGGAAACTGTTCCAGGTTTGTGGCTTGTGTTTCATTTGCTTATGGTCTATATATTGATATACAGAAAGGTTTTAATTTGTGGCTTGTGTTTCATTTGCTTATGGTCTATATATTGATATACAGAAAGGTTTTAATTTTAATAATGTTCAACCTGTAATCTTTATGGTTATTGTTTGCTGTGTCATGCTTAAATATTATTTGGCTAACCCAACATCATGAACATATTCTCCTATTGGCTTTTTGAGGCTTTATAATCTTAACTTTTACATTTAGAACTATATATCTCAATTTAATCTTTTGTGTATGGATGAGATAAGGGTCTAGGTTCTATTTATATCTTTATATATATGTGTTGTTGTTCTACCATATTTCTTGTGATGGCTTCTTTCCTATATTTAAGATTTTATTTTGAGATAACTATAGCTTTATATAACTGTAGACTCACTTATGAAATAATAGAGATCCCATGTATCCTTTGCCATATTTCCCCTAATGGTAATATCTTGGAAAGATGTACTACAATATCACAACCAGGATACTGACACTGATACAGTCAAGATTCAGAACATTTCCATTATCACAGGATCCCTTTTAGAGAGACACTCACTTCCACCCAACACCCTTAGCCCCTGGAAACCATTAATCTGTTCTCCATTTCTACAACTGTGTCATTTCAAGAATGATATATAAATGAAGTCATACAGTTTATAATCTTGGGATTGTCTTTTCACTCAGTGTAATTCTCTGCAGATTCATCCAAATTCAACCATAACTTTCCTGAGAGACTCTGCTCTGAATACCCCCATCTCCAATGTCCACTTCAAGAACTTTTGTTAAATAATGTCATAAAACTATTTCTCAGGCTTCCGTGGTGGTGCAGTGGTTGAGAATCTCCCTGCCCATGCAGGGGACACGGGTTCGAGCCATGGTCTGGGAAGATCCCACATGCCGCGGAGCAACTGGGCCCATGAGCCACAACTACTGAGCCTGTGCGTCTGGAGCCTGTGCTCCGCAACAAGAAAGCCTGCGCTAGTGAGAGGCCCGCGCATCACGATGAAGAGTGGCCCCCACTTGCTGCAACTAGAGAAAGCCCTCGCACAGAAACGAAGACCCAACACAGCCAAAAATAAATAATACAGAAATAATAAATTTAAAAAAACTATTTCTCAGTAATGACTTATATCATCCCTTTCTGTTACCTCTTCCTGAAATTATCTTTTCCAGAATTTCATCTAGCTGACTTCCTCTCAGCTCAGACGTATAAGGCTTTCTTTGCCATCCTCTCTAGAATAGCTTCCCCACCAACACATCTGCCACGCTTGATCCGATTAACTGATTTGTTTTCTTTGTAGCACTCAATTATATCTGAAATTATTTATTTTCTGTTTTCCCCATTAGAGTGTAACACTGATAGGTTAGAATCCTTTTCTTCCTTGGGCCTCAGGACTTAAAATAGTCTTAAGCCTTCTTATAGTCTCAAAAAGTCAAATTCTCAAGACACGTTAGTAAATAAACCAATAGCAATATTTATGTTATGAGTATTTTCACTTTCCTCCAGATAAATGATGAGCAACATGAGTTCAAAGGTTTTTCTGACCTGAAGTCTGATGATAAACATTCAGAGTCAAAGAACAATTAGAATCTAGAGCTATAGTATTCACCTCTAAAATTTGCCTGAGGGAGTCAGAAAACTGGATTCAACATTTCTCACAGTTTGATTATATCTTGATTCATAGAGAAATGTGTATATTCCTAAGTACAGATATTCAAGAAATGTGGAATGACTCCAAGAGCCATATTAAACCTTTGATAAAAATATATATATGTAACTCCCTACATATAGAGCGTCAGGTCTAATGGGGCTATACTGTCTGATTGAGCAAACTGGCAGTCAAAGTGTCTAACCAGGATGGAAATCATTTTGAGATCATGATCATTAGTTTTTTCCCATGAAGTTAACTTTTTTATTCTCCTTAAGTATGAAAACAGAAAATTTGATTTCAAAAAATATAATTATGAAATGACATTATAATCGAGGATAATCACTTTCCAGTCTAAGCAGTGTTGGGAGCTTAGAGGCTGAGAGTGCTAGGCAACTGCAAGGCTCTCAGCTTCTCTCCTCAGTTTATCAGACTGCAGTAGCTTAATCAAGAGGAAGAATGGGTGTGGCACTGCCAAAATGTAGTATCAATAGATTTCAAGCTGAGTGCCTAACAAGCACTGCCATTAGAGTGTCATGTCACCTCTAACCTCCAGATAAAGAGTCTTGATTCTGAAAAGAAATATGGTCCTAAGAGCACCTAGTGATCCCCAGGAAGTTT
Organism: Mesoplodon densirostris; assembly: GCF_025265405.1. Taxonomy (NCBI): domain Eukaryota; kingdom Metazoa; phylum Chordata; class Mammalia; order Artiodactyla; family Ziphiidae; genus Mesoplodon; species Mesoplodon densirostris. Next base: position 50,176,015 of record NC_082674.1, read on the forward strand.
TTAACTGTTAATACGTCAGATGTGGCAGGGCCTAGTAAGACCTTACTCAACTACCTCATTATAAGGGTCACCAGGAAGCTTTATCAGATGTATACTCTCTGAACTCCAATTTCCCCAACTGAGAAATGCAGCTCTCTCAAGCGTAGCCCCTTTTCCACACTTAATCTATATCACAGAATTCCCACAATAGCCATGGAAACCCTGATTTTCAACTGCAATCATCAGGCATGCATTAGAATTTCAGGAATTTCTTTTCCATTTACTCTAGGGTTCTCTTAAAAATAACACAGCACTAACAGAAGAGAGAGAAGCTTAGAATAATCCATACAGTCATTTCCTGTGAAGAGGAAGAGAAAGAAGGAGGAGGAGGAGGAGAAAGGAAGGAAAGGAGGAGAAAGCCACTTAGAGAGATACTTAGGACTTAAAGGGCCATCTGCTTTTGGAGAGTTATTACCCTCTCTTTTCCTATCTTCTAAGATCAATAAGACTAAAGCTCAATGTGTATGTCTCCTCCTTCAAGTGTCCTTGCCTCCCTCCAAATTTAGTAAATGTTTATGTGGTCCCTTATACTATTTATTATTATCAAAGTTTTCTGTTGTTTAACACTCGTGCTTTTCTGTTTTGTCTCCACTACTAGACACATTTGCACTGTCTTTCCTACAATAGCATGTAAAATGGTCCTGGGACAACAGAATGTTCTCCATGAAGATTTTCCTCTTCATTGTTGGATTAGTTGCTTAGCTATCTTTCGCACCGCGCATTCTATTGTAGGATGTAGAGCTGCTTCTGTTTCTAGGTGTCCCACTGCTGCACACCTCACCCCACCACCATCAAAACCTCACTGAACTTAGACAGATTCCCACATCTGAATTTTAGACATCTCAGGAAAGGATAGCCAAAAAAAGTCTTTGTATGTTTTTAATATATTGCATGTGTTCTCTAGAGACCTTTACCCAAAGAGAATTGAAATACCTGAAATTCCCTCAGCAGGGTAACTCCTAATCCCTTTCCATTATTTTAGCTTCAGTGCCAAAGCTGTGAGGAAGAATTAAATTGTCCCTTGTCCATATACTTTTGGGGGGATTCTCAGTGTTCTAGGGAGACTCATTTTAAAAAAAAGACACCTGTAGCTAGGTAGATTGTTTTTCTGTTGCTGTTATCAGCAATAAAAGAATCAACATTCTTTAATCAGATCTTCTAGCTCTGATTTTTTGAGGCAGGAAAGGAAAAAGAAAGACTTCGGGTTGGGAGGAACTTGAAAAGTACAAGTTTTTTACAAGGGTTTGGGTGCCTGACTCTGAAACTTGGTTTGGCCATAGCAGCTTCTCAATAAATGTTTCTGACTGAAGTAGAAATTCGTAATATTTGTTCTTGGTGAAAGTGTCTTAGTACTTTTTAAGAACAAAGATTTATGATTGCCTATACTATTGGCTGCTTTTAAAATCCAACCATTGTTCAAAATACTATGACATCCTCTTGATGTGCAATTAGCATCCTTGAGGGTATTTTGTATGTACCAAAATTTCCGTTTCCGTCCCTAATCCTGTATATTTCTATAACCCTCAGCTTACATAATTGCCAATGAATGGTTGGTCATGCTCGCTACAGCTCTTTTAAAGAAAGACAGCGTGAGTATCCAATTTCTATCCTACTGAAATCAGTGAGGCAAAGCTCAGGTAAGGATGGCCTCAGAGGACATGTTAGGGATTAACTTGTATTCCTGGCGGTGGTGGAAGGACAAAAAGGTATACTAATGACCTACCTTCCTCCCCTGGGAATCCTGCCTGCAGATCTTACATGACTGGGCTCTTCCACGTTGGCTTATGGTGACTTCCAGCTCTTGGCAGAAAGAACTGAGAAGCCACTCCATAAATATTTACTACATCTGTAATTTTCAGCATTTTAGTGGTCCACTTTTTCCAGTTGTCCAAATCTTCATTTTCATGGCTATTTTTCCCTTAAAGGGCAAAGAAAGAGCTCTTTCCTCAGCTCACTTACCAAGCCCAAGATACCTACCCTTCTCTCTCTGAGATCACCTCAAAGAATAGTTTCAATTCTAGGAATATGAAGCATCTCACTCATATTTAGCCTTCCCAATGTTCAAAATGTTGTGTGCCCTATGTGTAAAATTTGGTGTTGTTTTTACTTTAGAAGTGGCCTGAAAATGATGAGACCCTAGCCCCTCCTATCTTCACAGACATAGTCTATTTATATAAAGGACATTATTATGTTAGTCACTGTGTTATCCGCTTCTAAGATGCCTCCATTTTAAAAACACAACATAGGGCTTCCCTGGTGGCACAGTGGTTAAGAATCCACCTGCCAATGCAGGGGACACAGGTTCGAGCCCTGGTCCAGGAAGATCCCACATGCCGCGGAGCAACTGAGCCTGTGCACCACAACTACTGAGCCCACGTGCCACAATTACTTAAGCCCACACGCCTAGAGCCCGTGCTCCGCAAAAAGAGAAGCCACCGCAATGAGAAGCCCACACACTGCAACAAAGAGTAGCCCCTGCTCACCACAACTAGAGAAAGCCTGCGCGCAGCAACAAAGACCCAACACAGCCAATAATTTAAAAAAAAAGAATTATTAAAAAAATAATAAAGTGCATATTCAGCATTTAAAAAATAAAATAAAAACACAACCTAAGTTTGACCTGTCCAAATTGTCTCTGAAAATACAAATAAGAAAAAAATCTCTCAGGTTTTCTTACACTTTTCATTTCCCCTCTAAGATTTTGTCACACTTATTCCTAATGGTCCCACCTCTCATCCCTCACCAGGGTCCCTTGCTGCCTCTTCTCCCTGACTCAAGCATAGATAAAGATTCTTGGATATTCTTGGGACAGAGGCAGCCTCAGGCTCTCCACAAAACTTTACCAAAATGTAAATTGTAAAACATAAAAGAAAATAATGACAGAAAATACAGATAACTTAAAAAATAGTCATATTTTCAACATGTAAGTTTTTTATTTCTAGGATTCCAATAAAAGGAGAGCAGGGCCTTACTAGCTGAGTATAAGGGGCTCCTCTTAGATAAAAATACTTCATCTGGGAATTGTTGGTGTAACTCCAGTGGTGGCTTTTTCTTCCCTCCCAGACTCCTGGGCCAATTGTCTGTAAGTTCTGTTTTGTTTTCTGATCTCTTAGGGTGAGTCTGTTTAAACACTTCAAAATGGAACACTGTCCTGGTTCAATCCTCCTGAACAGAATGTTACACACAACTTTTCCCGTTTCCAGTATGAAAAAAATCACCTTTGAAATGTAGGACAGTCTTGACCAATTAATATAGAGACACAGGATAATGCAATGATGCAGTTCCTAGCCATGTCATGCATTGGCTGTGCGACCTTGGGTGTATTACTTTATCTTTCTGTGTCTCAGTTTCCTATTTTATATATATAAAAAATCAGTACCTACTTCATAGCATTTTTTAAAGAATTAAATGAATGAATTCACGTGGGTAGTTAGAAAAGGCTTAGAATCTTGTTGTTGTTAATTGACACTCCAAAGCACAGAAGAATTCATTCCTGTTCTGTCCTGGCTCATCTTTAGCCTTCAATGGAATAATTAATCATATTTTATCATATTTAACTCAGGTCTACCCGAACTCATTCTCAGGGAAATTATCTTGCAAACATGCACCTATGACAGTTCATAACATGATGATCCCAGTTCATTCAAAACAGTTCATTCAGAAAACATTGATTGATCACCTACCATGTTCCAAATACTGTATCAGGTGCTAGAGATATAAAGATGAGGAAAAAAAGAAAATGCAGTCACGATCCCTATTCTCATGAAGAAGCAAGCATCAGTGTAGATGCTTAGTGAAATCGTTGTCTGCTTTGGAATCACACAGTATAGTAGTGAATCTCCAAAGATTATTCCCAACCAAATATGCCTTCAGGTATTCATGGCCCTGTGCAGTCACCCCACCCCCCCATATTGGATCTAGGGGTGGCCATGTTTTAACCAATAGAATGTGGTAGAAGTAACACAATGCCAGTTTCAGGTCTGAGCCTCCCAAAGGCCTCTCAAATCCTCCTTTTGTGCTTTTGGGGATCCTTGGGCTACCACATAAGTGATCCAGCTATCCTGCTAGAGACATCCCATGGAAAGGCGATGTGGAGAGGAAGAGGTTCTGCAATTACACAGAGGGAAGGAATCCCAGTCATCCTCACATCCCAATTGAGCTCAGCCTTCCAGCCGACCCCACCCAGACCTAAGACAAGTGAGTGGGGGGTCCAGAATATTCCAGTTCAGCTGTCTGCAGACTCACCCAATATCAACTGAACCCAGGCAACCCACAGAATCATGACAGGCAATAAAATGTTTTCTTCATTTAAGCCATAAGAGTTTCAGGATAGTTTGTTAGAAAGACTAACCATGTGAGAACATTTTCTCTGCCACTTATAGAGAAATTATTTAACTTTTATGAGGCTCAGATTTCTCAACTCTAAAATGATACAACAGTAATACTTCACAGAGATGTTGTAAGTGTCAGATATAATATATGTAAAATTCCTGGCAATTGGTATTAATAAAAGGTAGCAATTATAAGTGGTTTGATGCTGTTAGTTTTCTGACACACTCCCAGGAAGATTTTAACTTCAAATCAGGATCCTGAGACCATGAGTCTCAACTCAAGTTGCTACTCATATCTGAAGAAAGGCTACTTCTTCCCTGAATGTGGATAAAGTCAGGGCTGAAGGGGAACAGCTTTCACTCCACACATAGAATTCAGGAGATAAATGCCTCTGTGGAGTGAAAGCTGTATTTTTTAAACAACCTTCTCGCTTAATTTTACATAAGCAAGATATGCATTCACTTGTTACGCCAACATGAAGTAATTAAAATTGTTGCTAAACGTGGCATCACAAAGTTCTCACCCTTGCTTCCAACTTAATGCTTCCTGAGAATGTTTGGAGATTTGTAAAATAAATGATGTAAAATATGGGATATTTTGAGTATGACAAATCTCATTTATTTTCCCTGTCATCACTCACCTGGTATATAATACCTGTTCCATGAATACTGCAATATTGCAGATGTTTTCAAAATAATGTTAAGCTATGGAAAGACCTCTTGAATTTCTCATCTGATCAGTTTCAGTCTAAATCCCCATCCACAGAGTTTCTGTATATGTATATTTTAAAATCTTGAGCTTCTCACACCCTTGTTCCTGCCACCAGCTGCCCACCCAGTATCCAGCCACAGAGAATTTGAAGAGTTCCTGGTATTCTATGAGGCACATAGGATGAAAGAACAAGGAGGCAAAAGATAAAAGTAGATATAACTATTCATTAGTTTTTGGCACATCAGATAATTTGTGCAATGGCTCCGGGGCTTTAATTGAATCATTTTCCCACCTTGTCTTAATTTTAATTACGCAGCAATCATTCTTACCAACCTGTGCAAAGGAACCATATAAAAATGTGACATACGACAATATACGTTTACCTAAGCTCTAGGACTACAGTGACCTACAGGCAATTAGCTATCGCCTCTAGCACTGAAGTGACCAATTAAAGAGTTAACGAAATGCCCTCCAGATCACCTACGTGTTCAGGATTTTTGGACTGCCAGGAACATTGCACTTCAACTGATATAATTTTTGACTGACTGATTTAGTAAGTCTACATATGCTAAAATTCCAGACTCATGCCTGTAAAACTGAGGAGTCAGATTTTATGAGGTGCTTTCGCTGTCACTAAAGACGATCCCACCTTAGCCCTTCTCCTAATAAGACAATCTTGCAGCCGTCATTAAGAGGTGTGATCCTAGCTTGTCATCATGGAAAAAAATGGCTTGCTAGGTCAGTGAGGATGGTACTGAGTTCATCTCAAGGATGTAAGACATTCATTCTAGTGGCTATAAGTAAGAAACTAAATATAAAGAAGGAAGGGAGGAAGGGAGGGAGGGAGGAAGAAAAGGAGGGAAGGAAGGAGGGAGGAAGGGAACCTGATATTTCAAAATAACTTTTTAAATTTAATGTTTAGATTTAAATAGTATATTTTTAAAGTTTTGTAGTAGCTCTTCTATAATTCAGATATGGAATAAACTAATCAGAAAGGGAAGCAACAATCACCATCATGATAGTTTTTAATTGTTCCAGGCTTTGCTTAAGACACTATCTCTCTAAATTCAGAATTCATACTAAGAGCTGTGTAGGTTAGATTTCCCTGGAACTAAAGCTTGAGATAAGGATTCATTCAATATGTGATTCCACAAAGATGCAGCAGTGGAGTGAAGCAGACAGGAAAGGGAAGGAAGCCAACACGGTGTGTTCATGGGAAGATTTCCACTGTGGTCAGCTGGAGCTCAATCCTGCTGGAGACCGCTGGATGCCAGTGTGGAACATGCAGGGCTGTCCCACTTGGGGGCTATAAAAACAGCTCCATTTATCCACCAACTCTTATTGGTCACTGGCCAACAGTCCCTCAGATATTGGCTCCACAGCCCTCCTGCCTACCCCATAAGAAGGCTGGATATGCTCCAACAGCCAAAAAAAGCTCTCCAGGAGAGTGGGGGTGTTTATAGCAGAAAGCCCTCAGCATGCACAGAATGGTGCGTACTGAGAGGATCTGGGTGGGATACCGAGTGTTTGCTATAAAAGTTGACCCAAAATTAACTGTGTCTGAGAATACCAAGTTTTGCTGTGGGCCTTTCTTCATCTAGTCCAATCCACATGGTTCACTCTTTATAACTTGCATGTAAAAGTGATCGTATTAATTGAGTTATTTGTAGTGAGGTGGATGGACCTAGAGTCTGTCATAGAGTGAAGTACGTCAGAAAGAGAAAAATACCGTATGCTAACACATATATATGGAATCTATAAAACAAAAAAAAGGTTCTGATGAACCTGGGGGCAGGACAGGAATAAAGATGCAGATGTAGAGAATGGACTTGAGGACACAGGGAGGGGGAAGGGTAAGCTGGGACGAAGTGAGAGAGCAGCGTTGACACATATACACTACCAAATGTAAAATATATAGTTGGGAAGCAGCCGCATAGCACAGGGAGATCAGCTCGGTGCTTTGTGACCACCTAGAGGGGTGGGATAGGGAGGGTGGGAGGGAGGGAGATGAAAGAGGGAGGAGATACGGGGATATACGTATACGTATAGCTGATTCACTTTGTTATACAGCAGAAACTAACACACCAATGTAAAGCAATTATACTCCAATGAAGATGTTAAAAAAAATAAAGTGATCGTATTTACCTGTTGTTACCCAATTTAATCCCTAAGATCTGTTCTTGGTGTAGGGCACCTCAGAGCATCACCCTTGCCCTCTGGGAGCCACAGAGTGGGTGCACCAGTGAGGGACAGAAGCAACATATGCTCTGTGGGAGAGCTCATTAATTCTCTACATCACATATTTGATTTGGCTGGGTACCTGATTGGGGTAAACCTACTGAAAATGTTTGTCAAATTAAAATAAACTGGGACAGAAGATCTAGTCACTAAATATGTTTGTGAGAAGCAAGGAATATAACAGACAAAACTAAAGCTTATGAACATTTAGACCTAATGAAGCCAGTGACAAAAACCCTTCTCTAAACTACTTTTGCTGGGACCTAGACATGCACATTAAACACAAGGATAAAGACAGAAAAATTGAGAAACACATGGGCTATGCTGTATCTTGCTTTTGGATGAAAGCCCAAATCATGCAACCTAAAAGGAGCTCTCAACTCCTGTTGTTATTCTTAGCTGAAGAGTCAGTTCTAAACAGAGGTCCAGATACCACAGGAAGAGAAAATCCTTTTCCAGAAGCCTTCTCCTTCCTGATTTCTTGGCAGGACTCCCAGGATGCTATCCATCAGTCAATCAAAATATATGGAGCACTTGTACCAATTCAACAAATATCTGTTCAGCACCTACTACGTGAAAGCACTAGGCCACAGTCTAAGGTCCAGAGAAGCCGAATGAACTGCAGGGTTCTGATGTTTCACACTTGCTGATGGACAGATAGGTTGATTAAGTGATTGAACTAAGTGAATAAATGGACTCCCACAGCCCAACTTCTTTGTAGACAGTAACCTTGTCTTCTCTACTCCGTAAAACCCACATCACCTCTGATGCTAAATGATTGCTGATGTTGATGGCATGAAATCAAAACAGTGCAAAGATTTGTTCAGTATGAATTGCCATTGTAAGATCTATAATTCTTGAAGTGCTGCAACAGTTTTCTGGGTTAAGAAAACACAGATGAGCAAAACTCTTTACAACCCCATAGCGCCACTCTTTGGCTGGGGGTTGCAATCCTGACTTAAGAAGCTTAGACATTTCCAGCTCATCTGGGAAGACTTTCTAGATTATGAAACAAGTAGTTTTTCTCTCACTTGTTACTTTCTTTCACTTGTTTCTCTCCAGTTGTGCCAGATAATCCTCCACTCACAAGATGAAGTTTTGGCTTCTTTCTACAAGTTGTCTTCATATTTATCTTCATATTTTAACATTCTGTTTATTATATATTTGCTAATAAAGTCTTCTTACTGCACTTCTGCTGTCTTTACACATTCTTTCGAGTCTTGAGAGTATTCACTCGTATACAAATCGGTGCAATCAACAGGCATACGAGTTAGGCATCTTACTGATCAGTTATTTTAAGTCTGAAAGTTTAAAACAACTTAGAATTTTAGTACATTCTTTGAGCTTGAACAAATATAAATAATTTCATGAACAGGTCCATGTCTATGTAGTTGTTAAGGATTGAGAACACAACCTTATTTACCATTAGACAGAGTAAATAGTTGTTATCATGTCTCAAGGTTAGAAGCCTTTGAGGTTGTGCCATCCGAGTGTGCATCTGCTACTCTTACTCTTTCTATGACACAGCCATAGCTCCTCTCTCTGATCAACAATGAGAATAAACTAGTTTAACATAGTGTAAGACCTTGTACCATAGTTGGAGTATATAGTGAAAATATTAATACCTTGCAATTAAGTAAAATATTAAATTAACATTTATTTGTAAGTATGAAGTTGTCAGAGAGCAAAAGTTCTCTTAGACTCCATGATATTGCTTTTGGGTGACAATCCTTCAGTGCTTAGAATATGCTAGAAAATAAAGAAAATTTAAAGCACCGACGCCACACGGTTGTTTATGTGTGCTTGTGATTGTGTGCACATGAATGCATGTGATTATGCCTCAGTGTGTATGTGGGTAATAGGGCATCAACACCATCTCACAGAAGCTGCTCTGCTTTATGAGTTGGGACTTGTTTTTTAAGAAAATCAAGCCATATTTTTTTTCTTCCCATTCTCAAAGATGAAGCAGTTTACAGATGCTGAATCCTTTTTTAGGAGTAATTCTCAAAGCATCATTCAAATATCCTTTGAGCTGAGCACACGATATGCACATCATGAATACATATAATCACTGCACGGTCCTTTGTGAAGATTTTGAAAATAGCATCTAAAAGAGCCGACTGTGGGGCTCCATCTGAGGACATGCACTTGGTGAGTGGTGCTGAGCCAATTCTGGCCACTCATTTCCTCTTTCATGGGCCCTGTTTCATTCCCATGGTCCTCATAAAACATTTCAGTGGTCCTAATAGTTAAAAAGTAAGTCACAATCTCCTAACCCGAATTGTACGAATTGTATGCTTCAGCCTGTCTGATGCAGATGGCACTTGTGGATTTTCTATACATGCCATACACATAGATACTTTTAAAACACATCACATTAAAACTAGCTACTTTCATTCTCTTCTAGGCTGGCTTGAGGCTGATGGAACCAAAATTCTAGAGCCTGATGTTGCAAGTTTTATAACTACTATTGGGTTGGCCAAAAAGTGCCTTTGCTTTTTAAGTAAAAATAAAAGGCACATTTTTCATTTTCACCAAGAACTTCATTGAACAACATATTCACCCTTTTGTTCCACTACCTTCTGCCATTTTTCAGGCAACTTCATAATTCCATCTTCCCAAAACTTTATATCTTTTTGAGCAAAGAACTGTTCCAGGTGCCTTTTACAGTTTTCCAGGGAATTGAAATTTTTTTCCATTAAGAGAATTTTGTAAAGACCTAAATAAATGGAAATCCGAAGGTGCAATGTCTGGTGAGTACGGCGGATGAATCAGATTCCAGATGCTCTTCGTTGATTGCTGCTTTCAGTTGGTCTAATTGGGAGCAGTACTTGTTGGAATTAATCGTTTGGTTTTCCAGAAGGAGCTCACAATAGAGGACTCCCTTCCAATCCCACCATATACACAACATCACCTTCTTTGGATGAAGACTGGCCTTTCATGTGGTTGGTGGCAGTTCATTTTGCTTGCCCCACGATCTCTTTCATTCCACATTATTGTACAGTATCCACTTTTCATCTCCCGTCACAATTTGTTTTAAAAACGGAATGCTTTCGTTAATGTTTAAGTAGAGAATCGCATGCGGAAATACGGTCAGGAAGGTTTTTTTTGCTTAACTTACGTGGAACCCAAACATCAAAGCAATGAACATAACCAAGCTGGTGCAAATGATTTTCAACACTTGATTTGGATATTTTCAGTATGTTGGCTATCTCCTGCGGGGTATTGTTCTCAATTAATGTCTCGGTTTGATCACTATCAACTTCAGCTGGTCTACCCGACCGTGAAGCATTGTCCAGTGAGAAATCTCCAGGAGGAAACTTCAAAAACCACTTTTGACACATTCAATCAGTCACAGCACCATCTCCATATACTGCACAAATCTTTTTTTGTGTGTTTCAGTTGCGTTTTTACCTTTCTGGAAATAATAAAGCATAATATGGCAAAAATGTTCCTTAATTTCTTCCATCTTCATTATTAAAATGGCTACACAAAAATTCACCAATTTTGGGCCTCCCTGGTGGCGCAAGTGGTTGAGAGTCCGCCTGCCGATGCAGGGGATACGGGTTCGTGCCCCGGTCTGGGAGGATCCCATATGCCGCGGAGCGGCTGGGCCCGTGAGCCATGGCCGCTGAGCCTGCGCGTCCGGAGCCTGCGCGTCCGGAGCCTGTGCTCCGCAACGGGGGAGGCCACAACAGTGAGAGGCCCGCATACCGCAAAAAAAAAAAAAAAAAAAAAAAAAAAAATCACCAATTTTGATTAATTTTATTTTTTTTAATTTTAATTAATTTTATTTTTTATACAGTAGGTTCTTATTAGTTATCTATTTTATACATCCCAATCTCCCAACTCATCCCACCACCACCCCACCTTTCTCCGCTTGGTGTCCATACGTTTGTTCTTTACATCTGTGTCTCTATTTCTGCCTTGCAAACCAGTTAATCTGTACCATTTTTCTAGATTCCACATATATGCATTAATATACAATATTTCTCTTTCTGACTTATTTCACTCTGTATGACAGTGTCTAGGTCCATCCACATCTCTTCAAATGACCCAATTTCATTCATTTTTATGGCTGAGTAATATTCCACTGTATATATGTACCATACCTTCTTTATCCATTTGTCTGTTGATGGGTATTTAGGTGCTTCCATAACCTGGCTATTGTAAATACTGCTGTAATGAACATTGGGGGTGCATGTGCCTTTTTGAATTATGGTTTTCTCTGGGTATATGCCCAGTAGTGGGATAACTGGGTCATACGGTAATTCTATTTTTAGTTTTTTAAGGAACCTCCATACTGTTCTCCATAGTGGCTGTATCAATTTACATTCCCACCAACAGTGCAAGAGGGTTCCCTTTTCTCCACACCCACTCCACAATTTGTTGTTTGTAGATTTTCTGATGATGCCTGTTGTAACCGGTATGAGGTGACACCTCATTGTAGTTTTGATTTGCATTTCTCTAATAATTAGTGATATTGAGCAGCTTTTCATGTGACTTTGGCATCTGTATGTCTTCTCTGGAGAAATGTCTATTTAGGTCTTCTGCCCATTTTTGATTGGGTTGTTTGTTTTTTAATACTGAGCTGCATGAGCTGTTTATATATTTTGGAGATTAATCCTTTGTCTGTTGATTCATTTGGAAATATTTTCTCCCATTCTGAGGGTTGTCTTTTCGTCTTGTTTATGGTTTCCTTTGCTGTGCAAAAGCTTTGAAGTTTCATTAGGTCCCATTTGTTTATTTCTGTTTTTATTTCCATTACTCTAGGAGGGGGATCAAAAAAGATCTTGCTGTGATTTATGTCAAAGAGTGTTCTTCCTATGTTTTCCTCTAAGAGTTTTATAGTGTCCTGTCTTACATTAAGGTCTTTAATTCATTTTGAGTTTATTTTTGTGTATGGTGTTAGGGAGTGTTCTAATTTCGTTCTTCTACATGTAGCTGTCCAGTTTTCCCAGCACCACTTATTGAAGACACTGTCTTTTCTGCATTGTATATCCTTGCCTCCTTCGTCATAGATTAGTAGACCATAGGTGTGTGGGTTTATCTCTGGGCTCTCTATCCTGTTCCATTGATCTATATCTCTGTTTTTATGCCAGTACCATATTGTCTTGATTACTGTAGCTTTGTAGCATAGTCTGAAGTCAGGGAGTCTGATTCCTCCAGCTCCATTTTTTCCCCTCAATATTGCTTTGGCTATTCGAGGTCTTTTGTGGCTCCATACAAATTTTAAGATTTTTTGTTCTAGTTCAGTAAAATATGCCATTGGTTATTTGATAGGGATTGCATTGAATGTGTAGATTGCCTTGGGTAGTATAGTCATTTTCACAATATTGATTCTTCCAATCCAAGAACATGGTTTATCTCTCCATCTCGTTGTGTCATCTTTGATTTCTTTCACTGGTGTCTTATAGTTTTCTGAGTACAGGTCTTTACCTCCTTAGGTAGGTTTATTCCTAGGTATTTTATTCTTTTTGTTTTACAGTGGTGAATGGGATTGTTTCCTTAATTTCTCTTTCTGATCTTTTGTTGTTAGTGTATAGAAATGTATAGATTTCTGTGCATTAATTCTGTATCCTGCTACTTTACCAAATTCACTGATTAGCTCTAGTAGTTTTCTGGTGGCATCTTTAGGATTCTCTATGTATAGTATCATGTCATCTGCAAACAGTGACAGTTTCACTTCTTCTTTTCCAATTTGTATTCCTTTTATTGCTTTTTCTTCTCTGTTTGCTGTGGCTAGGACTTCCAAAACTATGTTGAATAAGAGTGGCGAGAGCTGACATTCTCATGTTGATCCTGATCTTAGAGGAAATGCTTTCAGATTTTCACCACTAAGAATGATGTTTGCTGTGGGTTTATTGTATATGGCCTTTATTATGATGAGGTAGTTTCCCTCTATGCCCAGTTTCTGGAGAGTTATTATCATAAATGGGTGTTGAATTTTGTCAAAAGATTTTTCTGCATCTATTGAGATGATCATATGGTTTTTATTCTTCAGTTGGTTAATATGGTATATCACATTGATTGATTTGTGTATATTGAAGAATCCTTGCATTCCTGGGATAAATCCCACTTGATCATAGTGTCTCATCCTTTTAATGTGTTGTGGATTCTGTTTGCTAGTATTTTGTTGAGAATTTTTGCATCTATATTCATCAGTGATATTGGTCTGTAATTTTCTTTTTTTGTGATATCTTTGTCTAGTTTTTGTATCAGGGTGATGGTGACCTTGTAGAATGAGTTTGGGAGTTTTCCTTCCTCTGAAATTTTTTGGAAGAGTTTGAGAAGGATGGGTGTTAGCTCTTCTCTAAATGTTTGATAGAATTGACCTGTGAAGCCATCTGGTCCTGGACTTTTGTTTGTTGGATGATTTTAATCACAGTTTCAATTTCATTACTTTTGATTGGTCTGTTCATATTTTCTATTTCTTCCTGGTTCAGACTTGGAAGCTTATACCTTTCTAAGAATTTGTCCATTTCTTCCAGGTTGTCCATTTTATTGGCATAGAGTTGCTTGTGGTACTCTCTTATGATGCTTTATATTTCTGTGGTGTCTATTGTAACTTCTCCTTTTTCATTTCTAATTTTATTGATTTGAGTCCTCTCCCTATTTTTCTTGATGAGTCTGGCTAAAGGTTTATCAATTTTGTTTATCTTCTCAAGGAACCCGCTTTTAATTTTATTAATCTTTGCTATTGTTTTCTTTGTTTCTATTTCATTTATTTCTGCTCTGATTTTAAGATTTCTTTCCTTCTACTAACTTTGGGTTTTGTTTCTTCTTCTTTCTCTAGTTCCTTTAGGTGTAAGATTAGATTGTTTATTTGAGATTTTTCTTGTTTCTCGAGGTAGGATGGTATTGCTGTAAACTTCCCTCTTAGAACTGCTTTTGCTGCATCCTATAGGTTTTGGATCATAGTGCCTTCATTGTCAATTGTCTCTAGGTGTTTTCTGATTTCCTCTTTGATTTCGTCAGTAATGCCTTGGTTATTTCATAACGTATTGTTTATCCTCCATGTGTTTTTTTCTTTTACAATTTTTTCCCCTGTAATTTATTTCTACTCTCATAACGTTGTGGTCAGAAAAGATGCTTGATATGCTTTCGATTTTCTTAAATTCACCTAGGCTTGATTTGTGACCTGAGATGTGATCTGTCCTAGAGGATGTTCTGTGTGCACCTGAGAAGAAAGTGTAATATGCTGTTTTTGGATGGAATGTTCTATAAATATCAATTAAATCTATCTGGTCTATTGTGTCATTTAAAGCTTGTGGTTCCTTATTAATTTTCTGTTTGGATGATCTGTCCATTGGTGTAAGTGAGGTGTTATAAAGTCCCCCACTATTACTGTGTTACTGTTGATTTCCACTTTTTTTTTTTTTTTTTTTTTTTTTTCGGTATGCGGGCCTCTCACTGTTGTGGCCTCTCCCGTTGCGGAGCACAGGCTCCGGACGCGCAGGCTCCGGACGCGCAGGCCCAGCGGCCATGGCTCACGGGCCCAGCCTCTCCGCGGCATATGGGATCCTCCCAGACCGGGGCACGAACCCGTATCCCCTGCATCGGCAGGCGGACTCTCAACCACTGCGCCACCAGGGAGGCCCAATTTCCACTTTTATAGCTGTTAGCATTTGCCTTATGTATTGAGGTGCTCCTATGTTGGGTGCATCTATATTTATAATTGTTATATCTTCTTGGATTGATCCCTTGATCATTTTGAGTGTCCTTCCTTGTCTCTTGTAACATTCTTTATTTTAAAGTCTATTTTATTTGATATGAGTGTTGCTATTCCAGCTTTCTTCTGATTTCCATTTGCATGGAATGTCTTTTTCCATCCCCTCACTTTCAGTCTGTATGTGTCCCTAGGTCTGAAGTGGGTCTCTTGTGGACTGCATATAGATGGGTCTTGTTTTTGTATTCATTCAGTGAGCCTGTGTCTTTTGGTGGGAGCATTTAATCCATTCACATTTAAGGTGATTATTGATATGTATGTTACCATTACCATTTTCTTATTTGTTTTGGGTTTGTTTTTGTAGGTCTTTTTCTTCTCTTGTGTTTCCCACTTAAATATTTCCTTTAGCATTTGTTGTAGAGTTGGTTTGGTGGTGCTGAATTCTCTTAGCTTTTGCTTGTCTGTAAAGCTTTTGATTTCTCCATCGAATCTGAATGAGATCCTTGCCAGCTAGAGTAATCTTGGTTGTAGGCTCTTCCCTTTCATCACTTGAAATATATTGTGCCACTCCCTTATGGCTTTTAGAGTTTCTGCTGAGAACACAGCTGTTAACGTTATGGGAGTTCCCTTGTATGTTATTTGTCATTTTTCCCTTGTTGCTTTTAATAATTTTTCTTTGTCTTTAATTTTTGTCAATTTGTTTACCATGTGTCTCGGCATTTTTCTCCTTGGGTTTATCCTCCCTGGGACTCTCTGTGTTTCCTGGACTTGGGTGGCTATTTCCTTTCCCATGTTAGGGAAGTTTTTGCCTATAATCTCTTCAAATATTTTCTCAGGTCCTTTCTCTCCTCTCCTTCTGGGACCCCTATAATGTGAATGTTGGTGCATTTAATGTTGTCCCAGAAATCTCTTAGGCTGTCTTCATTTATTTTAATTCTTTTTTCTTTATTCTGTTCCATGGCAGTGAATTCCACCATTCTGTCTTCCAGGTCACTTATCCATTCTTCTGCCTCAGTTATTCTGCTATTGATTCCTTCTAGTATATTTTCCATTTCAGTTATTGTATCATTCATCTCTGTTTGTTTGTTGTTTAATCCTTCAAGGTCTTTGTTTAACATTTCTTGCATCTTCTTCATCTTTGCCTCCATTCTTTTTCAAGGTCCTGGATCATCTTCACAATTATTATTCTGAATTATTTTTCTGGAAGGTTGTCTATTTCTACTTCATTTAGTTGTTTTTCTGTGGTTTTATTTTGGTACTTCATCTGTTACATAGGCTCCTGCCCTTTCATTTTTTCTGTCTTTCTGTGAATCTGGTTTTCTTTCCACAGGCTGCAGGATTGTAGTTCTTCTTGCTTCTGCTGTCTGCCATCTGGTGATGAGGCTATCTAAGAGGCTTGTGCAAACTTCCTGATGGGAGGGACTGGTGGTGGGTAGAGCTGGGCATTGCTCTGGTGAACAGAGCTCAGTAAAACTTTAATACACTTGTCTGCTGATGTGTGGGGCTGAGTTCCCTCCCTGTTGGTTGTTTGGCCTGAGGCGACCCAGCAATGGAGGTTACAGGGTCTTTGGTGGGGCTATTGGCAGACTCTGGAAGGGCTCACGCCACAGAGTATATTCCAGAACTTCTGCTGCCAGTGTCCTTGTCCCCACGGTGAGGCACAGACACCTCCTGCCTCTGCAGGAGACCCTCCAACACTAGCAGGTAGGTGTGGTTCAGTCTCCTATGGGGTCACTGCTCCTTCGCCCTGGGTCCTGATGTGCACACTACTTTGTGTGTGCCCTCCAAGAGTGGAGTCTCTGTTTCTCCCAGTCTTGTTGAAGTCCTGCAATTAAATCCCACTAGCCTTCAAAGTCTGAGTCTCTGGGAATTCCTCCTCCCATTGCTGTACCCCCAGGTTGGGAAGCCTAACGTGGGGCTCAGAATCTTCACTCCAAGTCCAAGTGGGTGGGCTTCTGTGGTATAATTGTTCTCCCTTTTGTGAGTCACCCACCCAGCAGTTATGGGATTTGAGTTTATTGTGATTGCGCCCCTCCTACCATCTCATTGTGGCTTCTCCTTTGTCTTTGGATGTGGGTTATCTTTTTTTGTGAGTTCCAGTGTCTTCCTTTTGATGATTGTTCAGCAGTTAGTTGTGATTCCAGTGCTCTCGCAAGAGGGAGTAAACACACATCCTTCTACTCTGCCATCTTGAACCAATCTCCAGATAAATTTTTTTTAAATGCATGCTGATATGACAGCTGTCACATACAATCTAACAAAATTGTTTCAAATGAGGTTAAAGACAACTAAGTGCTACTAGAGCCATCTTATGGAAAAAAACCTAATGAACCTTTTGGCCAACCCAATGTTTATCTACTAGAAACATTTGTAAATGCCCAATATGCAATTCAACAAGAGCAGTTCAGTCAGAGGAAACCTTTCATGCTATCACTGTTACTCATGATTAACAACATTTTCTTAAACTTTTTCTTCAGAAAGATGAAACTAAGATTTTAGGAAATTCATAGTTGTTATTTGGAAGTCAGAAAACTTAGCCTAGAAGACCATGCATCCTCTTCCCATTTCCCATTTGAGATATAGGAAGATCTGAAGCCATTGGCTTCTTTTTTCCATTTTCCCCCCTTTTATTATATCTCCCCATCCTGGAATACTAAGATAAAAAACACCAGATCCATAAGGTAAAAATCCTACATTCTCCAGTTTGGGGCACCTTAGGTTTTCTGATAAGCTCTTTCACGTGAACCTGAAGCTCACTTACACAAGGTGGCACCCAAAATGACTTCAACTTCCCCCAACCCCTTTTCTAGATCTGATGGTCTTTAGATGAAGTAACAGATATCCAAAGTCATGTGTTATTTGAAACGCAAAGGAGAACATGAAACATTTGCATCTCATTACCATTTTATAAAGATTGTCTTTGAGATTCAAAAGGTTTAAGAATTGTTAGCCAGGAAGTGATTCATGCAACCGTCAATCTCCACAAACTAATATTAATAACAGTAAAATAAATAAAGTAACATAGTTCATTTAATGTCTATCATTCAAAGAACTTTCATATATATATATATTTATGTGTTTTATAGATAATTCAGAAATAACATGGCTCATTACCTATTCTCTAAATTCCAAAATTAATTTCTCAATTTAGAATGCAATTTTTGAGTGCCTTCTATGTGTTCAGCACAATGCTTATATTTTAGGCCAGTAGGTTTTAAGAATAGTTAAATGCTAAAATATATTAGAAAGCAACATGCAATTCATAACCAATTTTTCCAGGAGCATGATGGCCAACAAACTAATGGGTATTTTTTGAGAACCTACAATATGTTGAGTTACAAATAAAGTCTATAATTTAATTTTTAATCTTGTGTATCTTATGATAAATTTGGAGAGAGAAGAACAAAGGTGTAGAGAGGAGAGGACAAGTCAGCAGAGGTTTAGGAGGGTGCATTAGACCAGGGGTCCCCAATCCCTGGGCCACGGACCGGTAGCAGTCCACGGCCTGTTAGGAACCTGGCCACACAGCAGGAGGTGAGCAGCGAGTGAGTGAAGCTTCATATGCTGCTCCCCATTGCTCACATTACTGCCTGAACCATTCCCCCTTGCCCCTGTCCATGGAAAAATTGTTTTCCACGAAACCAGTCCCTGGTGCCAAAAAGGTTGGAGACCACTGCTTAGACCATCAATGAAACTAGATAGAGTCAGGCTAGAATCTGCTGAATCATTTGGTTTTTTCCCTGTAGACAAACCAATGGCAACAGCAAGACCAGTGATGCCAAGAACAGGGAGAGGGTGCTCATGAATCTCCTCCTTCAGCTTTCAGGATCTCCTGGATTCTACTATTCACTGCACACAGAGGGGGATCACCTAAGCACTTGTGAAGAGGGAAAGGAAAAAAAATCTCTCTTTCATATTCCCTTTAATCAATGGGTTTCATTATCTTTTGAGAACCAAACAACCTCTGCTTACCTCTCTAGCTTCATGTATCATCCCTGGCCCCCTTGTCATCTGGCTCCAGTGAAATTAGAGTAATCCCAGTCTCAAATATATACAGTATCCATGGGGGATTGGTTTAAGGATCCCCATGGCTACCAAAATCCAGGGATGCTCAAATTCCTTAGTCTGCCCACCATATCCATGGGCCCCACCATGGGTCCCATCGGATTCAACCAATCAAGGATCATAAACAAAGAACTATATGATTCATGGTTAGTTGAACCTAAGCACGTGGAACCCACGGGTATGGAGGGCCAACTATATCATGCTCTCGGTCGCTGCAATACAGGTATACAGGATCCTCTGCCTGGAAAGTGCTTCTCAACATTTTGGGGACTGATTAAGTGCTACTTTGGATTTAACCTTTAGTGTGGCACCTTCAGTGCTCCCAGCATCTGGGTTAGTTGCTCTCCAACCATGCACCCCCATTTCAGCCGATATTGACCATTCCAAGTACGTCTTACCTTTCTTTATGAGAAATTTATGAGAATTAAATAAATAAGCACATCGTAAACACTTAGACTAGTATCTAGCATATCAGATTCAAGATATATTAGCCATTATTATTCTCTCACTATTTTTAAGCTTTCTGATTCCTCAATAGCCTCCCTCATCAAAATCTGAACTGGTTTCTATCTTGTTCACCCACACAGCCCATTACCTAGCGCCATGCAAGGCACATGGTGAGTGGCAATGAATATTGGATGAAAGATAAACTATCCTAGCTATTACACATATGCATTAGAATTTAGATTTAAAACTTTCTCCTCTCCCCAATAAGATTTCCTACCAAAACTCCAGTAAAGATTCTGCTTTTCAAAAAATAAAAAATAGGGACCTCCCTGGTGGTCCAGTGGTAAAGAATCTGCTTTCCAGTGCAGGGGATGCGGGTTTGATCCCTGGCTAGGGAACTAAGATCCCATATGTGGGGCAACTAAGCCCATGCACCACAACTACTGTGCCTGCGTGCCTCAACTAGAGAGCCTGGTGTGCCACAAACTACAGAGCCCATGCACTCTGGAGCCCATGCACCACAACTAGAGAAGAGAAAACCCGCACGCCACAACTAGAGAGAAGCCCATGCACCACAACAAAGAGCCTGTGCGCTACAACAGAAAGATCCCACATGCCTCAATGAAGACCCAACACAGCCAAAAATATAAATAAATAAATAAATAAATAAATAAATAAAATTAATATATTTTTAAAAATGGAGTAGGAGAGGGAAGGTAAGAGAAAACCTGGTGCAAATAAAAAACTTACAGACTTTCCATTACCATAAATTATGGCTAGATAGTTAGGATTTTGTAGGGCCTGTGTTGGGGTGTGTGTGTGTGTGTGTGTGTGATATCTTTTTTTTTTTTTTTTAATACTGCAGCTTTTAGCATATTGCTTGGATCTGAGTTCTGGTTTGTGTTTCACAAGAGAGAATACCATACTTTAAAAACACATGTAGGTCTATAATTTAAACAGAATACTCTTCATTTTCCTTCAGAATTAGTGTTTAAGAGTTTCCTACCATGTCTTAGGACTGATCTATATACTAGGAATATGGAGGCAAGAAAGGGAGTTAGCTCTGAGGAAATTACACTACTTATGATTTCACATAGCATTCTGTTACAAGGTGAGTTTCACTATCACTGAATCTGCAGCTTTTGTTTGTATTGCTACTGAAATGCATTTCTTTTTCTGGTAAGACACACAAAAAACACACACACAACCATATTTCTATTTCTACTCATATGCACATTCTAAAGCTTCATCTCTTCATGTCCTCACCAACCCCTACTTCCAGTGTAATCCCAAATTTGTCCCCATGGAGAACAAACTCTAAAGCTTGGAAGATATAAAGGGGTTACTGCTCATTGCAAAGCATCTGTAGCACTTCTCTCAACAGAAAAGCAAGTAGCCTTCCTTCTAATTCTGCCCAGTGTCTCTGCGTTCTGGAACATCATTTGTCAACTGGCTGTAGGTACATGATCCATCCCTGATCACACTTTTATTTATTTATTTAATTTTATTTTCAAGTTCTCTAGACCATGTAAGTGGCTCCTTCCATTGGGAAAGAGCAGAAGTTTTAGTAATTTTATGATGATAACACCCTTGTTGGCAATATCTAATGATATCCAACCCATGTAAAGAAGGTTATTTTCTTGAAGGAAGATTTTCTCCTTAAATTCAGTTGTAACAGAGTAGGAAACACACTTTGTAACGCTTATAGCACCTGTAACTTGAACATAACATTTTGCCCCAAATAGGATTGAAATTGTGATAACCCATAATATCCATATCATATGTCATTGAGATATATGTGTCCTGTTCTTTTGTTTTCTAAACTAATTTTTTACTTTTATAAAGTAAATTTTTCATCAGCAGTTTCTTCTCCTACTATATTTTGTAAAGATCCCAAGAAGAGACATTTCTTTCAGAAAGTGATTGTTAGGACAGAATTATAAACAGCCAAATATATAGCTTAATATAAATGTCCTGCATGGGACAGTTTGCCCTCACCACAAGTGATTCTTTAATAAGATTGAGCAATTTACTTGAGAAAAGCACTTGACAGAGACAAAAGGGGGACACAGACAAATATTTTTTTCTGGCTCTTGCTCAATGCCTGACTCTAAGCTACACATCATTCTCATTTTTATCCATCACACTTTAAGCATTGTTGTAACATGAGCAAAGTTCAAGAGTGTGCATTCTGTCCCACCTAGTGGACAGTTGATTAGATGGACTTCCAGGGCATGGATAAATGAATTAATTCAGTTCAGGAAGAAGAGGGAGCCAGAAGAAAAGTAATGCTATCAAGTATCAGGCAGTTCTAGGATGGGTAGCTCTGTCTTTTTCTAAATCTTGGAATCGGGTCGGGGTCACTGATTCTAATTAGCAACAGACCAGCTCCTTATCCCACACAGGTCCTGTGGAGCTGAAGAAAATGAACTTGATCTGCCAAGGCAGAGCTTGCATTTAATTTGGGGAGGGAAATGGGGACACCTACACTCAGCCAAATCCTCCTGCTTTGCTCTCTCTTGGGCACCAAACAGCCAGAGGAGGGTAAGAATGGGTGGAAATAAAACACAATGAGAAGGATGGGAGATAAATTATGAAGATAGACAAGGCTGCAAGAGAACAGATGGGGGAAAAAGGAAGAAGGAGCTAGGGGTGTACCAGAAAGCCCAAAGTGATAAAATCAAAGACAACTTTTCAAGGCATGTGAGCTTTTTCCATCTCATCTCCTGGTCCTCCTTATTTAATAGCAATCTAAAGATCATTTAATAACTACATATTTACTGAGCACCTACAATGAACCAGGCACTATATGAGGAACTTTGCTTACATAATTTTAATTTTTTTGTGTGTGTGTGTGTGTGGTACGCGGGCCTCTCACCGCTGTGGCCTCTCCCATTGCGGAGCACAGGCTCCGGACGTGCAGGCTCAGCAGCCATGGCTCACGGGCCCAGCCGCTCCATGACATGTGGGATCCTCCCGGACCGGGGCACGAACCCATGTCCCCCTGCATCGGAAGGCGGATCTCAACCACTGCGCCACCAGGGAAGTCCCCATAATTTTAATTTTTGTAGCAATCCTGTGTGATGGGCTATTTTACACATAAGGATTCTGAGGTTTAGAAAAAAACAAGTTGCACCTCTAGTTTGTGGCAAAGTCAGAATTCAATTCCAGGTTTGTCTGGCTCCAAAGCTCTTTCCATTATTCCAATAGAGTAAAAATAGTTAGAGAGGGGCTCATTAACTTCTGCAAGGGGGAATTATTTTTAAATCAAACTTTAATTTTAATAGAAAGGCCAGTGCTGGAACAATGTATTGCTTTAGGGAAGAATCCCACAGAGATGAAGGTCCAGGAAAAAATATTGCTAATTTTAATATGTCTTGTGAAACTTCCAACAGGGGAAACTTTGGGACTATATTTCTTAAAAGTTTCATGTGATAGAACACCTGGAAATAGGAACTTTCATTGTAAGCTACCATGAAAAACTGATATAGAAAATGTAAAATAAGTGTGTAAAATGTATACTTTGTGCTAAATTAGACATCATTACACATCACGTCCTAGCTAGCAAGCACCATTTCTAATGAACATTTGCAAAAGAAGAACTTAAAATTGAGAAAGTAATGTGTCGAGTATTATTTTTCTGTAGTGTCTCCATGAATATCTACTCTATGCCACTTTAGGATGCCAGGTTTCCACGCATAATTTGAAAACCTACGGTTTGGGAAACTGGTTGAAGTTTTCAAATATAATTCAAATATGATTTGAAATATACATAGTCATATGATAAAAGTTATGAAACCTCTCACCTCTCAGAAATTATCTAATTACAAGTATAAGAAGCTTGAGATTCTCACAGAGAAGCTCAAATCCTAACTTGATTGGACAGTTAGAAATCTGAATGTAAAAAAAGTCATAGATAATTGACTAGAAGCAGACTATGATAGAGCATGGAAAGAATGGAGTGGAGCAACTAGAAAAATTCATTTTGTTTATATCTTCTTCTATTCCATATGTGCTTGGAGTTCCCTGTATATTTCAGAGACTATCTATTTTTTTCTCAGCCTTTTAAAACACATGCCTTTTGATGAGCCTAAACATACTAATTCCAACTTTAACCCAGCCCCCAACATTCATGACTACCATCACCCCCTCTTGAGGGCATGCTCCCCCAAATCAGTGATAACTGGAGTTTGAGTTCACTTCCTGAGGCTCTCTATGAGTAATGAGACATTATAGAGTTTTGACTTTTGGAGACTGAGTTATAATGGAATACGTACTGTATCACTGTTGTGCCGAAGAGACTCTGTTTCCCCTCCAGATCCTTCTCTCCTCTGTTCCATATCCGAAAGCCTGGCCTCCTTGGACCATCTCACTGGGGCTCTCTTATACCCATTTTGTGATGCACTTTGGCCAATGGGAGGCACCAGTGAGAGACCAGAGATGGGGGAGAAGGACAGGTTATGTGTTATGTCGTCCCTGTGTTGGCAGCTGTGTTGGCAGTGGCTCTTATCCTGAAGCCCCTGTCCAAAGGTGTGTTCGTTCCCTAGAGCCGCCGTAACAAAACCCCTCACACTGGGAGGTTTACAACAACAGACATTCATTCTCGTCCAGCTCTGGAGGCCAGAAGTCTAATATCAAGGTGTCAGAAGTGCCGTGCTCCCTCTGATGGCTATAGGGGAGAACTCTTCTTTGCTTCTTCCAGCTTCTGGTGACTCCAGGCATTCCTTGGTCTGTGGCTGCCTAGAAGTTCAGTCTCTGCCTCTGTCTTCATATGGCCTTCTCTGGTTCTCCCCTCTTTGTCTTCTCTTCTATAAGGACAATGAGCATTGGATCTGGGGCCCAGCTGGACCATCCAGCATGATCTCATCTTGAAATCCTTAATTACATCTGCAAAGACCTTTTCTAAGTAAGGTCGCATGTGCAGGTTCTGGGTGGGCGTGTCTGTTGAGGGGCCATGTTTCAACCCACTACAAGTGAGTCTAGCTCTGAGGAGTCCTGGTCCTCTTCTCCTTCCGGCTTCACCATCCCTTGGGGATCCTCTTAACCCTGCCCAAGCTACAATTAAACTTGTTTCCATTATCCTTTTAAATGTACATGGACCCCAAGACAGTTATATAAATTACATATTATAGCATTGAGGATGCTTTAATAAGAAACCTAAATATCACCTTATCAACCAAGATTCTGACATGAATTCCCAGTCTCAGCCAGAGACTCCCTCACCCTCAGTGGAATCTATCTTTCCTGATCTATTCAGCAAGATTCATCACTGAAAACTTGGGAACACACTTGCAAAAAGCCACAGGGGCAGAAGAGCTAATTCTCCATGTTTCTGCTCTGCTACAGCTAGATATTTTCTAATTTTGGAATTCTGTAGGAAGAAAGGAGTAATCTTTATAATGAAGCTCTCCCTACCCTCCACTAAAACATAATGAACTTCCATGAACATATTCACACATTTCAAAAATTCCCCCAAATAACAGAGCAATTCAGTGAAACAAACTATAGTAAAATTGATTGATACCACATAAATCAATCACCTAATTTACTACAACCCTACTGGCCTTGACAATTTTTAAACAATTTCTTTGATATTGTACAAATAGCAACCTACACTCATTTGTGTGTTCACTCCTTTCTGATGTTTAAATATTTATTCTCTCTCACTGCCGATCCAGCTGTATATGAACACATTCAAAGCACAACTTTGTATGCCAAATTGAAGAGAATTCTGTCAAGATATTTGGAGATTAATTCTTTTTTAATTTGTCTTTATTTTTTATTTTTTAACATCTTTATTGGAGTATAATTGCTTTATAATGGTGTGTTACTTTCTGCTTTATAACAAAGTGAATCAGCTATACATATACATATGTCCCCATATCTCCTCCCTCTTGCATCTCCCTCCCACCTTCCCTATCCCACCCCTCTTAGGTGGTCACAAAGCACCTAGCTGCTCTCCCTGTGCTATGCGGCTGCTTCCCACTAGCTATTTTACATTTGGTAGTGTATATACGTCCATGCCACTCTCTCACTTTGTGCCAGCTTACCCTTCCCCCGCCCTGTGTCCTCAAGTCCATTCTCTATGTCTGTGTCTTTATTCCTGTCCTGCCCCTAGGTTCTTCAGAACCTTTTTTTTTTTTTTAATTCCATATATATGTGTTAGCATACGGTATTTGTTTTTCTCTTTGAGATTAATTCTTTTAAATACCCATTTTCTCATTTGTAGAATAACTGTGTTGCATGAGATGGTCTGATCTTTGAGGCTGCTTTCTGGAGTGTCCTGGAATTCGCATAAATTGGGCTGTGGAACTCAGCCACTATATCATGTCATCACCATGATGCCACAAGGAATCCTAAGGCCCTGAGGGTGCCCACTGAATAAAGCAAAGTTGTTTAACTTTCCAACTAAATTTGGAAAGTGTTCTATGTGTCTGGATTAAATTCTATTCATGAAATCTGCCTCCTGCTGATAAAGGCCAAAACTAGTCTAAAACTCCTTGCAGCCACTGCTTCAGCAAGTTTGACTCAAACATCTGACCACACCAGTACGGAAACTAGCAAATGCACAGAAGTAGGTCTTATTGCTATCCTTGGACTCCCCCTGTTCTATAGGGTGTTTAACTCTATCAAATTTCATTTGCTTCACAGGTTAGTACAGGAGTCTTCCTGCCAGGTGTGTGTACCTAGAGAAACCGAATGCAGGTAGTATATTTAAACCATGTCGTTAACGGGAGGTCTAAGTCATCATTCATTTGTTCGTTTGTTCATTCATTCATGCCAAAATCTCCCAAGTGGGCCATTTATATCTTCAGAAACAATGTTTACTATTTTCTAGACAAACTCCAAATATGAGATCACCTCTTAAAAATATCTAAAGTGACTTTTCCCTATATGGTGTTCACAAAACAATTTAAGGGAAGTAGTGAAAGAAAAGTGGTATTTAGCAAGTGGAGGAAATGCATATACAAATGTGCATAGATGCATATGCATATGCATATGTGAAATATGTGTGTATATATTTAAAATTATGGTTTGAAAGGAGTTTGCCAAAATTCAGGACTTCGTGTAAAAATAGCTCCATGTCTATATCAGTTAGTTTCTCTTGGAAACTTTTAAAAAATATAATATTTTTTGATGGCTTTACCCTGCGCTGCCCAGCTATATTAAGATAACAGTAAACTACATTCTTATGGCTGTCATAACATTTAGCTTGGTGCTGCCTGCAATGTGAGTAATCTATTAAGATATATAAGGTGCAGAATGCCGCCTGTGTGTCTTGGAGTTCCAGCTATCAGCTGTAACAAGCCAGTGCAATCACTGCCAGGGTGGGGTCTGGCTGCTTCCCACCAAGGCCCTCATCAGCCAGAGAGCTTGCAGCAGTGACCTCTGGCAGCCTTGGCCACCGCCACTGGGGCTGCCCAGAGCTCCTCCTCCAGGTCTTCATTCCCTTGACCCTCTCCCCTCTCCTCTCTCTTGCCTGTCATCAATCTTACTAAAATGACAGCAGACAGATGTTAGCCTTTGCAAAGATCAAATGAAATCTATGATTCTGGGGCTGTTCACCAAGGAGCAGCTCAGTCTACACCCAATGCAAGCACACACACTGGCGACGATCCACCTAGAATCAGTCTGCCAGCCATTGCAAGCATCTCTCTAAAGGTAGGGGCCACTTAGAAATGGATTTTGACAAAATTTAATCCTTCAGTTTTTTTCAGAGAGGTCTGATGATAGACTGTGGGGAATTTTTTGTGAGTGTGTGTCTGTGTGTATGTGAGCATGCATTTGAAAACAATTACGAATGTTCAACTTAGAGGAGACAGTATTTACTTTGGCCACAAACTCATGATTTTTAACCCCTTCTTCCAAAAATTGGGCTGTACCAAGGCCCCTCTCCCTGCCCCCTGCCACTTGCCCTTGAATTTTCAGATTTTTCTCACTGAGCAAACATTACTCCACAGCATAGCTATGCTGAATATGCCCTTGTCTCATGCAATTTCTTTACATCAGTGTACAGGACTATTTATCCCCAACAGAAATGTTTACCTAATCTGGAAAATGTCAGGCCATATGGTGTACATTGTATGAATTTCATCCATCCTTTTTAACTCTTTCTGAAAGTCTTTTTTCCCTCTGCTGCCCATTTGTTGTGGACCAGGCAGAAATGATTAAAAGGGATGGAAATCAGAAGAGAGGGGGCAGGTTGGGAAGGAAGCAGAAAGAAGCGCAGGTGTGGTATGGGAGAGACTTCTTTCTTTGCTGAACATGACATCTTATAAACCAAAGGCCAAAGAAGTCTCAGGATCAAGGCAAACTTTGTGCAAAGTTAGAACAAATCCAGAATGAAAAAGCAAACCACATCAACAGTGACCTAAACATGAATATGATGCATTATTAATAATAACATCCCCATGGGCTACCGGAAGCACAGAAAGGCCAACTCACCTTTAGGCTCTTATTTCCCTCATTACTTCCTAGAAATAATGAAGTCTTAACTGCATGAAGAAAAGAGCAACCAACCCTCCGGTACTTTGAGCTGAAGCAAATGTTTCAGTAATGTATCTTTCTACAGTATCTTAGTAAAAGATAGATAGCTATTTAAAATAAGCAGTATCAAGGAAGAATAAACTATTATGTTTGTGCCAATGCTTATTCATGATTTTATAACAAGACATATCTGTTTTCTTCATATAAATCTTGACTCTATATTTAGAGTTTGCAAACAATGATTCTAGTTTTTGGCTGCCTGCCACTTCTGATGGAAAGCTGGGATAGCCATGCTACATTACTATAACATTAAAAAAATTCCCAAAATTCCATGTGTAGAACTTCCTAACAGGCAAGAGAAAAACACAAAGTGCCCATATATAAAGAGAGGAGAAAAGAGGGCAAAGGCTTACAAATTTCAGGGAGGGGCCTGAGCCAATACTACATTTGTGGTCAATCTTCCTAAATTAAGGGTATCTAAGTGGCTGTAGAAATGGTATACTATCTCAGGTCTTTTCTGGTCTTCTTTTTGCCTCTATCAAAAAACTCCCACTCTGTCTTAGCCCCCCAGTCAATTCCTGAACAATGGCTGAGCAATCACCAAACACTCAGCTAACAGTGCTATTTTTAACAGTAACAATAGCAGTGTCAAGTCACTGATATATTTTGGAATTTCAGCCTCCCTAAAGAAAGGTTCTTGTCTTTCATCTCTTTTTTATATCTAAAGAGTGCTGAAAACACTAGTGGGTACCAGAAAACTGTCATTACCTTAATTTTTTTCTTGCTCCTAGACAAAGGAAAAGAGAAAGTAATAATTTCCAGAATAGGCAATTCCATGGACTCTGTAATCTAGTAGTATTTTGGAGGTTGTAGCATTTGTTCAGGAGAATTCATTCATTCAATTACAGTATGTTCATTCATACATTCACTCAACGAAAAATATGTCCTACCACTTCCAAGCACTCTGCTGAGTACTGAGGAATGGAAGTTCAGGATAGGTTCTTTCCCTCAAAGGTCATCCAGTCCAATGCAAAAGGCAGACAAGTAAACAGACCATTACAGTGCAGTGTGATAGGGAGCACATGGGGCTCTATGATCTCAATGAGCAAGAAAACCTAACGCTGCCCTGGGGTATCAGGAAGGATACTGGGAGGTGACATCTTCTGAGCTCAAGGACAGAGGCTTGAGAGAACACATGAGTACTTTAATGTGGTCACAAGGTGCAAAAGTTGGTGTGTGTGTGTGTGGAGTGGGGTAGGGATGGAGTGATGTAGCAGATGAAGCCAAAGAAGCAAGTGGTTAAATCCTGAAGAGCCTGGGGCATCCAGAATACTTTGACCTGTGGGGAAAGACTTCAACAGCTGTGAGGCTGCCACTAAATTCCAAATAGGAAAACTTTAATGGAAAAGATATGGAAGACATCAAAGGATCTTTTTTAACCTGAAAAAGGCATAAATATGTATATATATATATATATGGAGAGAGAGAGAGAGAGGGAGCGAGAGAGGGAACTAACTAAATAAATGTTAAGTGACTAAAATGTAGCACAGTTCCAAGACTCAAAAGTAAGCCCATAATTTTGACACTCCATAAAAGTGAAAGATGCACAGTGGCTCTCAGTCCTGAGATTAATTCAGGAAAACATGACTGAATCAGGCAAAATGAGAAAGGAGACTTCAGAAAAGTAAGAAAAAAAAAAAAAATGGGCAGAGAGTGGGGTCAGTAAGAGGTCACGGTGAACCAGATTTTAGTAAAAACTTTATATCAGTTTAAATGAACGTGGTCACTAAGTTGAATATATTGCTAGTGAATTGTTTCTTACAGAAAAAAAGAAAAAGGAAGCAAGGACGACCGACATAGACACAGACACAGACACTCTAACTAGAGTTTGAATAGCCAACTTGGGTGATTTCAGGCACCACAATTTAAAAATCACATCTAGAAAAGAAAAAAAGATCAAATGCATTAGTTCCATTTAAACCAATGTTGTTCAGCATATCAATTAAAGACACAAAGTGCTCTTTCCACATTCCTTCTACCCAATTTTCAAATATTTATCAGTGCATTATACTGAACGTTTCATCACAATTAGTGTGGAATCGATACAAGGCCCATAGAACACACTGAGCTTTTCATTATAAAAGCAGATTAAGTAAGACAAAGACTGAATTGTTAATATCTTAAAAACAGGAACATTAATTATTAAACAGAAGTAGTAATATATAGAGTTATCTATGAGAGAAGCGGAATATGCCACTTAGCCAGTTTTTTAATTCCTCAATTTGTGTATTTCTAAAAATAGCCTTATTAAGTTATATAGATAGTTGAGAAATGTATCACTAACTTGGATATCATAAAGAAACATAATTGACAATAAGCCTGCAAAACTAGGAATTAGAATCCTACTTGGGTTACCTTAATCCTTATTTTACATGAGTCAAGATGAGGCACAGTTGAAAATAAAGAATAATCAATAGTATATTTTAAAATGTAGGCTCATCTTTGTAGACACATAGAATCAAACATACATGGAAGGAAGGTAGGAAGGTAGGAAGACGAAGGAAAGAAGGAAGGAAGGGAGACGGAGAGAGGAAGACTCTGTTCCATACTCTCAACTGACAAATCAACTTGCCATGAAAATGTCTCTTATAGAACCATCAAGATAGACAATAAGAACTTGTAGGTTTTTTCCCCCAAAATGATATTGTTCTTTGCCTCTCAGATGAATGTTTAAGTACCAATTATTAATGTTAAGTAAGATAAAACCCGTACTTCTAAAATCCGTGTCTACCCAGTAACTCAGTAGGATGGTCAGAAGTCTCTCAGGAAAAATTATGCAAGAGTGTAAGTTATGTCCTTTCAGATAAATGCTTCCTTGTGATTCTTCTTCCCCACCACTGCCACCCCCCAACTGTCTGACTTCTGATGTTAGAGCAAAGAGCCAGAAGCAGAAGGGAGGGAGCTGGGGAAGAGAACCCAAAACAAAAATGGTAGAAAATGCCTTCCTATCATGAAAACATTCAAACTTTAAGTGTTTAGTCATTTGTATGATGGAAAGGAACACAAACTGAAATCTCAATCTCAAATATATCAAACTACCCTAGCCAATTTCTTTTTCCAACTTCAACTTAATTCTAGGTTCATTTTTCTAATATGCTGCACATCAAAGTGATTGCAAGTTATTTGACTGTGAATTTGCCTCCATAGACTGTTCTAAAATTTATTCTATTGAGGTGTTTTGAAACTGAAGGTTTTTTTTTTCCAATCTAAAGTCCTTAAGGTTTGAGAAAGATTTAAAAATTATACACTCTAGTAATGGCTTAAACATTGCCACCTATAGCTGAGATCAGGTTTTCTAAAAATCGTGTGCAAAATAACACTCATACCTCTAGGGAAAAACTAGCAAAAATTTCCCCTGCTGATTCTTATCGGTCAATATGTGAACAAAACAATAATATTTAGTAAATAACAGCAATTATGGGACACAGTATTTATTGAGCCAGACACTTCACACACATTATCTCATTTAATTCTCAGAGCTTCTTTATGAGATTGGTGTTACTGTGCTTTGTAAATAAGAAACAAAATGTCAGATGCATTAATAATTTGCACATAGCTATAAATAATGGGGTTGTCATTCAGATCCAGCTCTACCAGACTCTGGAATTCATGCTCTTAAACACTATCTTCTCCTGCCTCTCCCAATTAATAGGCTTGCAGTCCCTGTTCAAACAATCAGCATGAACACTTGCCCCATCTTTACTGCCGAATCAAATGGGAATTTAACCAGTAAATCCCAAACCTCAGCTTTCCTAGCAAAAGCCTTTAGGAAACAGTTCAGCTCTTGGCTGTCCCTTTCTTCCCAGGGCCCTCAAAGGCACAGATCAGCCCTGCTAGCTGATACAGGGACATCCCGATGCTGCATATATCTTCTAGGGTAGAACAAGAGTCCCTTCTTGGCTCTGAGCTCTGCACTGGAGTCTCTCAGGGGTTAATCCATGCCATCCCAAAGTTCAATGAAGGGACAATCAGAACTGAACAGCAGGGATTTTAGAATGTTAATCACCGGCTCTCCTCCGATTGGCCCCGAACAAATGCAGGGTACAGTAAATTGTCCTTGTCAGCTCAGCTCACATGATGATATGCTTTATTTCTAGACATGCCTTGAATCTGTCCTCTGAATTTATGTTCAGAAAATAAACACTTCCAGACGGCAATAAAGCATTCAGTTGTGGCTGACAGTCACATAGCCTCAGACCCACCAAAGCTCTTTTCTTGGGAGGTTTTTAAGAGTTTGAGTAGTCCAGGTTCCCAAAGTGTATTTCCTCCACTTACCAGCCTGGCACACAAGTATGCTGTTACAACCAGAATGCCGACTTCATTCCTGTCCCTCCTTTTTTCTCTCCCATCCCTACTCTCTTTTTTTCCCTCCACTTTCACCTTTAGCATTTTTCACAGCAAGGACTTTTAACAGGGCTCCATTCAGGCAAAACTTTCTTTTTTGCCAAGTCACCAAATGAGGAGGAAGTTACTTGGCCTCTTTTATCCTTGTCATATACCAAGATAGATTATGACCAGAGAATATTACCACGCTTCCCAAAATTTAGGTAGTCGTTTACAACGTTCATAATTTTTGTGGAGATCTGAGTAATTTTTGTATTATTATTTACTCTATCATAAAAATACTTCAAATCAACTCCCATTTCATCACTTCATTTTGTTCTAAGGAATAAATCAGGGATTTGAGGGCTATACATATGTTTTCTAATATACCTAAACATAAATAGACCACTATTACATTATTTTAAATTCATCAGAGTACCCCCTTAAAATCATTATCCGTACTACCATGGACCATGCATGTCATATACTTGGAGAAACAAAGTTATAGAACAACATAATGATCCCAAGGAAGGTCAAAACAATATAAATAAATAAATTGCAATAGTAATGAAGATATCAAAGTTTCAGACACGAGTTTCTTTCATACAAGCTAAATTAAACAGCTGTTTCATTTTCACCTGAGATGGCCAATGGGACAACTTGTATTTAGGTGATTAGCTAATTAGATTGTGTGTTACTCTCTCTGGGTGTTGCTGATAAACACTCAGCCAGCCTGAAGTGTTTGTTTGCACCTTATAGTTTTTATGGTTGCACTCTTAACTCTACCTTGGTATCCTTGTATGGCATCTCTTTGCAACATGAGGCTGCTGAGACCTTGGCAAAACTAATGGAAGGGGACCAACCTCTGAAAGAGGCAATAGGCAGGATAATGCCAAAGGGAAAAGAATGGGGTCTTATTGCAGATTCCAGATTTCAGAGATTGAGCTGGGATATACACATCCCTTTTAATTTACAGAAAGGAAATTCAGTGATTTCTTCCATTTCTAGGTGAAACTCTATAGAAGAATACAGAGCCATGGTCAATAATTTAAACAGTGTGTGGGCAGATAATACATTGGATCAAGTGTTAGCAGTTCAGCTACTAGTACACAGTTTCACTGAACCATAGGAGCTATTTCCCACCAGGGCTTCTCTCTTTTATTGTAGTGACATTCCATGCTCTCCCTTCTTCAGGAGAGGACTGTGGAAACCCATCAGAAACTATTCTTAGAACTTTCTCATATTCTGTATCAAGATACTATGAAATCATTCCAGCTCACAAGTAGAACAATTTTAGTATAAATATTGAATTGGGATCTTACCTGAAAGAAATGGTTGGGACTCATATTCCTACAATGCAATTTTCTCTTCTCTGTCTCTGATTTTATTTAATGTCTTTAATCTAATACCACTTACTTTAAGTTCTACCTAAACTTCTCATTTCACAAAGCTTAAGAAGATTTTGTGCTTTGTCAGTCTGACCTCCTTGGTCATTGTTGTCCATAAGCAAAGATCCTCTAACTAAGATATCAGGAGAATTTGGGGTCATAGAAAATGAACTTTAAGTTAGAAAGGTTAAGAGGAATGCTAATATATGCTGCAAACAGTGATAACTATCCAAACGAATTAGAATAGGAGCCACAAGAATTTTATTTTATTATTCTTTAGTTATTTAGTTAACATACTGAGTACCAACCACACATCACATACTAGGGATACAACAGTGCACAAGACAGAATAAGTCCCCACCCTCCTGGGGATTATGTCCTGAATGAAGGAGAAAGACAAAGAAGTTACTAAAAATAACAAAAAGAAATAACGGAACAATTGGAAAATCATATAAAGTAGAAAATAAAAGGAATATAAATAGTGTCATTAAAAATTCTTCCCTAAGGAAGTCTAAGACCTAAAGGAAATGGAGCAACCCATATAAAGAATATTCTACACAGAGGCAATTTGTGTAAAGACCATGAGCAGAAGAGAGATTGGCAGATTCATGGAACTGAGGTGAGCCCTGGGTGGCTGTAGGGTAGGGACAGCAGAGTGGCACAAGTGAAATGAAGGGTCAGAAGGGCCAGACCCTTGTAGGTCCTTGGCAGCTGTGGGAGTGACTTTAGATTTTCTTTTCCACATGTAGTGACAGTCATTGAAGGATTTTAATCAAGAGACAAACTTTACAATTCGAGTGTTAAGAAAATTACAGTGGCTGCCTCATGGAAGGCGGGTGAGTGGGGTGAGGGCAGAAGCTGGAAGGTATGTTGGAGGCTATTGCTGTATTCCAGATGAGAGATGATGTTGGCCAGGCTAATGTGATGGCATGGAAAAGACAGAAGAGTGACTCTAGTGTTAGAGGTAGACTTGATAAATTTGCTGAAGGGTGAAATGTGAGGATTTTGAGGAAAATAGAAGAATCAGAGATAATTTCTAAATTTGTAACTTGAACCACTGAAAGCATACTTATATTTTGTTGACATGTGGAAGGCTGAGAGGAAGTGGGTGAGGGAAACAACAGGCTGAATCCAAAGTTTAATTGTGAACAAGTCATTGTTGTGTCAACTGTGAGCCACCTAAGCTGTGATCTTGGGAAGTTGCGTGAGTGAGCCCAGAGCTTACCCGGAAAATTCAAGCCAAAGCCTAACTCTAAAGTCCATGCTCTTTTCACTCCACTATGAAACCAGTAAAATAAGACCTTCTGAGAACACTTATTGCTTCCAACAGTAATTTGACAATTAAACATAAAATTGCTTTTAATTCATCTCTTGGAATCCTGTCATAATGCTGCATGTATTCTTACATAACTCTTTGTAGGCTCAGGTGTTAAATCCTTGCTTATGTTTTACTTTCCCTAAAGAAAGTAAGAAAAAAGCCTTAAACGTCTGTGTCTGCCCTAGAGTACCTAGAACAGTATATTCCACATGTAAATAGCCAATAAATGGGTAGTTTGATAAGTCTCACCAGATTGGCAAATTGCATTTAATATTAAGTTATATCCCATAATGCCTTGCCTGTTAATAATGTTTAAAAGTCTTTTTTTTAAAAAAAAAAAAAAAAAGGAGAAATCTTTGGGAAATAATTTATTTGCACTTTTGAAAAATGGTGGCCATGGGCTGAGATTCAAAAAGAGGCTCTAGAATATTAAGTCAGGATAATATGTAGGTTGTATCTTCATAATAGCTTTAACTATTTTTATTTTCACCAAATAATAAGAGTTTGATTCTTTCTGCTATCTTAAAAAAAAAAAAAAACCCATTGAATTCTAGGAGCGTCAGATTGGAAACTGGTTAAAACAAAGAATGCTGAGAGAAATCATTAGTTATCAACTCAGAAATTAGTTGATGGCCTCTGGATCAAAGTGACACTGGCGTTCCATAAGTTTATTAACAACCTGAAAGCTGGGGTGAATAGCAGGGAGGCAAATTTATCAAAACCACATAATTATTCATACACTAAACATAGATGTATTCAAGAATAAGGAGTGAGAAGAACTTCAGAAAGACCAAAGGCAGTTAAGTAATTAAGCTTCACATTGGCGAATGGAATTGAGTGTAGCAAGTTCAAGGTAAGACCCAGTGGAGGAAGCAATTCAAAGTACTCATACACAGCACACTAATGGCTTCTGAACTACCCACAGCCTCTCAAGAAAGAAATTGAGACGCCACTATCAATAGCTCAAAAATATGTTGACTTGACATACAGGAGATTAAAAAAATAAATAGGATGTTGGGTTGTACTAAGAAGGAAATTGAGGACAATGTGAAAAATAACACATCTTTATTATATATTAAAACATCTTAATAGTCATTCAGGAAATACAGAATTAAAAAGTCACCTTTAATGTTGCCTCTAGTTAGGAAGACTTCATGTTTTTCAAAAGATAAAAGGGAAACATGGGGGAAAATCTAAGAACAGTAAACCCATCCAAAAAATTGTTAGAATGCCATACTGAAAACACAAGAGATTTCATGTCTTCAGCAAAGGAAACAAAACAGTAAGTGAGAAAAGATTGTGAATGGGAAGAAGAAAGCCAGTGTGGAATTTTCATTGTTTTCTAAGTATATGTGGATGTGCAAGTATGCTGGCATGAAAAGATGTGACATGGTGAATGGATTTTTACAATGGGTCTTATTTAGACAGACTGGAAGCTGAGGTGGAGATCAGAACACACACATAGCCTTACATGACACTCCTGATTCAAGCTTTGTAAACCATTGTAATGTCTTTGTTATGTGTTCTAAAAAGAAAGGGCATTTTTAGTTACAGAATATTTATAACCATTAAGATCCTACTGGAATGCTTGACAGGAGATATTTTTGCATCCAGAAATGATGAAAAAAATCTATGAGCAATTTGCAACAGAAGTAGAGTTAGTGTCATAAGGTTATTTTTTTATCAGTTGGGCTGCCACTGCAACTATCTGAATCCAGTAAGGCGTAGAAAATTTGTAACTATTAACATTAATAGGTGTTCATTCAGGATTGAAGGGAAGAAACATGGTGTATCAGATTAGAGTCATGGAAAGAAAGAGTCCACTCTCAAACTTAGAATTTCAGTAGAGTTTTTGAAAGGAGTTATTTGAAATTTGTGTTAAGGAAACCAAGAAGGATAGGGTGGTATCATGGGCCTAGTAACAGCAGTTTCTCTCCTACCCCTTGGCCCAAAGGGACTAGGGGAGGGAGCAGATGTCAGAACCTAGAAAGGGTAGCACTGTGGAAAGCAACCCCTGATAGCAGGCAGTTCTTCATCAGTGGAACACAGTCACACAGAGCAACCTGGCGGAGAGAGGGAACTGGGGGTAAAAAGTACCCCAACCTTTCTCTTCTTCCAGTGCATCCCACTGGCTCAGAGCTCAAAAGAGCCCATTTACAATGTTTATAAAAATCAGGCTTCTATGGGCTTCCCTGGTGGCGCAGTGGTTGAGAGTCCACCTGCCGATGCAGGGGATGCAGGTTCGTGCCCTGGTCCGGGAAGATCCCACATGACACGGAGCGGCTGGGCCCGTGAGCCATGGCCGCTGAGCCAGCACGTCTGGAGCCTGTGCTCCGCAACGAGAGAGGCCACAACAGTGAGAGGCCCACGTACCGCAAAAAAAAAAAAAAATCAGGCTTCCATGATATAGAACAAGGAGAAGAAAAGTAGAGGGTGACTCTGTAAGGACAGCAAAGATGACCAGCACATGTCTTTGTCAATCTTTTTATATCCAAGATTTAAGAGTATCTGACATATAGTAGATAATCAATGACACTTCAATGAATGAATGAATAAAAGATAAAAGCACTAAGTTGTATAACAGGGCAGAATATCCTGATAATTCGAAATGTGTGGACACTATGTTTTTCATGATATCAACACTGTCCTTACAATAGGAGGAAATTAGTAGGGGTATGAAATAGGGGTTTTTTCCTCCAAGGGAGGCATTTAATATAGTTGAAATAAACGATTAACAATTATCAAGAATCTAGATGTACAAATGGAACAGAAAACAAACAAACAAAAATCTGGCTGAAGATCAAAGTCATCTGACTTAGTTCTTTAAAATAGCTATTTGCTATTAACAGAGCACCTCCTTATTCCATTTCTTCATGTGACTTAACGTTATAATAATTTGGAGTGAATCATTGGTTTGAAATGATTACTGTGTGGAGGAAAACTCTGTAACTCTCAAGTGCTGATTGATGAAGTTGATGATATATTTTAAATGAAATGTATCTAGGTTGCTTCCTATTTTAGTGGAGTATTTTTAACAGTTTTATTCACCAAGTTTGAGAACACAAGTTTATTTGTAAAAATTTCTAAAGCTTGAAACACTAGGACTTCTCTCTACCCAGAAAATAAGCCCCTTCTTTCAATCTACATTTCTGTCTTCTTCAGTCTCAATGCCTTTGAGTCCTGTACGGTTGCTCAGCATTGAGGCTTTACATTTTCTAACAATGTTGCCTCTGAGTTTACACCCCTTCTCACCTTTGTTATACCTGAAATGTCTTACCTGAAACACTTGAAGAGAAATTCCCTCAGGCACAGGGTGCACTTGCAGTGCAAAAATAAATACTAACATAACACTAGGCAATTTGGAACATATATTTTTATAGCAAACAAACGAGCCAAAAACCTGTGCTATTAGAACACTGGAGAAAGCGCTGTTTCATCTTAAGTTCAACAACTTCCTTCTTTGGCCCAATGGTCATTGCTCTTGATGATTTGAAAGGCAAGAGCCCTCTGTCTCCTCTGATTTCCCTTCAGAGTTTGTTTCTGTTTCTTTTACAGAGCTTCATGGGTCTGTTCTACTTTGTTTTCTCCTGTTTGTGAACTTTCTTTATGCCCATGAGTAGATTGTAAAGTCCTCTAAGCACAAAGATGGACCTTACCCATACTGTTGTCCCTGCAACACCAACAGTAGTGCTTCCTTAGCACTGATAAATTTTAAAACTTGCGTAATCATCCCTTGATATCTCTGTCTGTCTGTCTGTCTGTCTCTCTCTCTCCCTCCTTCCCTCTCTCCTTTCTTATCTTGTGCTGGAAAGCTTAGTAGCTGCTACAACTGCAAATAGTCAATTCAGGAAAAAATAATAGTAAAAAGTATTAATACAAGCTGCTTATAAAGCTTAAATCATTTGTCTGCTCCAAATCAGCTGCTAACTATAAATATTCCCAGGAAACCTCTTGCCAAACAAGGTCTGACTTGGAATCACAAAGGAATGAAGTCCATGAAGAATAAGGGGCTTGTGTCAGGGGGTCTAATAGAAGAAGCTGAACTTCCTGAAGTCACAAGCACAGGGCATGAGATTTTACAGAGGAGAAACCAAATGGGGAGGTGTTTTCTTGTTTTACTAAAGCTTCATAAAGGCAAGAATAACAAGGATGACAATGACAACAGCAACAACAGTGAACATTCACTGATCATTTACTATTTGCCACACTCTAAGTGCACACCTTATTCGCTCATTTATTCCTCACAACAACCTCTGACTTCTTTTTGTTATTACTGGCTGTAAATCCAGCACCTATCACAGCACTCAGTAAATGGTTTTGAAAAAAAATGCTAAATTCACAGCGTTCTGTAAGTTTACCTTTGCTAAGTAAATAGATATATAAATGGATTATTTAAATAATTTGAAACAACTGATCACCTAGAGATTGGGCAATGCCATTAAACACATGAAGTTTTTGATCATTTCTGCCACAAATAACATGCATTTTTGGCCAGGCCATTTCAGCTTTTTGGACTTTAAGTTTCTCTCTTATAAAATCAGGAAATTACATTATTTCTAAGATATGTTCTAACTCAATACATGGTATGATTATGAGTTGATCCGAGTTAAACTTTTCAAGATGGGTTTTGAATTAACCTAACCTAGAGGCCCCATTAGGGACATGATTTTTCTTTGCAAAATCATTTATTTCATATGCATCGATGTTCAATTATGGTCAATGCAACTATTAGTAAAATTACCTTTACTATACTTTCCAGATCCAAATGAAGGATTCAGAGCTCTGGTGATATCACCTCTGTGGATGTCACAGAGCTAGAATCGACTCACTACTTCTTTTCCAGAAACCTCCTGGTCTCACCCTCAAGCAGTCCTGTGATCTACTCCCATAGGCTAATAGCTGAACATGTGCCTTACAGAAAAACAAGCTGGTTTCAGAACTTTCACACCAGCATGCCAGTCTGCTTTCCATCTGCCTAAACTCTAAACCCTATGTATCCTTTTTTTCAACTCAAAGCACAGGGTATCAACATTTCAAATATTCATCAGACAGTTCAACCATGAATGAGTGTGAGCCATTACTGGTCTAAAGCTGGTTTGAGACATCTGATGTATAAGAAATATTGCCAAATGGGTCATGAACAACCATTCCTTCCCAGTCTCTAAACTGTCTCTGTGTTAACCCAGAACAGCAGAGAGATCTGTGTCTGAGCCACATAACGCCGTCTTCCCTCCCTTCTACTTCTGAATTAAGATTTATGTTGATTCTTCACTGTTGTAATTAAGAGAAATAAGATCCATCAGAACGTTTCATTACTAAATCAAATTATAGCAGAAATGCTGTCTGCTCCATTAACAAGCATACCTTAAAGACAAACTTGTAGGTCTTAGGTCTTTTTTTTTGGAAAACTTTAGAGAGCATCTAGTCACACATTAAGGAGGTAAAAGAATGTGGCATAGAACTCAGTCTCTGGATTATGGAACCCTCATTCTGAAAGATGTTATCAATTGATAGATGTGGGTGAAAACGAACTAGCTATTCCCAAGTCATAGTTCCTTTTCCTTCTGGGCACCAGCTAGATTATATTTTCTGGCTTCCCTTGTGGTTGGGTGTGGCCAATGGCATGTGGGCAAAAGTGATTTGCCTCTTCTGTGTCCTACATGATCCACACTTTTCCTTCCCTTGACTGCACTTGGATGCAGATGATTCAGCATACAATTCTGCTACAGTTATATGCTGTTATTCAAGAAAATAATTCTATGGTTAAATAAGATTAGGCAAGACTAGGCCAAGCAAAATTAAAGAGTTTTCTTCCTTTGTATAATTTTAAAATTCAAATATAATAATGGTTGTCATGAGCCTCTAAGAAGTCACTAAACCATTCAGAATTCTCCAAACTTATTTTGTCACAGAAATGTTTGTTTGTCTTTTATGTTTCTTTGTTTTTTTCTTTTCTGAAAAACACCTATCATCTGTCAGGGGAATAGAGTTCAGAGTAAGAGTGGAATTAGCAGAGGCATAGGAATGAGGTAGAGGGATGTTCGCTCTAATGCTCTTCAGTTAAACCATGGGTCACATTCAGAATGCTTCAATGGCAATAACAAATACAATCACAAATACATGCATTAAGGGTAGATTCCTAGCAAGTGCCATTTTTTAAGGAGTAGTCTTTCAATGCTGAAATCAGAATTTCAAGATTTCTCACCGAGTTTTTCGACAGAATAATAACTAACAATTACTTTATTTTCATTCTGAGTGCTACATGATACAAATCTTGATATTGTAATAATTCCTGGGCACACCTGTCACTTCCTGCATTCTACATATTATTAGAAAGTACAGAGCTGTGTGGTGTAGTGTGGTGTGCTGGGAAAAGTGATGAAACAGGAGACTGGGTAGCTGGACTTCACCCCGGCACATATGGGAAACCACCATAGCACTTAACTATTCCATCACCACGTCCTTAAAATGGGTTCTACAATCCACTTAGTGCTAATATGGAGCATCACACTATCAAATATATACTCACAACTTGAATCTTATCTTCCTGGACAAGATCCTAATTCCAATATATCACGTTCATAAGGCAGAGTTTGAAAAAAACTGCCTTCATTTCACAACCACATAGTAAGTAGACTGTACAGTATGAGACACAGTAATGCCAAAGCCTTGTCAGCTACATTACTAACAAATCATTCACGTGAAAAAGTTAGCCTAGAAGCTCCTTTTGAACAATCCATTGTTTGTGTGACCTCAGTGCCTAGCTGGATCACCTACACTTATCAGGATGGAATTGCGTGATGCTTCACAAATAAATCCTCTTGTGTCTAAAATCCAAGTCTTTTCTTTCTTTTTCCTCTTCCTCACTTCGGTAGATTGCAAACTCTTTTGTGCAAATACCACACTGGCTTCCTCAACCTGCCAGTCCTTCACCTCCTCACTATAAACCATCAGAGAGGCAAGGTAATGATAGTCATGATGATAATAGCAACAACAAAAGCAACTGTATCTATGGGACTCTTAAGATGTGCTAGACAGTACTCCATGTACTTTGCATATGCAGCATCAACTCACTGAATCCTCACAACAATCTTACTAGGTTTATCATCCCATTTGTACAGTTAAGGAACCTGAGATAAAGTGATTTAGGGACGGTCCAAAGCTCTCACAGCCAATATGGAAAAGATCTGAGACAGAGGCTCACGTTTTGACAGACACAGACATATTTTCTGGCATCAGTATAGATTTTAATTTGGTTCTACCTTTTATAGCCCTTTGACCTTGGGCAAGATATTTGATTGTTCTGAATTTCAGCTTTTCCATCTGGATTGTGGAGAGAATAACCCAGGCTTTACAGGGTTTGTATCTTTGTTTGTCCTTAGTGAGAAATAAATAAGATATAGTCTATAGAACATGTGACATCAATTAAATACTTGGTAAATGATAGCTGCTATTACTAACTATGGTTTCCTAACAATCGGAAGCCACCCCATGAAAAGTTATAATGTTTGAGGAGAGTAGTAGGCAAAGCCTAGAGTGGGAAGAAGGAGGGAGGAGAGCATTCAATCCAAGGAAAAGCTGACTTTGCTCTCAAAATTGACTTGCACAGCTCCCAAGAAGCCGACAGCTGGATGTCCAAGCTCAGGATCCATGATGCCCCCTGGTGGCCTGGGGGGGGGGGTCCTCTGGACCTCGGGATTAAGAACAGTTTTATCTTATTGTATAGGTGGGTCTCCAGAGCTCCTTAGAGGAAGGGGCTGAAAGGGAAGCTGCCTCTCAGCAGGCAGCTGCCTGGGTGCCCTGCTTCTATTCAACACTAACTTTATTAAGATATCAGAGCCATAGCAGGTAGGTGGCTGCAGGGGAAACCGTGAGTGGGCAAAAAGGTGGGGGGAGGCAAGCACTTAATAAAAGATATTTCTTTTCCTTTTTTTAATCTAAGTCTGGCAGGAACACCATTAAACGGTGATTGAGAGTTGGTGATTTTTTTTTTAAAGGAAAAGCACTTTCTCCTTCTAAAGAGAAAGAAAGAGACCCATTTCCCTCAATTCACTTAGTGCACAGGATGTTTTCCTCTAGGTATTCATCCAATTAACTGGTCAGACAGCTGGAATCTGATACAGGGAATAAACAATTCTTCAAAGAGAAGCTACTTGGTGCTTTTCTTTGAGGAACTCTCTCCCCCCAAACGTACCCCTCCTCACTCCCTCTTTCCTTTTTTCCCCTTGTTCCCTATAATCCCAGGTCTGGCCTGGATGTCACAGCTTCAGAACTGAGAACTGTCATCTGTGGTCTGCCACTCTCCCCACCCTGCCAGGAATGACACTTTAGTTCTGTGTTAATTGCCCTACTGCAGCTCGGCTATCAGCCAGGGCCTGTCTCAGATTTACTGATTGCAGACGTGAGTGGAGTGAGTGAGCAAGCATGCAGGGGTCGGGGCTCTGAGGGACCAAGTT
Organism: Mesoplodon densirostris; assembly: GCF_025265405.1. NCBI lineage: Eukaryota > Metazoa > Chordata > Mammalia > Artiodactyla > Ziphiidae > Mesoplodon > Mesoplodon densirostris. The sequence continues at coordinate 50,219,548 of NC_082674.1, forward strand.
CAAGGGCACTGAATGGTACAGACGCATAAACAAGGGAATGGTATGTAAGCAATAAAGACATAAAGGTTAGAATCAGGGCTAGCAGTACAATAAACAGCTGTGATAACCCAGTTTGTTTATAGATAAAGAATTTACAGAAAAATCCACAAGTTGCAGCCTACATTTAACACTTTAAGAGACATATAACTTCTTTACATCTTTGCTAGCTCCATCATCGCACTCTGCAAACATCTGTGGCCATCTCGGGGCTTTTTCTCCCCTTTCTTTCCAACATTAGAAGTGTACAGTCATCACAAAATCTAGAAATAGATGCCAAATCCAAAATCTCAGTGTTTGGTAGCAGCAGCTACAAATTCCAAAAGACAGCTACTTCTAGCTGCTACTGCTTTGGTGTCCCATTAAAAATCTCTATTTTTCAAGCTGCAAAATGTTCTTTTGCACTCCATTCTTCCTAATTTTATTTTAATATACATAAGTAGAGTAAGTAAAATTTCATTAGAATGCCTATAAATTTGACTCTACGTATGTTGTGCTAACTCTTTTTAAAAATAGATTTCAGAATATAACCAAGCATTTGGTGAAATCACCGTGGCCTGTGCTTCTTAACTGTCCTAGGAGGCCCCCATCAGAAGTACAATATATTGTACTGTAACTATTGATCCAAATGGCTACATTTCTAAAGCAGAAAACGATTGCGTAGTAAGAACAGTGCAGAGGGGCAATAAAATGCCCTCCAGTATATAAAGACATAAAGATTAAAGTCACCCTGTAGATTCCCTTTAACTCCTCCAAATCTACTGGGTAATGTGTTCTTTTAGGATAAATCAGAAACGTGGTACAAATTAACATGACAGGGATGGCGTTCATAAATAAAAATGCTTCACAGCATTGTCCAGACCAGACCAAGTTCATTTTGCTTTAAAGACATGGGAAGACTTAATTAAAACCCCAGATGTCAAAAAAGGAACATCTGAGTATCTTGAAGGCAAACAACACCCCCCAAATTTGTCAGACAGAACACGTATTCTGGATAAGGAACTGAGACATCAGTTCCTTGTAGGATGCCCTACAGTATTAATACCAACAGTTTTCGAGGCTACGGTTAGTCTTCAATTTCTATAAAGTTAGAATGTTTTCCGAAGGACAGGTGGAATCTGATGAATGAGATTTTAAATTGTGCTTTGCTGAAGGGTGCTTCTTGTTTAACCACTTCTTGTCTCTGCCTCCTACTATAGTAAGTTGTCACTTAGTTTTTAAACAAACCATATTTAAATAATACCCTATACAGTTTGGTTTATAAGAACTACTACCAATTAGTAGTTAAGTTACTGTGTGATAGGAAAGGGTCTTTCTGGCTTTGATTCAGTTTCATGCTAGAAAGAGCACAAAGGACGTCCACATTTTAAAATAGCCTCAGAACACGGATGACTGAGCCAAGACTTGCACTAAAACATATTGAAGTTTAGGGGTATTATTTATTATCACTTTAATTAATAAACCAGCTTGTTTTCACCAATGTTCCCTTGTGTGTTGAAATTCCAGTTTGTGTCAAAAGGAATCCATACACTGATTGTACATACAAAGATCTGAATGAAGAATGTTAATGACTCCGTGGTGCCGATGGTACCAGTCTTGGCCTTAAAAGTAGCAAGTAGAATTGCCATTTATATTTCAAAAGATTCCAAGGCCGTGTGAAGGTCTGTGATCTGCAGAGGAAAATGTTACACCGAGTTTGAGGTACCCTGTGTTTTCCCACCCCCATCATTCACCTCTGAGCAGATGGTCAGGGTGAAGCAGGCTGGGATGATAGGTTGGCAGGACTGGATTCTCTCCACACACCTGTGGCAGAAAGAAGCATGGCTGGAGGGAGCTTCCCAGGCCACAGGAGAACCACCAGTGCCTAGAGCTAGCCCTGAAACTATGTTGGCACTTAGAAGAAATGAAGAACTCTAGGAGGAAAAACAGATGAGAGAGATGAGAGCTCAAGAGAAGGGAGGGAAGCAAAATGGGAAAGAGGGAGAAAGGCAGGCAGCATTTCACTCCTTCTCCCTCATGGTAGTTGCACAAGAACAAATCCCATCCTCCTTTGAAATGTACTACCGCATGCTGTGATTATTTAGGTGTTCATTAGATTCTCTGATCAACACAAACAAACAACTAAAGACATGTGTACCAGTTATGCATTTGAGTACTGGATGAACCCTGCTCTGAAAAGCTCTCTGGGGGGCACCAAAGAATCTGCATTTAGTAGCACACCAGTATTCCTCCTTCCCTCCTTTCTGGCATCAGTCAGAGCCATTGTGAAGACTTGGGACCTGAAACGTAACCGTATAGCTGAGAACTTTACTGCTGAGATGTAACCATATAGCTGAGAACTTTACAGCTGAGGTTTGAAAATAATGGTTCTCTAACCCAGAGAGTAGTGTATTACTACAGAAGTTTGTATTCTATTAAGAGTTAATAAATGACCAAGATCTGGACTAATCCCCTGCCAGGGTTAATTCTCATTACAGGTTCCTGCTATTTTCCCAATGCCTTTTGCTCTGCCCTTCTTGCTACATATGGAAAACCTATATCAAGATGGTTGTCATGGCAATGAAAAGATTTGCATGTGTCTTATCTACTATTTAAATACCTTCTTATGGTTTGTAACTACTATAATACATCCCTCCAGCTCCACTCATCACTAATTTAGAGCAAGCTTAGTGTATCTGAGGTCACCGATACCATCTGAAGCATGTTGTCTAGACAACTCTGAAGCCACTGACCACGGGGGTAATTGCAAATAAAAAAGGTGTAGTAGAGATACGTGCCATGGCCAGCCCTGAAATCTAAATGGATAGCTGTGATCATGTCCCTTCTGAGGACATTTGTTTCAGGACTGGGAAAATACAAAAGAACTTTTAGTTCTTTTCTCATGCTCAGTGCTTTTCTTCTTTGTCTCCTTCCTTGCCAAACTCTACTAATTTCTGAAGTTGAATCACCATTTCAAGGTTTTGATTATAAGTACCTGCAATATAAAATTTTGTAGAGAGCTTGTCTTGAAGTAAAAATTCCAAGTCCGATAAGATTCTGATGTATTTGTCCAAGATTCTCAAGGGTCTCTTCTTCAGTCTTCCCACCTTGTAAGTCCCACTTCTTTTTCCTTAGCACAATTTCTTGTCGTTTGGCAGACTAAGTAAATACAATCTTTACTATAAAAAGCATAGCTCACATTAGTAGTAAAATACCATTGAATAATAATCTTCTGAAGGGACAATACAAAAACCAAAAGGAGACCCTACCTATATAACCCCCTATAAACAGCACAGTGCATTGGATGTGAGACCAACTTATTCACATTTGACCTTGTCCCTTCAAGGATGTGGCTCTTTTAGGCCTCTTTGGAGAAAACCTACTTCTACAGGTTTCCTAAGAACTGCTCATTAACATTCTTCTAGTAAATTGTGGTTTGGAGCTTGTAGAGATTAAAAAAAAAAAAACTTATCAAGAGTCTAGTAGTTTGATAATGCAACAATTTTCCATTTGCTTTTGAATTCTGTGCCATACTCACAAGCAAAGAATTCTTAAAGATAATTTATATCATTATTTGTAGGCTTAGGTAATGTTACCCTGCTCTTGGAGTAGCACATTAAGGACCATTTTACCCTGACAATAACGTGAGACTGTGTTTACATATTGTACTACAATCACTATTTGGCTAATCTGGAAAGGGTAGATTTTTCTATTGCATTTCAATAGCTCATCTACTTCAAACTGTTGTGAACTTTCTAAAGATGTGTTTTCATTTATAATAGCAGATCTTGCAGTGTGGTAATCTGGAATTGAAGTTTCAGTGACAGATTCATTCAACTAGCACTTTGCATGAGGCATTACAGCAAACATAATTTTTTTTATAAAAAAAATATATAAAGTGACAAAACCTTCCAAAGATAATTTCTGCAATTTAGTAAACTAAGGATTTCAAGTCAGGCATCAGTTTCCGGGTGTTTTTCCTAATGGATTTCACAGCAGATGACCTGACAGGCAATCTCATGATCTGAGCAGTGCTTTGCGGCATATATACTAACTGCCATAAGAAGCGCTGGGAGTCACCCTTCCTTTCACATGACATGCCTGCAAGTTAAGCACTGCAAATGTCCAGAGGTCCAGACTGACCCCTTCACCTCCCGTCTGGGAAACATTCCTGCTCTGAGTCACTCATTCTTGACAACAAACAGAGCAGGGCCATGGTGCTTGTTTTCAAAGGCCAGCAGAAGCAAGGATGAATGAAGCATATCTGGCACAACAATGGCTGGCAAGGACTGTGGATCAAATTGCAAACCGTGTGCCCTAGAAGGGGAGAGTGGAAAAGAGAAGAAAGAGGAAGAAGAAAGGGAGGAAGAGGAAGATAATAGTGCCAGATAATGCAACCCTACCTTTTATTTCCTCTTATTTGCTTGCCTTTTCTCCTCCAGCTTTACTGCCTTACCCATGTCTACCCCCCCATCACAAATATATCATATACACGTATATGATATATGTGGCACCCTGCTCAAATGGATAGTTTAATTAAAAAACACCAATTTCTGTAGAAGTTTCAAAGTATGGCTATTGCTACATGATATCACAGCAATAAATGTGAATACCCAGTTCGTCCTCCAAACACAATTATTTCTTTGTACTTCCGTACATTTTAGAATATATTCCATTCATTGTATTGCAATCTTGAGGTTTTATTCTTAGGTCTCCCATGACCCAGCAGTATCTGGGACCTTGTAAAGGTTGGACACTGCATTTCTCTTAAACTAGAACTGTTTATATTTATCTATTGTTGAATGAATGAATCCATTTCTGTGTCATGGGTAGGCGCAGGTCACTTCTGCCCCCGCAAGATAAAACAGAATTGACAAAGCTGAAAAACACACTTTTACCTAAAAGTATATGGTCGTATATGGTATTGGTAAACTTCTTCTTTTTCCAAAGGGTCCACTTCACTGTGAAATCTTTAGCTAGTGGGTAATAATATTTATCAAATAGAACAAGCCAATATGCTGCTGATTTGCTTCACAAGAATGGCCTGGAATGTCAGGAAAAAATGTACCAGTGAAGGATTCAGAAGAACAAGACTGTTGTTCTAGCCTTGGCACTTACTAATATCTCTCTGATCTCTAACTTTTTATCAAATAGAAATAGCTGATTTGCAGCTGGACAGGTCACTTATACTCTCTTGACCTCAGTCTCCTCACTTGTATATGGAAGTGCTTTAAAAATGGTAAAATACCATATTAAATGCATGGTAATAGCCATCAAAACAGTTCATCACCAAAACTACCCTTGTAGACCACTCAAGTACCAGGTTGACATTTACGTGGCTGCAAAATACAAATAAATAAAAAGAAAAACATGATTGATTTTATGACTATCTAGTCACAACATTTAAATAGGGAGATATTACCATTAATAGTAGTTCTAGAAATAGACAAATAAATATGTAAATATCCCAAGGCAATAAGTAAAAATAGGAAATACCAAGTTCAAAACCAGGGTTAATTAATAGGTTTTTTAAATCATTCAGAATTGATAGAGGGAGTCATAAACTCAGCTACATTTTTCAAAACTTTTTTAGGAGAAGACCTTCAAGATGGTGGAAGAGTAAGACATGGAGATCACCTTTCTCCCCACAAATACATCAGAAATACATCTACATGTGGAACAACTCCTACAGAACACCTACGGAACGCTGGCAGAAGACCTCAGACCTCCCCAAAGGCAAGAAACTCCCCAGGTACATGGGCAGGGCAAAAGAATAAAGAAAAAACAGAGACAAAAGAATAGGGACAGGGGCTTCCCTGGTGGCGCAGTGGTTGAGAGTCCGCCTGCCGATGCAGGGGACATGGGTTCGTGCCCTGGTCCGGGAAGAACCACATGCCGCAGAGCGGCTGGGCCCGTGAGCCATGGCTGCTGAGCCTGTGCGTCCGGAGCCTGTGCTCCGCAACGGGAGAGGCCACAACAGTGAGAGGCCCGCATACCGCAAAAAAAAAAAAAAAAAAAAAAGAATAGGGACAGGACCTGCACCTTGGGGAGGCAGCTGTGAAGGAGGAAAGGTTTCCACACACTAGGAAGCCCCTTCACTGGCAGAGGCAGAGGGTGGCAGGGGGTAAGCATCGGAGCCAGAGAGCACAGCAACAGGGGTGCAGAGAGCAAAGCAGAGAGATTCCCGCACAGAGGATCAGTGCCGACCAGCACTCACCAGCCCGAGAGGCTTGTCTGCTCACCCGCCGGGGTGGGCGGGGCTGGGAGCTGAGGCTTGGTGCTTCGGAGGTCGGATTTCAGGGAGAGGACTGGGGTTGACTGCGCGAACACAGCCTGAAGGGGCTAGTGCGCCACAACTAAAAGGGAGGGAGTCCGGGAAAAAGTATGGAGCTGCCGAAGAGACGAGAGACTTTTTCTTGCCTCTTTGTTTCCTGGTGCACGAGGAGAAAGGATTAAGAGCGCTGCTTAAAGGAGCTCCAGAGACGGGCGTGAGCCGCGGCTAACAGCGCGGACCCCAGAGACGGGTATGAGACACTAAGGCTGCTGCTGCCGCCACCAAGAAGCCTGTGTGCTAGCACAGGTTACCATCCACACCTCCCCTCCCGGGAGCCTGTGCAGCCCGCCACTGCCAGGGTCCCGTGATCCAGGGACAACTTCCCCGGGAGACCGCACGGCGCGCCTCAGGCTGGTGCGTCACGCTGGCCTCTGCTGCCGCAGACTCGCCCTGCATTCTGTACCCCTCCTTCCCCCTGCCTGAGTGAGCGAGAGTCCCTGAATCAGCTGCTCCTTTAACCCTGTCCTTTCTGAGCCCCGGGAGCTGTAAGAACAAAGAAGAGAAAGGGACATCTCTCCCAGCAGCCTCAGGAGCAGTGGATTAAAGCTCCACAATCAACTTGATGTACCCTGCATCTGTGGAATACCTGAATAGACAACAAATCAACGCAAAATTGATACGGTGAATTTTGGGAGCAACTGTAGACTTCGGGCTTGCTTTCTGCATCTAATTTGGTTTTGGTCTTATGTTTATCTTAGCTTAGTATCTAGAGTGTAGTATCATTGGTAGAGTTGTTTATTGATTTGCTTGCTCTTCCTTTTTTTTATATATAGATATATATATTTTTTTCCTTTTTCTCTTTTTGTGACTGTGTGTGTGTATGCTTCTTTGTGTAATTTTGTCTGTACAGCTTTGCTTTACCATTTGTCCTAGGGTTCTGTCTGTACATTTTTTTTTTTTTACTATAGCTTTTAGGGCTTGTAATCATTGGTGGATTTGTTTTTCGGTTTGATTGCTCTCTTCATTCTTTCTCTCTTTCTTTCCTTTTTTAATTACTTTTTAAAATTTATAATAATTTAAGAAATTTTTTTATTTTAATAACTTTATTTTATTTTATTTTTTCTTTCTTTTATTCTTTTTTTCTCGCTTTTCTTCTGAGCCGTGTGGCTGACAGAGTTTTCGTGCTCCAGCCAGGTGTCACACCTGTGCCTCTGAGGTGGGAGAGCTGATATCAGGACATTGGTCTGTCAAACATATCCCGACTCCACGTAACATCAAATGGCGAAAGCTCTCCCAGAGATCTCCATCTCAACGCCAAGACCCAGCTGCACTCAATGACCAGCAAGCTACAGTGCTGGACACACGCTATGCCAAACAACTAGCAAGACAGGAACACAACCCCACCCATTAGCAGAGAGACTGCGTAAAATCATAATAACATCACAAATACTCCAAAACACACCATTGGACGTGGTCCTGTGCACCAGAAAGATGAGATCCAGCCTCATCCACTAGAACACAGGCACCAGTCCCCTCCACCAGGAAGCCTACACAACACACTGAACCAATCTTAGCCACTGGGGGCAGACACCAAAAACAACGGGAACTACGAACTTGCAGCCTGCAAAAAGGAGACCCCAAACACAGTAAATTAAGCAAAATGAGAAGACAGAGAAACACACAGCAGATGAAGGAACAGGTAAAAACCCACCAGACCAAACACATGAAGAGGAAATAGGCAGTCTACCTGAAGAAGAATTCAGAGCAATGACAGTAAAGATATCCAAAATCTTGGAAATAGAATGGAAAAAATACAAGAAATGTTTAATATGGAACTAGAAGAACTAAAGAGCAAACAAACAATGATGAACAACACAATAAATGAAATTTAAAATTCTCTAGAAGGAATCAATAGCAGAATAAGTGAGGCAGAAGAACAGATAAGTGACCTGGAAGATAAAATAGTGGAAATAGCTACTGCAGAGCAGAATAAAGACAAAAGAATGAAAAGAATTGAGGACAGTCTTAGAGACCTCTGGGACAACACTAAACCCACCAACATTTGAATTATAGGGGTCCCAGAAGAAGAAGAGAAAAAGAAAGGGACTGAGAAAATATTTGAAGAGATTATAGTTGAAAACTTCCCTAATATGGGAAAGGAAACAGTCAATCAAGTCCAGGAAGCACAGAGAGTCCCATACAGGATAAATCCAAGGAGAAACATGCCAAGACACATATTAATCAAACAATCAAAAATAAACTGCAAAGAAAAAATATTAAAAGCAGCAAGGGAAGAATAACATACAAGGGAATCCCCATAAGGTTAGTAGCTGATCTTTCAGCAGAAACTTTGCAAGCCACAAGGGAGTAGCAGTACTTATTTAAAGTGAGGAAAGGGAAAAACCAACAACCAAGATTACTCTACCCAGAAAGGATCTCATTCAGATTCGACGGAGAAATTAAAACCTTACAGACAAGCGAAACCTAAGGGAATTCAGCACAACCAAACGAGCTTTGCAACAAATGCTAAAGGAACTTCTCTAGGCATGAAACACAAGAGAAGGAAAAGACCTACAATAAGAAACCCAAAACAATTAAGAAAATGGTAATAGGCACATACATATCGATAATTACCTTAAACAGATTAAATGATTCAACCAAAAGACACAGACTGGATGAATGGATACAAAAACAAGATCCATATATATGCTGGCTACAAGAAACCCACTTCGGACCTAGGGACACATACAGACCGAAAGTGAGGGGGTGGAAAAAGATATTCCACGTAAATGGAAATCAAAGGAAAGCTGGAGTAGCACAATTCTTATATCAGACAACATAGACTTTAAAATAAAGACTACCGTAAGAGACAAGGAAGGACATAATGATCAAGGGATCAATCCTAGAAGAAGATATAACAGTTGTAAATATTTATGCACCCAACATAGGAGCACTTCAATACATAAGGCAAATGCTAAAAGCCATAAAAGGGGAAACTGACAGTAACACAATCATACTAGGGGACTTTAACACCCAACGTTCACCAATGGAGAGATCATCCAAAATAAAAATAAATAAGGAAACAGAAGCTTTAAATGATACATTAAACAAGATGGACTTAAATGATATTTATAAGACATTCCATACAAAAACAACAGTATACACTTTCCTCTCAAGTGCTCATGGAACATTCTCCAGGACACATCATATCTTGGGTCACAAATCAAGCCTTAGCAAATTTAAGAAAATTGAAATCGTATCAAGCATTTTTTCCAACCACAACACTATGAGACTAGATATCAATTACAGGAAAAAATCTGAAAAAAATACAAATACGTGGAGGCTAAACCATACACTACTAAATAACCAAGAGACCACTGAAGAAATCAAAGAGGAAATAAAAAATACCTAGAAACAAATGACAAATGAAAACACGACAACTCAAAACCTATGGGATGCAGCAAATGCAGTTCTAAGAGGGAAGTTTATAGCAATACAATCCTACCTCAAGAAACAAGAAACATCTCAAATAAACCTAATTTTACACCAAAAGAAATTAGAGAAAGAAGAACAAAAAAACCCCAAAGTTAGCAGAAGAAATAAAATCATAATGATCAGATCAGAAATAAATGAAAAGGAAATGAAGGAAACAATAGCAAACATTAAAAAAATTAAAAGCTGGTTCTTTGATAAGATAAACTAAATTGATAAACCATTAGCCAGACTCATCAAGAAAAAAGGGAGAAGCCTCAAATCAATAGAATTAGAAATGAAAAAGGAGAAGTAACCAGCAGAAATACAAAGGATCATGAGCGATTACTGCAAGCAACTATATACGAATAAAATGGACAACCTGGAAGAAATGGACAAATTCTGAGAAAAGCACAATCTTCCGAGACTGAACCAGGAAGAAATAGAAAATATAAACAGACCAATCACAAGCACTGAAATTGAACCTGTGATTTAAAATCTTCCAATAAACAAAAGCCCAGGACCAGATGGCTTCACAGGCAAATTCTATCAAACATTTAGAGAAGAGCTAACACCCATCCTTCTCAAACTCTTCCAAAATATAGCAGAGGGAGGAACACTCCCAAACTCATTCTATGAGACCACCATTACCCTGATACCAAAACCAGACAAAGATGTCACACAAAAAAACCTATAGGCCAATATCACTGATAAACATAGATGCAAAAATCCTCAACAAAATACTAGCAAACAGACTCCAACAGCACATTAAAAGGATCATACACGATGATCAAGTGGGGTTTATCCCAGGAATGCAAGGATTCTTCAATATACGCAAATCAACCAATGTGATACACCATATTAACAAACTGAAGAGGAAAAACCATACGATAATCTGAATACGTGCAGCAAAAGATTTTGACAAAATTCAACACCCATTTATGATAAAAACCCTCCAGAAGGTAGGCAAAGAGGAAAGTTACCTCAACATAATAAAAGCCATATATGACAAACCCATAGCCAACATGGTTCTCAATGGCGAAAAACTGAAACCATTTCTGCTAAGATCAGGAACAAGACAAGGTTGTCCACTCTCACCACTATTATTCAACATAGTTTTGGAAGTTTTAGCCACAGCAGTCAGAGAAGAAAAAGAAATAAAAGGAATCCAAGTTGGTAAAGAAGAAGTAAAGCTGTCACTGTTTGCAGATGAAATGATACTATACATAGGGAATCTTAAAGATGCTACCAGAAAACGAGCTAATCAATGAATTTGGTAAAGTAGCAGGATACATAATTAACGCACAGAAATCCCTTGCATTCCTATACAATAATGACGAAAAATCTGAAAGAGAAGTTAAGGAAGCACTCCCACTTACCATTGCAACAAAAAGAATAAAATACTGGCTCTCACTCCCTCTTGCGAGTGCACAGGAATCCTAACTAACTGCTGAACAATTATTGACAGGAAGACACTGAAACTCACGAATAAAGATACCCCAATCCAAAGACAAAGGAGAAGCCACAATGAGACGGTAGGAGGGGTGCAATCACAATAAAATCAAATCCCATAACTGCTGGGTGGGTTACTCACAAACTGGAGAACACTTATACCACAGAAGTCCACCCACTGGAGTGAACGTTCTGAGCCCCATGTCAGGCTTCCCAACATGGGGGTCTGGCAACAGGAGGAGGAATTCCTAGAGAATCAGACTTTGAATGCTAGCGGGACTTCATTGGAGGACTTTAACAGGACTGGAGGAAACAGAGACTCCACCACACACAAAATAGTGTGTGCACTGGGACCCAGTGGAAGGAGCAGTGACCCCACAGGAGATTGAACCAGACCTACCTTCTAGTGTTGGAGGGTCTCCTGCAGAGGCAGGGGGTGGCTGTGTCTCACCGTGAGGACAAGGACACTGGCAACAGAAGTTCTGGGAAGTACTCCTTGGCGTGAGCCCTCCCAGAGTCCGCCATTAGCCCCACCAAAGAGCCTGGGTAGGCTCCAGTGTTGGGTCATCTCAGGCCAAAAAACCAATAGGGAGGAAACCTAGCCCCACCCATCAGCAGCCAAGCGGATTAAAGACTTACTGAGCTCTGCCCACCAGAACAACAGCCAGCTCTAACCACTACCAGTCCCTCCCGTCAGGAAACTTGCACAAGCCTCTTAGATAGCCTCATTCACCAGAGGGCAGATAGCAGAAACAAGAAGAACTACAATCCTGTAGCCTGTGGCACAAAAACCACACTCACAGAAAGACGGACAAGATGAAAAGGCAGAGGGCTATATACCAAATGAAGGAACTACATAAAACCCCAGAAAAACAACTAGATGAAGTGGAGATAGGCAACTTTCCAGAAAAAGAATTCAGCATAATGATAGTGAAGAGGATCCAGTACCTTGGAAAAAGAATAGAGGCAAAGATCAAGAAGATGCAAGAAATGTCTAACAAAAACCTAGAAGAATTAACGAACAAACAGAGATGAACAATATAATACCTGAAATGAAAAATACACTAGAAGGAATCAATAGCAGAATAACTGAGGCAGAAGAACGGATAAGTGACCTGGAAGACAGAATGGTGGAATTCACTGCTGCAGAACAGAATAAAGAAAAAAGAATGAAAAGAAATGAAGACAGCCTAAGAGACCCCTGGGAAACATTAAACACAGTAACATTCGCATTATAGGGGTCCCTGAAGGAGAAGAGAGAGAGAAAGGACCCAAGAAAATATTTGAAGAGATTATAGTAGAAAACTTGCCTAACATGGGAAAGGAAATAGCCACCCAAGTCCAGGAAGCACAGAGAGGCCCATACAGGATAAACCCAAGCAGAAACACATCAAGACACATAGTATTCAAATTGGCAAAAATTAAAGACAAAGAAAAATTATTGAAAGCAGCAAGGGAAAAATGACAAATAACATACAAGGGAACTCCCATAAGGTTAACAGCTGAATTCTCAGCAGAAACTGTACAAGCCAGATGGGAGTGGCAACATATTTAAAGTGATGAAAGGGAAGAACTTACAACCAAGATTACTCTACCTGGCAAGGATCTCATTCAGATTCGATGGAGAAATCAAAAGCTTTACAGACAAGCAAAAGCTAAGAGCAGTCAGCACCACCAAACCAGCTCTACAACAAACGCTGAAGGAACTTCTCTAAGTGGGAAACACAAGAGACGAAAAAGACCTACAAAAACAAACCCAAAACAATTAAGAAAATGGTAATAGGAACAGACATATTGATAATTACCTTAAACATGAATGGATTAAATGCTCCAACCAAAAGACACAGGCTTGCTGAATGGGTATAAAAACAAGACCTATATATATGCTGGCTACAAGAGACGCACTTCAGACCTAGGGACACATACAGACTGAAAGTGAGGGGATGGAAAAATATATTCCATGCAAATGGAAATCAAAAGAAAGCTGGTGTAGCCATACTGATATCAAATAAAATAGACTTTAAAATAAAGAATGTTAAAAGAGACAAGGAAGAACACTACATAATGATCAAGGGATCAATCCAAGAAGAAGATATAACAATTCTAAACATATATGCCCCCAACATAGGAGCACCTCAATACATAAGGCAATTCCTAACAGCTATAAAAGAGGAAATCGACAGTGACACAATAACAGTGGGGGATTTTAACACCTCACATACACCAATGGACAGATCATCCACACAGAAATTTAATAAGGAAACAGAAGCTATAAATGACACAAAAGACCAGATAGACTTAATTGATATTTATAGGACATTCCATCCAAAAACAGCAGACTACACTTTCTTCTCAAGTGTGCAAGGAACATTCTCCAGGATTGATCACATCTTGGGTCACAAATCAAGCCTCAGTAAATATGAAAATGGAAATCATATCAAGCATCTTTTCTGACCACAACGCTATGAGATTAGAAATCAATTAAGGAAAAAAAACGTAAGAAACACAAACATATGGAAGCTAAACAATATGCTACTAAATAACCAACAGATCACTGAAGAAATCAAAGAGGAAATCAAAAAATACCTAGAGATAAATGGCAATGAAAACACGATGATCCAAAACCTACGAGAGGCAGCAAAAGCAGTTCTAAGAGGGAAGTTTATAGCTATACAAGCCTACCTCAAGAAACAAGAAAAATCTCAAAAAATCTGACCTTACACCCAAAGGAACTAGAGAAAGAACAACAAACAAAACCCAAAGTTAGCAGAAGGAAAAATCATAAAGATCAGAGCAGAAATAAATGAAGTAGAAACAAAGAAAACAATAGCAAACATCTAAAAACTAAAAGCTGGTTCTTTGAGAAGGTAAACAAAATTGATAAACCATTAGCGAGACTCATCAAGGAAAAGAGGGAGAAGACTCAAATCAATAAAATTAGAAATGAAAAAAAAGGAGAAGTAAGAACAGACACTGCAGAAATACAAAGCATCCTGAGACTACTACAAGCAACTCTATGCCAATAAAATGGACAACCTGGAAGAAATGGACAAATTCTTACAAAGGTATAATCTTCCAAGACTGAACCAGGAAGAAATAGAAAATATGAACAGACCAATCACAAGTAATGAAATTGAAACTGTGACTAAAAATCTTCCAACAAACAAAATTCCAGGACCAGATGGCTTCACAGGTCAATTCTATCAAACATTTAGAGAAGAGCTAACTCCCATCCTTCTCAAACTCTTCCAAAAAAACTGCAGAGGAAGGAACACTCCCGAACTCATTCTACGAGGCCACCATCACCCTGATACCAAAACCAGACAAAGATACTAAAAAAAAGAAAATTACAGACCAATATCACTCATGAATATGGATGCAAAAATCCTCAACAAAACACTAGCAAACAGAATCAAACAACACATTAAAAGGATCATACACCATGATCAAGTGGGATTTATCCCAGGGATGCAAAGATTCTTCAATAAACGCAAATCAACCAATGTGATACACCATATTAACAAATTGAAGGAGAAAATCCATATGATCATCTCAATAGATGCAGGAAAAGCTACTGACAAAATTCAACACGCACTTATCATGAAAACTCTCCAGAAAGTGGGCATAGAGGGAAATTACCTCATTGTAATAAAGGCCATATATGACAAACCCACAGCAAACATCATTCTAAATGGTGAAATCTGAAAGCATTTCCTCTAAGATAAGGAACAAGACAATGATGTCCACTCTCACCACTATTTTTCAACATAGTTTTGGAAGCCCTAGCCACGGCAATCAGAGAAGAAAAAGAAATAAAATGAATACAAATTGGAAAAGAAGAAGTAAAACTGTCACTGTTTGCAGATGACATGACAGTATACATAGATAATCTTAAAGATGCCACCAGGAAACTACTAGAGGTAATCAATGAATTTGGTAAAGTTGCAGCATACAAAATTAATGCACAGAAATCTCTTGCATTCCTATACACTAATGATGAAAAATCTGAAAGAGAAATTAAGGAAACACTCCCATTTACCACTGCAACAAAAAGAATAAAATATCTAGGAATAAACCTACCTAGGGAGACAAAAGACCTGTATGCAGAAAGGTATAAGATACTGATGAAAGAAATTAAAGATGATACAGATGGAGACATATACCATGTTCTTGGATTGGAAGAATCAATATTGTGAAAATGACTATACTACCGTAAGCAATCTACAGATTCAATGCAAACCCTATCAAATTACCAATGGCATTTTTTAAATGAGAAAATAAAGAAAAAAAATCTTAAAATTTGTATAGAGACACAAAAGACCCTGATTAGCCAAAGCAGTCTTGAGGGAAAGAAATGGAGCTGGAGGAATCAGACTCCCTTACTTCAGACTATACTACAAAGCTACAGTAATCAAGACAATATGGTACTGGCACAAAAACAGAGATATAGATCAATGGAACAGGATAGAAAGCCCAGAGATAAACCCATCCACCTATGGTCAACTAATCTATGACAAAGGAGGCAAGTATATACGATGGAGAAAAGACAGTCTCTTCAATAAGTGATGCTGGGAAATCTGCATAGCTACATGTAAAAGAATGAAATTAGAACATTCCCTAACACCAAAAACAAAATAAACTCAAAATGGATTAGAGATCTAAATATAAGATTGGACACTTAAATCTCTTAGAGGAAAACATAGGAAGAACACCCTTTGACATAAATCACAGCAAGATCTTTTTTGATCCACCTCCTAGAGTAATGGAAATAAAAACAAAAATAAACAAACGGGACCTAATGAAACTTTAAAGCTTTTGCAAAGCAAAGGAAACTATAAACAAGACAGAAAGACAACTCTCTAAATGGGAGAAAATATTTGCAAATGAATCAACAGACAAAGGATTAATCTCCAAAATATATAGACAGCTCATGCAGCCCAATATTAAAAAAACAAACAACCCAATGCAAAAATGGGCCAAAGACCTAAACAGTCATTTCTCCAAAGAAGACATACAGATGGCCAAGAAGCACATGAAAAGCCGCTCAACATCACTAATTATTAGAGAAATTCAAATCAAAACTACAATGAGGTATCACCTCACACCAGTTAGAATGGGCATCATCAGAAAATCTACAAACAACAAATGCTGGAGAGGGTGTGGAGAAAAGGGAACCGTCTTGCACTGTTGGTGGGAATGTACATTGATACAGTCACTATGGAGAACAGTATGGAGGTTCCTTAAAAAACTAAAAATAGAATTACCACATGACCCAGCAATCCCACTACTGGGCATATACCCAGAGAAAACCATAATTCAAAAAGACACATGCACTCCAATATTCACTGCAGCACTATTTACAATAGCCAGGTCATGGAAGCAACCTAAATGCCCATCGACAGACGAATGGATAAAGAAGATGTGGTACATATATACAATGGAATATTACTCAGCCATAAAAAGGAACGAAATTGAGTCATTTGTAGAGACATGGATGGATCTAGAGACTGTCATACAGAGTGAAGTAAGTCAAAAAGAGAAAAACACATATTGCATATAAATGCATATATGTGGAATCTAGAAAAATGGTACAGATTAACTGGTTTGCAAGGCAGAAATAGAGACACAGATATAGAGAACAAACGTATGGACACCAAGGGGGGAAAGTGGCGGGGGGGTGAGGATGGTGGTGTGATGAATTGGGAGATTGGGATTGACATGTATACACTAATATGTATAAAATGGGCAACTAATAAGAATCTGCTGTTTAAAAAAATACAGAAAATAAAATTCAAAATAAAATGAATAAAATACCTAGGAATAAACCTACCGAAGGAGACAAAAGACCTGTATGCAGAAAACTATAAGACACTGATGAAAGAAATTAAAGATGATACAAATAGATGGAGAGATATTCCATGCTCTTGGATTGGAAGAATCAACATTGTGAAAATGACTATACCACCCAAAGCAATCTACAGATTCAATGCAATCCCTATCAAACTACCAATGGCATTTTCCACAGAACTAGAACAAAGAATGTCACAATTTGTATGGGAACCCAAAAAAGCCTGAATAGCCAAAACAATCTTGAGAAAAAAAACTGGAGGTGGAGGAATCAGGCTCCTGGACTTCCGACTCTACTACAAAGCTACAGTAATCTAGACAGTATGGTACTGGCACAGAAACAGAAATATAGATCAATGGAACAGGGTAGAAAGCCCAGAGATAAGCCCACGCACATACGGTCACCTTATATTTGATAAAGGAGTCTGGAAAATACAATGGAGAAAAGACAGCCTCTTCGATAAGTGGTGCTGGGAAAAACTGGACAGCTACATATAAAAGAATGAAATTAGAACACTCCCTAACACCATACACAAAAATAAACTCAAAATGGATTAAAGACCTAAATGTACAGCCAGACACTATTAAACTCTTAGAGGAAAGCATAGGCAGAAAAACTCTATGACATAAATCACATCAAGATCCTTTTTGACCCACCTCCTAGAGAAATGGAAATAAAAACAAAAAGAAAAAATGGGACCTAATTAAACTTAAAAGCTTTTGCACAGCAAAGGAAACCATAACAAGACAAAAAGACAACCCTCAGAATGGGAGAAAATATTTGCAAATGAAGCAACTGACAAAGGATTAATCTCCAAAACATACAAGCAACTCATGCAGCTCAATATGAAGAAAAACAAACAACCCAGTCCACAAATGGGCAGAAGATATAGACATTTCTCCAAAGAAGTTATACAGATTGCCAAGAGATACATGAAAGAATGTTCAACATCATTAATCATTAGAGAAATACAAATCAAAACTACAATGAGATATCATCTCACACCGGTCAAAATGGACATCATCAAAAATCTACAAACAATAAATTCAGGAGAGGGTGTGGAG
Organism: Mesoplodon densirostris; assembly: GCF_025265405.1. Classification (NCBI taxonomy): domain Eukaryota; kingdom Metazoa; phylum Chordata; class Mammalia; order Artiodactyla; family Ziphiidae; genus Mesoplodon; species Mesoplodon densirostris. Next base: position 50,237,672 of record NC_082674.1, read on the forward strand.
AAAAGGGAACCCTCCTGCACTGTTTTTGGGAATGTAAATTGATATAGCCACTGTGGAGAACAGTATGGAGGTTCCTTAAAAAACTAAAAGTAGAACTACCATACGACCCAGCAATCCCACTACTGGGCATATACCCTGAGAAAACCATAATTCAAAAAGAGTCATGTACCACAATGTTCACTGCAGTTCTATTTACAATAGCCAGGACATGGAAGCAACCTAAGTGTCCATCAGTAGACAAATGGATAAAGAAGATGTTGCACATATACACAATGGAACATTACTCAGCTATAAATAGAAAGGAAACTGAGTTATTTGTAGTGAGGTGGATGGACCTAGAGTTTGTCATACAGAGTGAAGTAAGTCAAAAAGTGAAAAACAAATACCGTATGCTAACACATATATATGAAATCTAAAAAAAAAAATCGTTCTGAAGAAACTAGAGGCAGGACAGGAATAAAGATGCAGATGTAGAGAATGGACTTGAGGACACGGGGATGGGGAAGGGTAAGCTGGGACGAAGTGAGAGTGTGGCATGTTCATATATACACTACCAAATGTGAAATAGCTAGTGGGAAGCAGCGGCATAGCACAGGGAGATCAGCTCGGTGCTTTGTGTCCACCTTGAGGGGTGGGATAGGGAGGGTGGGAGGGAAACGCAAGCGGGAGGAGATATGGAGATATATGTATATGTATAGCTGATTCACTTTCTTAAAAAGCAGAAACTAACACACACACAAAAAAAATTTTAGAAAATAAAATATTATTGTAGCCTATTTTGGTTTACATTTCTGAAAAAAAAAATCAGACCACTGGTAGTATATTCTGCTGAATCCTTTTATGCTACTTGGAACTTTTTTTTTTTTTTTTTTTTTTTTTTTGCGGTATGCGGGCCTCTCACTGTTGTGGCCTCTCCCGTTGCGGAGCACAGGCTCCGGACGCGCAGGCTCAGCGGCCATGGCTCACGGGCCCAGCCGCTCCGCGGCATATGGGATCCTCCCAGACCGGGGCACGAACCCGTATCCCCTGCATCGGCAGGCGGACTCTCAACCACTGCGCCACCAGGGAGGCCCAACTACTTGGAACTTTTAAGTCATTTGGACACTTTCCTATCTGGATTAGGGCCTAGGCCAAAATTTTGTTTTACAACTGTCTACTTATCTAATTGATGTACATTCTTATGATAATTATTCCCAAAGTAATGTTTCGGTTTACTTTAGTAAGCTATTCCAAAGACCTCTGAGAAAGGAATAGGAAACAATAAACAAAAATGTTAGCTATCCTTTATAACTTGGTCAACATATATGTGTCTTTAAGTTTAACCTAAAAAAAAATTGGTTTGAAGTGAAATTATCAAAAACTACTCTCATGACAAGTGTTTTGGAGAACTTAAGCAAGTAGCTCAATATAGTCGCTAGGACTTCAACTGTATTCCAATCCCACTAATATGGATATCTCAGAACAAAATATTAAATTAAATCACCTGGATAATAGGCCTAACTTCATATTTCATAAATCGTCACATAAGGAATTGGAATCCTTAGGATCCCCATGAGACCTAGGTTCAGTGGCAAAATCAATGTCTACAGGCACCATTCTTTTCCTATACAACAGTTTATGACCTGATTCAAAATATATTAAACTGTAGATGGGCAAGGTTGTAATAGCATGGAACAAAATAAATTAATCCTCTGATAGAAGGAGACTAAATGTACTCAATGTATTTGGAAAAGTTTGGCACTACCTGATAAAGTTAATTTCGTATATATTCTTCAAGTGTCCACTCTTAAACAGAGAAAGACTTGGGCACTAAGAGATATGTGCCAGAATTATTTATAGCAGTATTGTTCATAACAGTCAAAAATACTAGAAAATAAATATATATAGGCTATAAAGTGAATAAATTTTGTGTTGTATACTTATACAATGAAGTACTAAATAATGGTGAAAATGAATGAAACGCAGCTACAAGCATCACTGTGTACGAATCTTTAAAAACTAACAGTAGATGAAAGAAATAAGTCACCAAAGCATATATACAATATGATTCAATATGTATAAATTTCAAAAATAAATAAAACATTATTTAGGGATTAACAAATATGGGACTACTATAAAGAAAAGAAAATATTTACATAAAAATTTAAGTAGCTGTTATCTTGTGATGTGAAAAGGGGTCATTGGTAAAAGATGATTGATAACAACGGAGTAGAGGAAAAAATCTCAAAAAGGCCAAAATTTATATGTTGAAACCCAAATCCCCTAGCACCTCAAAATGTGGCTGTATTCTGAATATAGCACCTTTATGGAGGTGATAAGTTCAAAGGTCAGTAAGATGGGCCCTACGCCAACGTGACTGGTGTCCTTATGAGAAGAGGAAACTTGGACACACACGGACTTCAGGGATATGTGTGCAGAGAGGAAAGACCATGTGAGCAAAAAGTCAGCCATTTGCAAGCCAAGGAAAGAAGCCTGGGGAGAAATCAAACCTGCTGACACCTTGGTCTTGGACTTCCAGCTTCCAGAACTGGGAGAAAATACATTTCTGTGGTTTACACCACTCAGTCTGTAGTATTTTGTAAAATACACAGATGTAAACAAAGATAGGAAAACTATAAAGAGCAAGAAAACAATTATACAAAATTTAAGTAGCAATTATCTCTTGGTGGGGAAGGGGGAGACACTAGTAAACATGTGATTGATAAAACACAGAATATTAAAAATCCCCCAAAGATCATGCAGCATGACAAGAGAAGTATGAAGTCCTAACTCTATAGAGTAACAATATGAGGCTGGTGGAGTGGGGGGAGGGGGTCGTTGGTGGCAGGTATAAGAAGAGGAGGATAAAAGACAAAGGGCACTGAGAAAAAGACATTAAAAGGTAGGAAAACCAGGGGAGTGTGTTGTCTTTTAGAGGCAAGAAGCATGAACCAAATGGCCAAGGATGCCAAAAGATGACAACAGGGTGATGCTCATTAATTAAGTAGTCAGCAAGTCACAGGGGCAAGTGTTACGGCCATTTCAACGAACTAGCAAGGGCAGAGTCTGATCAATGTGGTCTGCAGAGTAAATGAGAGGTAAGAAAGAAGAGACCAAGTTCTGTAGATTCTGAAGAACCTGACTGTGAAGACAAGAGGCAAGCCAGGGCAGTAGCTAGCAGGGAACTTCGGACCATAGAGGCTTTGTTTGTTCATTTGCTTGTCTGCTTTAAGATTAAGAGAGCCTTGAACTTGCATTTAATGACAAGCAAAATCAGTGGAGAAGAGAAGTGAAAATATATGAGGGAGAAAGCCTCATCAAAACATAAAAATGAATTCCTTCTCCAGTTAAGCATAGTTAAAATTTTAATGAACGAATTAGATTAGAATGATACACATTTGCCTTTTAAACTAATGCCAGACATCACACACGCAATAAATAACAGTCTTGAAAGTCCAGAAGATTGTGACAGTCTAAGTTAATTTTGTGCTTCCTATCACACTCCAGAAAACAACTTTGACTCCTATTTCCCACCATTTTTTAGCCTGTTTACAAAAATAATCTTCTATTTCTGAAGGCAAAACTAAGAGCAAGTTATTTTAATTAAATTGTGTGGGCCCTTAGGGAACATGAATTCACCAGAAAGAAGTAAAAACAAAAGCAAGCTATGGCCAACTCCTACCACCTCTACATCTCATGGAGAAAATGAAGGTTCTCAGTGCAGAAGACAGCAAGAGCTGCACACTCGGGGTCTTACACTGAAGTCTCATGGGCAAGATGCCAAGATGGTGCAGGGGGCAAGGAAGGGGAGTTAACATCTGAGCAGCCCATGAGGTCCCTCTCTAAGCAGCATTGCCTCAGCCCTAGCCAATCAGGATGGCAATTCTGTGAGCAGGTCCCAGTGTATGGAACAGTAACTGCATAGAACAGACACTGACAGGCTGCTCAACCAAGAGGGCTTCACATTTTGGGGGGATTTAACTGGGTGGAGGAGGACCTTTTATTGAGAACAGCCAGGCAATCACAGGCTAAGCTCCCCATGTACTAATTACCCACAGATTCTCTGAACTTATTAACCTTAATTACTCTCTGGTCATCCAAACAAAGTACAGGCTTAGTCAGTCTATAGCCATGTAACAAAATTGTATCATCTTTTTATAAACTTGGGAGCAAAATCATCATCTAATTCAGAGTACAGCTTATTAACTCAAAAGGAAATCCTTGCTTCAAGGTAGATTTTATGGAGGGCCCTAATATCACTAGGAGGAGTTTTACTAGGAACCATTATGTAGAGAACAGATGTATGGACACCAAGGGGGGAAAGCGGGGGTGGAGTGGTGGTGGTGGGATGAATTGGGAGATTGGGATTGATATATATACACTAATATGTATAAAATAGGTAACTAATAAGAACCTGTATAGCACAGGGAACTCCACTTTGCTGTACAGTAGGAACTAACACATTGTAAAACAACTATACCCCCCCCCCAAAAATAATAATAATAAAAAAAGAATCATGCCAAAAAACAAAAAAGCTCAATTTGAAATGGTAAGTTCAGTTGCATAAAGATGCATGTGTGTGAACACAATTGTGGAAGGCAGAATTCTAAGATGACCCCTAATGACCCACACTCTTGTATAATCCCCTGTTCTTGAGAGCAGGCAGGACATGCCACTTGATTCTAACCACTAGAATATGGCAAAGGTGATGGGATGTTACTCTTCTAATTAAATTACCTTATATGGCAAAGGTGGAAGGATTTTACTGATGTCATTAAAGCACCAAATAGATAGACTTTGTTAAATCAAAAGGGAGATTATCTTGGGCAGTCCTGGCTAAATCAGGTGAGCTATTTCAAAGAATGTCTAAAGGTTTGCAACTCCATCCTACTGGACTTAATGAAACAAGCCACCACAAATTCTACAGCTGCAAAAAAATGAATTCTGCTAACAAGCTGAGGGAGCTTGGAAACAAATCCTTCTTCAATCGAGTCTCTGATGAGAATGCAACTCAGCCAACATCTTGATTACATCTTTTTGTGATCCTGAGCAGAGGATACAGATATACCATGCCTTGATGGCTGACCCATGGAAAGTGTGAGATGATAAATGTTTGTTGTTTTAAGCCCCTAAGTTTTTGTTAATTTGTTAAACAGCAATTAAAAACTAATACAATAGCCAAATCACTTCTGGGTCTATCTTTGGCTTTGTATTAGTTAAGGTGTTAGTTATAAGCAACAAAAGTCAATTCTGGTTAACTTATTAACCAGAGGTTATATCATAGCTCACATAATCTCCAAAAGGTTTGGGGAAACCAGGCTTGCAGCCTATGCAGTTAGAAACAATTCTCCAAATCACACAGTGGGAGTGGCCCCATGAAGATACCATGGCTGCAGCCACTGGACTGCACTGACTCCAGTTCATACAATCAGCATCACCCAAGCTATACATGAGAGTCTACTGTTAAAGCTACTGCTGCATTTGGAAAGCACATGTAGCCACTGACCACTGCCAGCCACAAGAGGATCCCTGTTTTTCCATTATGTTACTAGCTTCAAAATCAATGTCTGGAGTCACCATGTCTGGGCTGTAGTGCCCAGGTCATGCGCCTAAGGTAGAGGCCCTCCACTTAGTTGCAAGGATGCTTAAGAAAGCAAATATCTGGAATTCTGAGACTGCATTTAGGAGACAGGCTCTGTTAAATAAGATGGGTATTCTCTAAAACAAGGAAATGGCCTCGGATGCTAGGAGGCCAAAATGAATGAAGTGTTTACTAAGTAAGTTATTCCCCATGCCTTCCTGTCTCCCAAAATTTACATCATCTTCAATAATGTGGGACTGGAGCTCACTTTGAGTAGTTTCACAGGTTAGTTTTAGAAAATGGCCCTCTCCAAGTTCCAATCCTAAAATTATATAGTCCTGAGAACATTCAAATGAATAAAGCAATTACAACTCAGGACAGGGCAAATGTAGATCCATCCCTTTGATCAGTCAAATTATTGTCTTGTTTGGTTTTCTGCCAGTGTTAAATCACTGCATAAGACCTGCAGTGGTTTTCATGGAATATATTTTATTAATCTGGTAAACATATTGAATATTTCTTGTCTGGAGAGGCCTGCCAGGATTCTAGGCTGAAGATACTTATCCATGACTATTTGTGATGACTATCCCATCACAAATCATCGTTGATAAATATTGAAAGTATTAACCAGCTTCCATCTGATCACAGTCCCCCATTTAATTGCAGCAAAGTCTCTGTTGTTTATATACTGGCTTCCTTCCTCCTTCATTCATTTTGCTCATTTAAAGCCTTTCTTCCTGGACTCTTAGTTCCAAATAGATCCTGACAAATAGTGGCAGGTGGGGACATACCCCATGGTTCAAACTGCACTGACACTGAATCAGACACAACAAAGAAGACTGGAAATATACCACTGATCCAACCCCCAAGATAAAGCATCATAGGGAATGTGTGTGTAGTATTAATTCTACTCCCAGAAGAGGTCAAGAGGGCAATGAGTTGATGCCACGGTATTGATGAAGGGTGAGAAAAAAATCCTTATCGTTGTGAATAGTGTTGGTAGATTAAAGTTTAGGATACGTTCTACAGACCAAAGACTCTCTCTTCCAACGGAGGGGAGAAAAGTGGAGAGAGGAGCAAGTGGTGGTTGAGAGAGAAATGATATGCAGAGTTAGGAAGTATTTGTGAAGATGGAAACAGAACGAATACAGTCCACAAAAAGGAAATGTTGATGTTAAGATGATTGTAATAGCATTTGACTTTTTGTAGATGCAAGCAATGTGCCCCTATGAAACATATATTAAACAGAATTTGGTGCATAACAATCTCCAGGCTCCCTGGCTTTCTCACACGACTGACCCCTATAACGGTAACAAAGAGATACGGACAAAATAAAGCTCACAGAAAAGTACAGCTTTCTCCAGCGATGTCCCTCTACAGCCAGGTATAGCAAGACACCTCTAACCCCAGAATATTCCACAGACCTATTTCCTTTTCTGCTTCTACTCTTGAAGCAGATGGACGATGGTGGGTGCAGATATGGGGGTGTGGCAAGAGAAGAAAGGAGTTGTTGTGTGGTTGTTGGTGAGTTTGTGTGTGTGTGTGTGTGTGTGTGTGTGCCTAACTCAGTTGGATATATAGCCTTTAGTTGTTGCTTTGCAGTTCTCTACCTATTGGAAAATGGGTTTTGCTAGAATTTAAAATAAAAAGCAGATTTTAGCATAATTTCAAAAGGAAAAGTCATGTACTGATGACTTGGGTAGAGCCACTTGAAAATGTCATTTTGGCAGTTCAAAAAATGGCCAAATAATGTCTATCTAATATATTTCTAATCCTGTGTGCTGGCACCATGGAAGATGTCGGGGTGCAGAGGTGAACAAATGGAAGGAAACAGAGCCAGGGAGCATACAGCCTAATGGGAGAGATGACATTATTCAATTAACCACATAAATGAGTGTATGATTACAAACGGTAATATGTGTTTTTGAGGTAGAGGAAATATTTTTGAATAGTGTGTACATTTTTAAACAGGTAATAATAATACTAACATTGAAGAGTAAGATTGGAAAACCAAAAGCCATAACTACGTGTGGCATGATTGACATGTATTACCTTATATATTTCTCACAATATAGCTGTGAGTTCAGTACTACCACTACTCCCATGTAAAGAGGATGAAAATAAGATACAGAAAAGTACTCATTGAATACGCCTCCATGGTGCCATTAGATTGACAATTTTGTCTGATCGCACTGCTGTACCTCTAAGTGGAAAACATAATTTAGCATGATTTCAGAAGGAAACTACTGTTTCATAATTCTGCTCCAAAAAAATGACCATTCATTTATCAATTCCAAAAATTAATTAGCAGAAGAGAAAACCAGGGTATTATCTTGAGATTTTTTTTGCCTTAATTGTTATTTATTTATTTATTTCAGGAAAAGTACTTTTTATTTTTAAACATTTTTATTGGAGTATAATGGCTTTACAATGTTGTGTTAGTTTCTGCTGTATAACAAAGTGAATCAGCTATACATATACATACATCCCCAAATCCCCTCCCTCTTGCGTCTCCCTCTCAGCCCTCTAGGTGGTCACAAAGCACAGAGCTGATCTCCCTGTGCTATGCGGCTCCTTCCCACTAGCTAGCTATTTTACATTTGGTAGTGTATATATGTCCATGTCACTCTCTCACTTGGTCCTAGCTTACCCTTCCCCCTCCCTGTGACCTCAAGTCCATTCTCTACATCTGTGTCTTTATTCCTGTCCTGCCCCTAGGTTCTTCAAAAACATTTTTTTTTTTTTTAGATTCCATATATATGTGTGAGCATATGGTATTTCTTTTTCTCTTTCTAACTTACTTCACTCTGTATGACAGACTCTAGGTCCATCCACCTCACTACAGATAACTCCGGCTGGTGAGTGCTGGTTGGCACCGATCCTTTGTGCAGGAATCTCTCTGCTTTGCCCTCTGCACCCCCGTTGCTGTGCTCTCCTCCGTGGGTCCGAAGCTTCCCTCCCAACCCCATCTCCACCAGTGAAGGGGCTTCCTAGTGTGTGGAAACTTTTCCTCCTTCACAGCTCCCTCCCAGAGGTGCAGGTCCCATTCCTATTCTTTTGTCTCTGTTTTTCCTTTTTTCTTTTGCCCTTCCCCAGTACATGGGGAGTTTCTTGCCTTTTGGGAATTCTGAGGTCTTCTGCCAGCATTTAGTACGTGTTCTATAGGAGCTGTTCCATATGTAGATGTATTTATACTTGTGGGGAGGAAGGTGATCTCCACGTCTTCCTCCTCCGGCATTTCAAAGTCCCTCTATCTTCATTTTTATTGTTACTAGTCAAATGGAAGTGATTCAACTTGCCTATCTTATCTTCCTACAACTTCCAGTTCTGTTAAGTAATTAATTAACTACATCTATAGTCATATACACGAAAGACTAAGGAGTTTGTATTTTAAATAATCCTGGAGAACCCCCTTGCATAGAGCAGAATATCCACATATAATGTAGAGCCCATCTCCACTTTATTTTTGCTTTTGCTATTTCCATTTCTCATATAATAATGGTTCATAAGGCACACTTGACCTCAAAGTAATTCTTGAGTTTATTTTTTGTCCAGGTCCATAAAATCTGGATCAATGAACACTTGCTTTATTTTCAGGTTACACCCAAGGTTTTCCACAGACCAGTCTGGATCATTCAGCTGATCTCACCTCAAAAGGGCTGTGATCTAACCACAGTCAGCATTCCAAAAGTTCTAGGGCTTAGATTGGAGACGTTCAGTAAGGTGTTCATTCTCCTTCCCCTTTAACCAAACACTTTGTGCATTTCTCATGGAAAGGAGAGTATATTTGGTGCCCATGTTTGAAACTTTATCAGCTTCTAAGTCTCTTTTTTCCTGCTCTCTGTGGCTTGGGTGAAGAATTCTTAGTTCACGATCCCACTGCTCCAGCTATATTATTCTTCTAACAATTACCATCCCTGTTCCTCCTTGCCATCTTCCTCATCCTTCCCCAAATAGTTCCAGGAATCCTTAAGCTATGTCCATGCAGAAACAGAGGTCTAGCGAAAGAGCACTAAATTTTGCTCTCATATCAATTGCACTGCTATATAGCTGTGTACCATCAGATCAGTCTTAGAACCATAGAATATTATATTCAACAGGGACCTTAAAGGTCATGGGCTCAGTCTTGTGTGCCTAGGGAAGTTACCAAGAACCCAGAATGACCAAGGGCCTTTCTCAAGATCTCAGAACCAGAGGTTAATGTAGTCAGAACTAGAATTGGAGTTACCTTTTTCCCAATCTGGCATGCTTGCACATACGTAATTCTGTCTAGCCTAAATTAATCTTCCCTTGTTTATTAGGTGGCTAAATATCTCTTAGGGAAGACCCTGCTCCAGTTTGAAAGCTCAAATAACATGACATAGAGGTGTGTATGTGCATGATTTTAAAACTTTATTCAAATATTCAGTATTGTTTAAAAGCTAATAATATATATCAACTGAATATTTTAAATATAACTAACATTTTTGGTTTCATCCCTGCTTATTTTGTCCCCAGATGTATTTTTAAAAAGATGTTGTTCAATAAGTTCTTTATAACTCAGTAGCTTGGCAAGTGGAATCCATTCTTTATTCGTTCAGAGAAATTACCCATATAATCTGAAGTTGAAGTTTCTGAATCCTACAGTAATGTAGATGTCTTATGATATTATAAAATAATATCACATGGTTTTTATTAGAGAACATGTTAAGAGTTAGAAATTATATTGGCACACATGCCTCCTCCTTCTCTGGCAAAATATTCATCAGAAGGATTTAATATTCCCCTCCACCCACCATCACACCTGTTGGGCAGTGGAAGCTCTAAGCCATTGGTCATAGTATCTATAACAAGTTGGATCTGAATGAATGAGTAGCTTTGCACTAGACTTTGATACAGACCAAAGGGAATGTTTCTTAGTCAAGGTCAGTCTCTTATAACCATTTAACAATGGTTATATGGTTTTATATTCTAAAAGCAAGAATACTGCACTGAAGAATACCATTTGGAATTCAGAAAAGTAGAGTCAAGGATGAGGAGAGCTTTCCTTTGTTCATTTCTTACTCTTGCTGATTTTCCAACAGTGAGGTGGACTGAGAAGTGGGGACTCGGGGATGAATTTTAGGAGCGGACAGTGCAGATTCTCTGGAAAAAGGAAAGATGATGGGGACTCCAGCATGGCAGGAGCATGACAAACTTCTGCAGCAATGATTCTTGATTGGTCTTCCCTGGTTGGTAGTAGGGGTTTTGTAGGTAAGGTCCAAGTGGAAGTTGTTGAGTCCTTCCATATCAGACCTAAAGAGATGCCCAAGGCTTGCTTGACAATTCAACTATGCATTCCCAATGCACTGTATCCAAAGTGGCCAGGCAGGGGGTCAATAACTCTAACAAATCTCTGTTGCTTTTAAAGAAAATGATCTTGAGAATTAAATTTTAATTGCATGTTTCTTATTGAAGTATAAATCACACTTGCATTCTGGAAGCATGCATGCCACATGCCTAGTACCTAGGTTTGTTGATCAAAGGTAATATCTCACTGCTAGCCTTTGCCTTTCTCTTGCCTAGCTATTCCTAGCTACTCCCCTATGTATGCACTTGAATCTCCCATTTACCACCTTTTAAAAATTGAATGCAGTCCTCAAATAAGAATTTTTTTTTTTTTTTTTTTTTTTTTTTTTTTTTTTTTTTTGCTGTACGCGGGCCTCTCACTGCTGTGGCCTCTCCCGTTGCGGAGCACAGGCTCCGGACACACAGGCTCAGCGGCCATGGCTCGCGGGCCCAGCCGCTCCGCGGCATGTGGGATCTTCCGGGATCGGGGCACGAACCCGTGTCCCCTGCATCGGCAGGCGGACTCTCAACCACTGCGCCACCAGGGAAGCCCTCAAATAAGAATTTTTATACATAAAAGTCAAACAGTATTTGGGATACAAAATAAAGGAAGGGCTTGAAAGAGTTAAGCAAATTAAAAGGTACTCCTCTCTGTACTCAGATGTGTCCTCACAACTGTGAGTATTATAAGGGGTATCCTTATGAAAATATAACTCCCATAGGGAACTTAAAGGCAATTAAAACAACATTAGTGTTTTTCATAACTTTACAATGTCTTTATGCATGTGATAAAACCTTACTAATTATTGAAAAGTTATTTGTATTAAGATTTCAGAGCAGAGAGATAATCTGTGCAATTTAGAATACCGAGCCATCGTCAGGAAGCTGGGTAACAGAACTAGAATTCCCTTGCCAGCATCTCCAGTTGCATCAGTGAACCTCAAACAGGATCCTTTGCTGGCAAATATTAGCTTATTATACTTTAAAAATAAATAAATACCTTGAGCAAATGTGCAGTGACACCAAAAATTAGTTTCCACAATCTGACTAAATATAGTGTCTGTTGGGAAAAGGCAAATGAGTTCAAGTGGGAAAAAAAATCAAGTTCTAGAATCAAAACATATATTTCTTTAAATGGATGAAAATTTTTACTGTGATCTGAATGTAATCAACATTCAAGGCTGACTATATGGAGAGAAGAAAGACGGAGGCTTACTGGGCAATTTCCCTGATTCAGCTCAGTATCAATTTGGCAGGAGAGTACAGAACACCCCACAGTGCTCTTAGCACATGCTAGGCATCTAAACCATACAACTGATTCCTCAACCCCTCTCATGAGCTATTACATGATATGCTAACCAGGCAAAGTTTTAAAGGCGTGTTACAGAAAATGTGGAAAGGAAGGTTTATGAGGTTTCCAGAGTGTAATAAGGGAAGTTTCAGAGATGGAAAGGTCCTTAGAAGTACAACAACTCTGTCACTGTACAGATGAAGAAATTGAGATCCAGAAAGATCAAATGACTTGCTCAAAGCCATCATCAGTGAGTGTCAGAACCCAGGGTGGAAAGTGGTCTCGGCTTTTGGGGAAATACTCTCCTCACGTAAGTAATATAGGTGATGCACAGCAGAGGTACATTGACAAGCGTATCAGCAAACAAACAAGCCTTCTATTGTTTCTTTGAAACAGTGAATATTATGGGGATAGTGATCTGGGGACAAGGTCAGATTACTTTAGGATAACACCTGAATTCTCTAGCAGTCCCTCTATACCAGGGACCAAGAACAGATGATGCCAATCTGAGAAAAGATATTAGCCTCAGGGACAAAACCACATGAGTAATCCCTACTCAGATAACTAAGAGTTGTTTGGATTTGTAATCACCACGGGCCCATGATGAACTGGACTCCGCCTAAAAGCTGATGGCAGAAAGAATTAGATTCCCTAAAGTAATGCCCGCTGACTGACTAAAGTGTAAAATTACCATAGCTAAGCATCCAGGATCATTTTCTATGCTGGTACACCCATGGCAACTCAGTAGCATTAGTGTTCATTTAGTAACAAAAGAAAGCTGGGAGCAAGTAAGTCAATTTAATTACAAAGTTTGTCAAAGGTCTGTTGAAATCCATTAAATGCAATAAGCTAGCCCAGCTGATATCTACTAGCAGAACTAGAAGATCATTTCCTCACTGCTATTGTCAGAGGGAGTAAACAGTCAAAAAGACAGTGAAGACAGTTTATGATTGAGTCCAATCATAGATGCTCATCTGAGAAAGGACTCAGTGATGTCTGCCCATCTCCTGTGGGCTTCTGAGGAGGACTTCAACATGGAGGTGCTGCCTGTGGGGAAGGAAAGGAGAGGTTTGCCGGCATGGAGCTCCGAGTAATGACCTACTTATCATGAACAACACACATTTATTAAGCTGAAACCAATGCATTGAGAATCAAAATATGTTTCCATTCATTATGTCTTTATTTTACAAATTGAAACAAAGGTATCATATTTTTATAAATACATATTCCCTTTCTCTCTCTCTCTCATACACACACACAACAACAACAACAACAACAACTACTACTATTATTACAAAGGAAATGGGTAAAAATAAAGGAAGACACAAGACTCAACAGGTGGCAAAGTTAGAAAGAAATGTTCAGGTTGTATAGGGTTACAAGTGCAAATAGCCAGGGAAATAACTTTGGGATAAGTTCAAAGGGAGTCAGGAAGCTCCTTGACTCTTTGCCTTCTCTATTATCCATGCTATGCCCTGTCATGAAAAAGAAAGAATGAATTGAGAACTATAAATCAGCCATGTGCTTATGATTAAGTTTCTGTTTATATGACTGATATTTAGACTGACCTTTGAGGGACTGTGGAGTTTGTCTGTCTGGAGATCCTCAAATCTCAAGCCAGAAAGCATGCTGCTAAGAACCAACTGACCTGAAGGGAGATGAAATATTACCTTCCCCACTGTATATAATTTTGCTTAGTAAGCCTTCAGGCAGGTAGAAGTCACAGATATGAGGATCTCATGAAGAGTTGCAGAAGCTATACATTTGTCCATCACATGGCTGGCTCTTCCTAAGGGTACACATCGCTCTCCTATCTCTTTTATGGATGAGGCAGCCAAACAGGGTGGTTAAGAACATAGCCTCTAGAGCCCAGCTACATGGGTTCAAATCCTTTCTGTGCATCAGTTTCTTATCTATAAAATGAATATCATAATAGGACAATCTTTTAATTTTCCTGTGAAGATTAAATAGACATATGCATAAACAAGTTACTTATCACAGGCTAAGTTATGGCTTGGTTCACACCTAATGTCAATGTCTTAATGCTTTCTCTCATAGCTTTCCATCTGCTAAACACAATTAAATATATTCTGACACAGGTTATAGAATGGCAAGACTTCAGTCACCTAAAGAGAAGTAGTTCAAAGTGTTTAAGAGAACAAGTGTTAAGGTAAGATAGACCTGGACTAGAATACTGGCTCTGCCACTTATGAACTCCATGATCTTAGTTTACCATTTCCAAGTCTCAGTTTTCTTATTTGTGAATTAAAGATAAAACTGTCTTATAGGATTACTGGGAAGTTTAAAAATGATTATTGTATGTAAAGTGCTCATCATGGTAACCTGGTAGAGTGAGCACTCAGCAAAAGGAACTATGAAATAATTATTTTTATTATAATCCAGAATTGTAAAACTAGAAGTAAATCTAGATATCTAGTTGAAGCAATACATTTTAAGAGAAATCTATCTACCTACCAATCTCTCTATCCATCCATCCATCCCTCCCTCCCTCCCTCCCTCCCTATAATTTTCCCTACTTTCTCCATTATTCAAGTGGCAGCTAGACCATTCTATGCTTCTGCCTCGGGGAAGAAATATGACAGTAGAAGAGAAAGATAGAAGGTGTATTTATGGCTTTGTGTTTCAAAAGCCAAGACCCTCGAAGCAACAGAAATGACTCAGTAAAGACTATCAATTTGGAAATAAAGGTAATGATAAAAGAACAAAACTTCTCATACCCTAAGGCAATCCACTTCCCTTAAATTGGGTTCAAGAAACAATGTATGCACAGAAATTGGTAACTCCCAAAGAAAGTAGAGTCCCATGTCCAGCTCCCTGGGTTAAGTCCCAGAGAATTAGTAAAACCCCTAGATTCTCAGCAGCTGAAATCATTGGTGACTTGTTTCCCATTATGCAGAATGGGCTAAACGAATACAAAATTACCAAAAGGAAATGTCTGCATGCTGTGTATAAAACGGCAAAGCCGAGGTCACCCCTTCAAGAGTTCAACACATCCAGTGAACATTACAACATGAAAGCAGCAGAGAAAGCCACTGAAGCTGAAGACACTTGCAGAAAGAAGCAAACAGCAACCTGTGTAGAGTGTCCACAGTTGAACACATGGGAAAAAGGATGTCTGAATGTTTGCCATCATGAATACATATCATCAACAGTTAGATACCCTCTAATCCTCTCCTCCTCACAATGAGGCCATAACACTAAGTTTCCTAGAACTTAGAAACAGCCATGGAAAAGAGAGACATCTCAAAATGAATGACATTACATTTCTACCATCTTGACAAAATAAAAATTAAGTTGAATTATAGAAGACAAAACTTGTATTTCCTGCACGGGCAACTTTGTGCAAGGACTGGAATTACTATCTGGTACACAGATGGGTAAAATGAAACTTGGAGAAATTAAAATCAATTGCCTCATGTCACACTGTCCAACAGAGCAATCTCAGCTCTGTTTCTAATACAATAACTGGAAGAAAATATTGCTCTTTTTTTTTTTACATATCCACATTTGATGAAATGCTCCTAATCTTGATACATTATGGGATCACTGACTTCCGAATTATTTTTAGCAGAGCCTTTCTTCAAACAAAATCTTATAAAGAATCCCGACCTTCCTTTGATTGAAGTGGGAGTGGACATAAAGTGACTCCCTTTAGACATCTCTATGGTTCAACAGAGCTCTGAAGAACAAGGTGAAGCTGGTTTAGTGGAAAGGCCACTCTGTTATTCTGCTCAGGCTTCCATAACAAAATTCCTCAGGCCAGGTGGCTTAAAAACAGAAATTTATTTTCTCATGGTTCTGAGGCTGGAAGGCTAAGATCAGTGTGCCACAAGGGTTGCTATTTGGTAAGGCCTCACTTCCTGGCTTGCAGATGAGCCTTCTCACTGTGTCCTCACATGGCTTTTTCTCTGTGTGTGCCTATAGGGAGAGAGAGCTCTGGTCTCTCTTCCTCTTCTTATAATGCCATGAGTCATATCAGATTGGGGTCCTACACTTGTGACCTCATTTAAGCTTAAAAACCTATTTAAAGGCCCTTTCTCCAAGTGAAGTCACTGCATTTAGTGAGGGCTTCAACGTATGATCTTTGTGGGAATACCTTATGGGAAGTTTGTAAACCTGGGAGGCACTTTCAACTCTGATTCTCATCAGCTGGTCCTAGAGTCGGATGCCAAGATTCTCTGGGATGCAGTTTCCTCCTTTTATTAATGAATAAAATGAGCTAAATAGTTTCTAGATCAAATTTTTAAAATTATTTTAATACATACAAAAATTTTAGGTCAGAGAAATTCTACCTGCCCAATCTATCCATTACTGTCTGTGTTAGGAAAACTTTGCAAATTGTTATTCACTCCTTTTCTTGGTCCTTTCAATGTAAGAAGTATGCCGAGTTTCCATTACTACCCTCTCCTGGAATAGCATTTGAATGTGCTAATTCTTGTAATCATCTGGCTATGAGGAGTACATTGTATCAGACCAAGCCTTTTGCAGAGAACTACAAAAACCAGACAAGTTATAAAATATAGTTTTCTGAAGGCAGCAGAGAGCAACAAAGGCATCTAGGACTTGAGGGACCATAATTTTTGGAGAAAGAAAAGACATTCAGGTGATCTGGCATCATCTTCTACTTTCTTCTTGAGGCATCTTACCACAAATAAGCGGCCCAAGGTCAAGGAAACCCAAGAAGAAAATGGTAGCTTAAAGCTTTCAGTAGTAACATTAGTTTAGGTGTTGAAATTTGGATGTTAGTGCTACAAAGGCAACCAGGCCTAATATATTTATGAAAATAGATAATGAGATGAATCTATTAGAAAATAAAATGGAAATTATAGATTTAAAAATACAATAACTAAATGAAGAACTCAGTAAATTGATTTATCACACATTAGACACAGCATCAGAAAGGAAAATATCCAGATGGAGGCAAGTTAGAAAAAGGCATAAAGAACATCATGTAAAGTCAGAGGGGACATAAGCAAGATGTTAAGGAAAAATAGCAAAAAAAAAAAAAATTGTCCAAAGTTAATAAAAGTTATCAAGCCACAGAAATAAATAACAGAGTGAATCACATGCAGGATAACTTCAAAGAAAAATATACCTGGTGAAAACATGGAAAAACTGCTTATAACCAAGGACAAAGGTAAAATATTAAAAGGACAGAAACAGACATTATGGTTTACAGATAATTATCTTCCAAGGAGAGATATCAAAATGTACCACTGACTTCTCAAGAGAAACAATGAAGCCTGAAGACAATAGAATGCAATCTGAAAGTGCTGAGAGAAAATAACTCAAACTGTAATTCTAAATTGGTAAATATTTATTCCAAAATATCAGTGATAAGGACATTTTCAGACAAACAAAAATTGCAAGAAATAATCATCATTACACCTGCAGCAAAAGAACTATCAAACGATGTTCTACAAATGGAAGGAAAATAATCCCAGAAAGTTGGAGGTCCAAGAATGAAGAAATACACAATGGTATATGTGTGGAAAAACCTACATAAATATTGAATGAACAAAACATTAAAATTAGTTGTATGTAGTTTGGTATGTGCAGAGAATTATACTCAATATTAGCAGAAATTTGGGAAGGGGAGTAAATGGGTTAAATTATCCCTTGCATTGTCAGAAAAGTAGGAAAAATACTAACTTGTAATAAACTGCAATAAGTCAAAGATGCATATTGTAATATGTAGGGTCAACTAAAAGAATAACAAAGGAATATATAACTGAAACATAACAGAATGAAAGAATGAAATATTAAAATAATTACCAGATTAACCAAAAAGAAGGCAAATGTTGAGGGAAAATAGAACAGATGATGCAAATAGATAATTCATGGCAAAATGGTAGATTTAAGCCCCCAAGGTAGTTGCATTAAATGTAAATGGATTCATTACTCCAAATAAGAAATAAAAATTATCTTGCTGGATAAAATAACAAAATCCAACATTACTTTGCTTTATATATCAAGATATGAAAAGACTGAGAGAAAAAGAGTAGAATATAAACACTAACCAAAAGAAAGCCTATTTAACTATTCTAATATCAGATTAAATAGGCCTTGAGTTAAGAATGACCCTGCGTGCCACAACTAAAATATCCTGCATGCTGCAACTAAAAGATGGCACATGCCGCAACTAAAGATCCCGCATGCCACAATTAACTTATTGAAGATAATAAGAAATGCCTCATAATGACAAAAAGGTCAACTGACTAGGATATAAGGATTCTAAATGTCTATGTAACTAATAACATAGTCTTAAAATATATAAGACAAAACCTGGCAAAAGTAAAGTCGAAGTATATAATACACAATCATATTGGACTTTTAGAAACACTTTCAGCAACTGATTGTATATGACAAAAAACCATTAAAGATATAGATTTAAACAACATAAATGACCAACTTAACCTAATTGACTTATATAAAATGTGAAACTGCAAAACTACAGAATAAAAATTCTCTTTAAAAATAAATGCAATATTTAAAATATAGAGCAAAACCAAGTCTCACAAATTTTAAATGTTGAAATTATATTGAGTTTGTTCCCTGGAAATAGTAAAATTATGATAACAATCTAAAGCAATAACTAGAAAATGCCCAAATGTTTATAAGCCAAGCAATTCACTTCTATTTAACATAATTCTTTATATATTAATTTATATAATCAGTATAATCCCAAAATACTAGCAGATTGTGCGTATATGTATGTGTCTATAGAAAGTGACAAGCTGATTCTAAAATTCATACGGAAATTCAAAGACCAAGAATATTATGACAATCTTGAAGGAAAACGAAGTTTGTATCATCATCATTCATTTATTACAGTAAAGAATACTGTGTAATATTGCCAAAGCATATGCAGACTTTGAATGGGACAGAATGGAGAATCCACAAAGAAACTCAGGCATGTATGATTGCTTTAATGCAAAGGTTAATTTCTGGGCCAACTGAATAATCATATAAAAATAAATCTTGATTCCCTCACATATATAGAAAAATCAATTTCAGCTGGATTCTAGCTTTATTGTAAAGGTAGAACAATAAAGCTTATAGAAGACAACAAAGGACAATTTCTTCATGATCTTGGTGGAGGCAAAATTTTTAAAGTAAAACAAAGAAAAATATTAGTAAATTGAATATTATTAAAATTAAGAACTTTATATTATCAAAAGACACTATTACAAGTTTAATGAAAAGGCAAGCCATGTAATGGGGGAATATATTCACAATACATTAATCTGAAAAAGGATTTGTATCCAGAACATATAATGAAAAGACAAAAAACTCAGTAAGAAAATGAGCAAAAGACTTTAAAAGTCATATTCAAAAGAGGATGTCCAAAAAAAAAAAAATCTGAAAAGATGCTTGATATCATTAGTATTAAGGAAATGGAGGGACTTCCCTGGTGGTTCAGTGGCTAAGACTGTGCTCCCGTTGCAGGGGCCCCGGGTTTGATCCCTGGTCAGGGAATGAGATCCCACATGCCACAACTAAGAGTTCAAATGCCGCAACTAAAGATCCTGCATGCCACAACTAAAAAAAGACCCTTCATGCCACAACTAAAATATCCTGCATGCTGCAACTAAAAGATAGCACATGCTGCAACTAAAGATCCCACATGCCACAACTAAAGGTCCCACATGTGGCAATGAATATACCACATGCCACCACTAAGACCCGGCACAGCCAAATAAATAAATAAAAAGATTTTTTTTTGAAAAAGGAAATGAAAATTAACCATGCTTCTCTTCCTCCTGAGAAGCTAAAATAGAATAAATAAATAAATAAATAAAGGCAGGAAGGGAAAGGAAGAAAGAAAATATTGTAATATCAAGTACTGAGAGGATTTAGAGCAAGATAAACTCTAATACATTAAGAGTATTATTTGATAATATCTATGAAAGCTGACATATACATTGCTTATGACTCAGCAATTCCATGAGTCTTTTCCATGAATTACTTGAAGATGAAACCCTTTTATAGGAACATTTTTGCAAAAGCATCAGAGTACACCCAGAACTGTCTATAATGACAAAAGACTTAAAAATGACCACGGTTAAAGATCTGATGAAAGTTCATAATAATGCAACTGACAAGGAAATTTAGTTATTTCTGAGATATACATTTTAAAGTAATAACTAGAATTATGGCTTATAACATTATACCAGAACACATAAGATTTTTAGGAATTTCATGTAATGTCTGAAACATTTATATTAATATATTTCCATACAAATAACCCAAAGAAAGTCTAGTATTAGTTTTTTGTTGTTGTTGTTGTTTTTTTAATGCATGTATGTGGAACCTAGAAAAACAGTGTAGATGAACCAGTTTGTAGGGCAGAAGTTGAGACACAGATGTAGAGAACAAATGTATGGACACCAAGGGGGGAAAACCGTGGTGGGGTGGGGATGCTGGTGTGCTGAATTGGGCGATTGGGATTGACATGTATACACTGATGTGTGTAAAACTGATGACTAATAAGAACCTGCTGTATAATAAAATTAAATTAGAAAATTTAAAACAAACAAACAAAGCAAAACAAACAAACAAAAAGACCATTGAGATTTATATCTGGCTTCGTTTCAAGGATCCCTTACAGAGTATTAGTTTGTCGGATTGTCTGTGATAGGGAAGTTTGATTCTGCATTGTTTCTGTGGTCTTTTTAATAACATATACGGTAGATAAATTAAGCCACTCTTTAAAAAAAATAAGATTCACAATTTATTTCCCTTGAACTCGGTGGAGAAGGATTTGGGCTGAGTGGGGTAAGTGGCGGCTGAAAAAAAATGTGCCTTGCCATCCTGGTCACTTTAACATTAAGTCTATCTTCCCCGGGCTCCACCGAATGGCACTGCAAGTTCATTCAAGGCAGGAAAAACCAGAAGGTCAAACTTAAAAAGGACCCCTCTTGGTAGATTTTAAGACCAGGGGTTGTTTTTATTTATTTATTTTCAAACTGCATTGGCTAAAAGAGTTAATTTCCCCTAAGCACCAGATGGGCCCGCACCTTCCAAGGACTCTTTTCTTCTTTAAAAGCACAATTGGTGTTCAGTTTCTATCAGGTGCAGATTCATTAGCTCTTGACTGGCTCTCCTTGTTTGCCAACTACTTGTGGAAAAAGCCATTTACCCTGGTGAATGTCAAGGTTAGTGCAAACTATCCTTGTCATCAGTCTCTCTGGCAGAAGGTCAGGGATAAGCTTTCCTCAAATGGGCAGCGTCAAACAAAGCAGAGACAGACTTAACTCACCAAGAGGAAGAAAGGAGGCCTGCTGCAGAGTTGATAAACATTCCTGTGGGCTTTGAGGACAAAAGGTTAACTCTTCCCTTGCCACTTCAAGAAGTGTTCACTGGAAGATCCTTTAAAATATCTGGATATTTTCGAGCATATGAGATATGTTTATAAAGTAATGAATAACTATCTATATCTACAGCTATACTATCCATATTCACCTGTCCATGATCTTGTTTGTTTAAACAAGTGTTTTAATTTTCAAAGTGTCCGATTTGGAAGTATTTCCCATTATCCTAGCATTGTTCTGGTTGATTTTTTTTTTTTTTGGAATCCCTCCCCTCAGTTTATTTTTATAGACAAGGTGAAAACCACATATGCAGAGCTGCCACAGTCTGAAAAGCCAGATCTTAATTTATTTTCATAGAATAATAAAATTTTGAAGTTGGAAGGAAGCTTTAACCTAGTCCAACCTTCCATCCAACAAATAAATCTTCTGCAGCAATTTTGGCAGTTGTCACCCAAACTCAGGTTGGTCACTCCTAGTGACAAAACATCTCTGCCTCACAGGAAAGCTGTTCTGAGGTGGGGAAGTTTTTAGTGTTACAAAGAAACCTTTGCCTTACACTTACTGAAATACTTCTTGGAATGTTAACCTGTTGGTCCAAGTTTTGCCCTCTAGTATGATAGAGAGGGCCAGTCCTTCCTCAACACAACAGCTCTCCAAGTACTTGGAAGGGTATTTGGAATATTTGGAAAAGTAACCATGCAACATGGAGGCATTTTCTTTTCTTGGCCTTCTGTCCCACTTCTTCCATGAAATGACTATCAGACAAGGCAGTTTTCCATTTGGGATCCTCTGAACGATCATTAGTTTTTGCAATGTGTCCTTACAATGTGGAATCCAGAAATGTGCACCATATTTCACATGTTGGACTGTAAACTTCATATATATTTATGTATAATATATAATGTATTTTTATGTGTTATATAACACATATTTACAATTCTTCCAATGCATCAATTCCTATGTTGATTCACTGAGGAATCAATTAATACCAAAAAGACTTTTTATGTAAGAAACAATCAGGAAGATTTGCTCTTGTGTTTCTGTATTCCAATCACAAGTCACATGCCA
The DNA here is from genome assembly GCF_025265405.1 of Mesoplodon densirostris. NCBI lineage: Eukaryota > Metazoa > Chordata > Mammalia > Artiodactyla > Ziphiidae > Mesoplodon > Mesoplodon densirostris. Next base: position 50,260,233 of record NC_082674.1, read on the forward strand.
GGTATATGTTTTAAGTCATTATATCAAATTTTTAATTTGTTTGCTACCCACACTTGGCCACTCATTATATTAACATATGAAAACCTATAATATTCTTATAGAAAAATACTGGGAACCCTATACACTATTCTTGTGGGCACGTCATTTGCTGTACTTACCCTTATTTTTTTTCCCTTAGGGTTTTACTGGGTGACTGTTTCTCTCTTTCAAAGTTATCTTCAGAGCTCTTGGTCAAATCACTAAGATATCACCCTTTGCTTAGTTTTAATGGCATAAACACTTTTCCAGCAAAACAAGTCCTGCTCTTTGGCTTGGAGCCTCACTTATCCTTTCAAATTCAGTCATCTGAAATTAATCCTGATGTCTACTCATGGTTACATCTGTCCCATATGAATTAAAATTGGACATCTTTGAATTGCTTCTTGCATCCTCTTCATGTTGTCTCCTGTTATAGGATCCTGATTTTGCTTTCTTGTGACTATTCCAAGCATTTTTCTTGGGCTTTAATCCTGCAGATTTTCTTTCATTCTCTCTAGAATTCCTTCACATCATATAATTATCTGAAGCATTAAAAAGTATTCCTCCTTTACCTCTTCCTCATGTACCTTCTCATCTGGCAAGGAGACAAACTACTATTTATAGTACATGCAATAACTGAATACTTGAAGGAGGATAATTAACCTAGAGTACCACAGAGCATTAGGATGATTCCTGCAGTGTCCAAACTTTCTGGATGTCCAGATCAACTACAGTTTTGTGTGGCTTTTCATAGAAACTGTCTCATGAATTGTCACATCAGATTGTCTGCTGGTCTTGTGTATTCACTCCAGAATGACTTGATTTTCATATAAACCAGCTGGCAATCCTACCCTCCAACCACACCTTTTCTTTCTCAATCTCCAAAGGTCTTAAGAGTCGACACTAACTTGTTTTGTTTTGTTTTTAACATCTTTATTGGAGTATAATTGCTTTACAATGGTGTGTTAGTTTCTGCTTTATAACAAAGTGAATCAGCTATACATTGACACTAACTTATAATGCTAGATGCCAGTCTTACCTTTTTTAAACAAATATCTAAAAATACCAAGAACATTGGGAGGCTTTGCTCTTGCATTTTCTCATCCTTTGTAGACTCTTGTTTTCCTACCTGCATTTACCCACAACCCCTGCCCTCACAGCCATCATACACTCGTTCAGACACTTAACAACTTAGACCTAGGAACCTGCAATAACTTTCTAATTGGTCATCCTGTATCTAGACTCAAAACCCCAAATCTATCCTATATGCAAGCACAAAATGAACTTTTATATTTATTTTCCAACTCAAAATCTCTGAGTTTTTCCAATGTGTACCAAATAAAGTCTCATCTTTGTGCTAGACCATCATAGTTGTAAAACATCTGTAAGCACAAAAAAAATTATGTTTGAAAAAATATAGGTACATTATAATAAACATAATTTAAGTCACACTGAGATCCTTTATAATTTTTATTCGTTTCCTTTAAAGGAGTCTCCTCATTATTCAAGTTTAACAAGAATGATCCATTTAGAACTGTACAGACCATACTAAGCCCTGCATGAAAGTCTATCCATTTAGATAATCCCAGAAAGTGCGTATAGACACTGAACTTGTCCAGGAAGTATCAAGAAGGAAACAGTTCTAAACTAAGTTTATTATTATCTTTTTCCTAGTGCACCCTCATTGCTGCAGGCCTTCCTGGGGCCCTTTGCTGTTGTGTGCTGAGTGCTCCAAATGTTCCTCTTTGTCCCCTCTCCCTCTATTGATGGCATAATCTACACAGGTCATGAGGGGAGAGGCTCACTTGGAGACTGCACCTGCTAAAAGGAGGAAAATCAATTTTCAACATCCAAAAATACAGAACTGCTGGCACACAAACTAGTTGTTCAAGGTCCCCAGGGCCCAGAAGGGGAGCCCCACTAAGAAAGACATATGCTTGGAACAGAAGTCAATACTCTCTCCATCTAACCATAATAATAAGGGAAGTGGAGAATTAAGAGGTGGAGGATGGAATGTTCCTGTGCAAGTCCCCAGTTCTGCAGTAAATATCACATAGAATATAGAGTCATTTTTGCATCAAAATATTACGTAGAGATCTTTCAGGGAGTAATCTATTAAAAAATCTCAATATTCTAAGTGTTCTCAAATACTAAATTCAGCTGAAAGGTATAACCTATTGTGAATCATTTTTCCTATGTTAATACAACTCTTTACTACTTTTTAGTACTACTGTTTTCCATTAGACCCTTTTCTTATAATTGATATTTCAGATTGGAATGTCATCATTTGATGCCAGAGAGGGTTTGTTGGGAAACATAAAAGCATGCATTTGCATTCCAGAAAAATAAATCTCACAGAGGGGCTGATAAAACCACAGACCCATATACCTTGACACAAGTGAGCGTTACAGTATATTTTAATCAAACAATGCACAAACACAAATTTGTTTTATAAACTGAAACAATATGTAGCTAGATAGAATAAGAGTAAAAATCTCACTTCACATAACCCCAACATTATTCCTCTCCATAGAACCAATTGCTATAACTGTTATCATGAAGTGTAACTTGCTGACTTTTTACTATTCATTTACAAAAAATATGTACTCACATGTGTGTTTAATATACAAATTAATGGTTTACTTTTACATAAATAGAACTCAATACTGTTATATATTATAATTTGTTTTTGACTTAATTCTTATAAAGATCTATTTCAGTATTTGTAAATCTACCGTATCTTTTTAGATTTCTGAATAGTTTTCCATAACATAAATTAATTCATATGAATATTTGATTATTGAAACTTATTAGGGTCTTTTACTCCCAGTTTTTCTATTACCGAAAAAATGTGCCACAATGAACATCCTTTTACCTGCTTCTTTGTGTTCTTTGCAAACATTGCTCGTTCAGAGTAAATACTGAAGTCTATGGGAATTTTGATGGAAACTGACAAATTGCCCCCCTAAAAAGACTATATAAATTTAAATTACTACTAATAGTGTATGATGGCTTGCATTTCTCTATATAAGCTCAAATACTATATGTGTTTTTAATCCTTTAAAGTGCCTTTTTTTTTCATTTGAATGTTCCTGATTTTTTTTAAGGTGTAGAGTCTATTTCAATTTATGTGTCATTTTGTTTATCTGAACATATTGTTCTTGTGTTGGACTGACTATTTATTTTTTGGACAATGTATTGAGATACCTGCTTTCTCTGTTGAGTCATTCTTTGTCTACCCACCGCCTACACACAACAGGAAGGAAGGGAGGAAGGGAGAAAGAAAATGCTTGCTCTTTTTTCCCCCCTTTCTTTATTTGATTAATTACTTTATTTTTTTGGCTGTGTTGGGTCTTCATTGCTGCACGCCGGCTTCTCTAGTTGCAGCAAGTGGGGGCTACTCTTCGTTGCGGTGCACGGGCTTCTCATTGTGGTGGCTTCTCTTGTGGAGCAATGGCTCTAGGCACGTGGGCTTCAGTAGTTGTGGCACGTGGGCTTCAGTAGTGGGATTGCTGGGTCATATGTGGCTCGCAGGCTCTAGAGCGCAGGCTCAGCAGTTGTGGCACATGGGCCTAGTTGCTCTGCAGTATGTGGGATCTTCCCAGATCAGGGCTCGAACCCGTATCACTTGCATTGGCAGGCAGATTCTTAACCACTGTGCCACCAGGGAAGCCTGCTTGCTCTTTTTAATATGCTTCAGTTATTTTTTCTCAGCCTGTGATTTGTCTTTTTCACTTAGCCTTTGGAATCTTTGTTATACAGAAGATTCAATTTTTATGTTATAAAATCTATCAATATTTCCTTTATAGATTCTGAGTTTTTTTCCCTTTCTATGGCTCAAAAAAACCTTCTCAACTCCAAAACTTTAAAAAAATGTACTAAATTTTCTTCCATAAAAACTTTATTGCCTTTCTTTTTATTTGCTTTAAAAATTTTGTGCTTTTATTATTTCAAATATTTATTGAGAATGGGTATTGATTTTTATGAAAGATATTTTTATTCTCTATTGAGATGATCATATATTGTTTCTCTTTTAATTGATTAATTATATGAATAGATTTTCTCACATCAAATTATTCTTGCATTTCTGAGATATATCTTACTTGTTCAGGATTTAGTATTACCCATTACTAGATAAAATGTACTTGTATTGAATACATTTGTTATCTGTGATATATTTGCTTACATTTGCATCTATGCTTAATAATGAGATTGTTTTTTAGTTTTGTTCCTTGTATGCTTTTTATATTGTTTTTCTCTTGTTTGGGAATTAAATGTACTAATATTATAGAACAGATTGAGAAGGTTCCCTTTATTTTATTTTTTTTCTAGGTTCTGGAATACCTTTATAATGTATGATTTCCTTGAGACTTTGGGGAATATAAATAACTATTTAAACACTTTTAAAATAATTCAGATATTAGAAAATATAGAGAAGTGTACAAAAATATCATTTATAGCTCTATGACTATCACAAAGTGAACTTCCATATAATGTCCATCTAGATAGTGAGTTAGACTACTACCAGGACCCCAGATGGCCTCCTTCCATGCCTTTTTCCAATCACTGTACTATTCTTCCTCTTCAACTGCAATCAATATCTTTTCCCTTTTCTTCCACTATTTTTAATTGTATTTATTTATTCTTTGAATTTTATTTAATTTACTTTTATATACAGCAGGCTCTCAGTGGTCATCCATTTTATACACATCAATGTATACATCTCAAACCCAAACAACCAATTCATCATATCACCACCCCCACCCACTGGAGCTTTCCCCCCTTGATGTCCATAGGTTTGTTCTCTATAACTGTGTCTCAATTTCTGTCCTGCAAACCGTTTCATCTGTACCATTTTTCTAGCTTCCATACATATGCGTTAATATGCGATATTTTTCTCTTTCTGACTTACTTCACTCTGTGTGACAGTCTCTAAATTTATCCACATCTCTACAAATGACTCAATTTTGTTCCTTTTTATGGCTGAGTAATATTCCATTGTATATATGTACCACATCTTCTTTATCCATTCATCTGTCGATGGGCATTTAGGTTGCTTCCATGACCTGGCTATTGTAAATAGTGCTGCAATGAATATTGGGGTGCATGTGTCTTTTTTTTTTTTTTTTTTTGCGGTACGCGGGCCTCTCACTGTTGTGGCCCCTCCCGTTGCGGAGTACAGGCTCCGGACGCGCAGGCTCAGCAGCCATGGCTCACGGGCCCAGCCGCTCCGCAGCATGTGGGATCTTCCCGGACCGGGGCACGAACACGCGTCCCCTGCATCGGCAGGCGGACTCTCAACCACTGCGCCACCAGGGAAGCCCGCATGTGTCTTTTTGAATTATGGTTTTCTCTGGTTATATGCCAGTAGTGGGGTTGCTGGGTCATATGGTAATTCTATTTTTAGTTTTTTAAGGAACCTCCATACTGTTCTCCATAGTGACTGTATCAATGTACATTCCTACCAACAGAGCAAGAGGTTTCCCTTTTCTCCACACCCTCTCCAGCATTTGTTGTTTGTAGATTTTCTGATGATGCCCATTCTAACTGGTGTGAGGTGATACCTCATTGCAGTTTTGATTTGAATTTCTCTAATAATTAGTGATGTTGAGCAGCTTTTCATGTGCTACTTGGCCATCTGTATGTCTTCTTTGGAGAAATGTCTGTTTAGGTCTTTGGCCCATTTTTGCATTGGGTTGTTTGGGTTTTTAATATTGAGCTGCATGAGCTGTTTATATATTTTGGAGATTAATCCTTGGTCCACTGAATCGTTTGCAAATATTTTCTCCCAATCTGAGGGTTGTCTTCTCATCTTGTTTGTAGTTTCCTTTGCTTTGCAAAAGCTTTTAAGTTTCATTAGGTCCCATTTGTTTATTTTTGCTTTTATTTCCATTACTCTAGGAGGTGGATCAAAAAAGATCTTGCTGTGATTTATGTCACAGAGTTCTTCCTATGTTTTCCTCTAAGAGTTTTATAGTGTCTGGCTTTACATTTAGGTCTCTAATCCATTTTGAGCTTATTTTTGTGTGTGGTGTTAGGGAGTGTTCTAATTTCATTCTTTTACATGTAGCTGTCCAGTCTTCCCAGCACCACTTAATGAAGAGACTGTCTTTTCTCCATTGTATATACTTGCGTCCTTTGTTATAGATTAGTTGACCATAGGTGCGTGGGTTTATCTCTGGGCTTTCTATCCTGTTCCATTGATCTATATTTCTGTTTTTGTGCCAGTACCATATTGTCTTGATTACTGTAGCTTTGTAGTAGAGTCTGAAGTCAGGGAGTCTGATTCCTCCAGCTCTGTTTTTTTCCCTCAAGACTGCTTTGGTTACTCAGGGTCTTCTGTGTTTCCATACAAACTTTAAGATTTTTCTTCTAGTTCTGTAAAAAATGCCATTGGTAATTTGATAGGGATTGCATTGAATCTGTAGAGTGCTTTGGGGAGTATAGTCATTTTCACAGTATTGATTCTTCCAATCCAAGAACATGGTATATCTCCCCATCTGTTTGTATCATCTTTAATTTCTTTCATAAGTGTCTTACAGTTTTCTGCATATGGTTCTTTTGTCTCCCTAGGGAGGTTTATTCCTAGGTATTTTATTCTTTTTGTTGCAATGGTAAATGGGAGTGTTTCCTTAACTTCTCTTTCAGATATTTCATCATTAGTGTATAGGAATGCAAGAGATTTCCATGCATTGTTTGTATCCTGCAACTTTGCCAAATTCATTCATTAGCTCTAGTAGTTTTCTGATGGCATATTTAGGATTTTCTATGTATAGTATCATGTCATCTGCAAACACTGACAGTTTGATTTCTTCTTTTCCAATTTTTACTCCTTTTTCTTCTCTGAGTGCCGTGGCTAGGACTCCCAAAACTATGTTGAATAATAGTGGTGAGTGGACATCCTTGTCTTGCTCCTGATCTTAGAGGAAATGCTTTCAGTTTATCACCATTGAGAATGATGTTTGCTGTGGGTCTGTTGTATAGGCCTTTATTATGTTGAGGTAGGTTCCCCGTATGCCCATTTTCTGGAGAATTTTTATCATAAATCGGTGTTGAATTTTGTCAATAGCTTTTTCTGCATCTATTGAGATGATCATATGGTTTTTCTTCTTCAATTTGTTAATACGGTGTATCACATTGGTTGATTTGCATATATTGAAGAATCCTTGCATCCTTGGGATAAATCCCACTTGATCATGGTGTGTGATCCTTTTAATGTGTTGTTGGATTCTGTTTCCTCATATTTTGTTGAGGATTTTTGCATCTATCTTCACCAGTGATATTGGTCTGTAATTTTCTTTTTTTGTGGTATCTTTGTCTGGTTTTGGTATCAGGGTGATGGTAGCCTCATAGAGTGAGTTTGGGAGTGTTCCCTCCTCTGCAATTTCTTGGAAGAGTTTGAAAAGCATGGGTGTTAGCTCTTCTCTAAATGTTTGACAGAATTCACCTGTGAAGCCATCTGGTCCTGGACTTTTGTTTGTTGGAAGATTTTTAATCACAGTTTCAATTTCATAACTTGTGATTGGTCTGTTCATATTTTCTATTTCTTTCTGGTTCAGTCGTGGAAGGTTATACCTTTCTAAGAATTTGTCCATTTTCTCCAGGTTGTCCATTTTACTGGCATAGAGTTGCTTGCAGTAGTCTCTTAGGATGCTTTGTATTTCTGCGGTGTCTATTGTAACTTCTCCTTTTTCATTTCTAATTTTATTGATTTGAGTCCTCTCCCTCTTTTTCTTTTTTCTTTTTTTTTTTTTTTTTTGCTGTACGCGGGCCTCTCACTGCTGTGGCCTCTCCCGTTGCGGAGCACAGGCTCCGGACACACAGGCTCCGCGGCCATGGCTCGCGGGCCCAGCCGCCCCGCGGCATGTGGGATCTTCCGGGATCGGGGCACGAACCCGTGTCCCCTGCATCGGCAGGCGGACTCTCAACCACTGCGCCACCAGGGAAGCCCCCTCTTTTTCTTGATGAGTCTGGCTAATGGTTTATCAATTTGTTTATCTTCTCAAAGAACCAGCTTTTAATATTATTGATCTTGCCATTGTTTTCTTTGTTTCCATTTCATTTATTTCTGCTCTGATCGTTATGATTTCTTTCCTTCTGCTAACTTTGGGTTTTGTTTGTTCTTCTTTCTCTAGTTCCTTTACATGTAAGGTTAGATTGTTTATTCCAAATTTTTCTTGTTTCTTTAGGTAGGCTTGTATAGCTATATACTTCCCTCTTAGAACTGCTTTGCTGCATCCCATAGGCTCTGGATCATCGTGTTTTCATTATCATTTGTCTCTAGGTATTTTTTTATTTCCTCTGATATCTTCAGTGATGTCTTGGTTATTTAGTAATGTATTGTTTAGCTTCCATGTGTTTGTGTTTTTTACATTTTTTTCTGTGTAATTGACTTCTAATCGCATAGTGTTGTGGTCAGAAAAGATGCTTGATATGATTTCAATTTTCTTAAATTTACTGAGGCTTGACTTGTGACCCAAGATGTGATCTACCCTGAAGAATGTTCCATGCACACTTGAGAAGAAAATGTAATCTGCTATTTTTGGATGGAATGGCCTATAAATATCAATTAAATCAATGTGGTCTATTGTGTCATTTAAAGCTTGAGTTTCCTTATTAATTTTCTGTTTGGATGATCTGTCCATTGGTGTAAGTGGGGTGTTAAAGTCCCCCACTATTATTGTGTTACTGTCGATTTCTTCTTTTATAGCTGTTAGCAGTTGCCTTATGTATTGAGGTGCTCCTATGTTGGGTGCATATATATTTATAATTGTTATATCATCTTCTTGGATTGATGCCTTGATCATTATGTAGTGTCCTTCTTTGTCTCGTGTAACATTTTTTATTTTAAAGTCGATTTTATCTGATATAAGTATTGCTACTACAGCTTTCTTTTGATTTCCATTTGCATGGAATATCTCTTTCCATCCCCTCACTTTCAGTCTGTATGTGTCCCTAGGTCTGAAATGCGTCTCTTGTAGACAGCATATATATGGGTCTTGTTTTTGTATCCATTCAGCAAGCCTGTACCTTTTGGTTGGAGCATGTAATCCATTCACATTTAAGGTAATTATCGATATGTATGTTCCTATTACCATTTTCTTAATTGTCATGGGTTTGTTTTTGTAGGTCCTTTTCTTCTCTTATGCTTCCCACTTAGAGAAATTCATTTAGCATTTGTTTTAGAGCTGGTTTGGTGGTGATGAATTCTCTTAGCTTTGCTTGTCTTTAAAGCTTTTGATTTCTCCATTGAATCTGAATGAGATCCTTGCTGGGTAGAGTAATCTTGGTTGTAGTTTCTTCCCTTTCATCACTTTAAGTATATCATGCCACTCCCTTCTGGCTTATAGAGTTTCTGCTGAGAAATCAGCTGTTAACCTTATGGGAGTTCCCTCGTATGTTATTTATCGTTTTTCCCCTGCTGCTTTCAATAATTTTTCTTTAATTTTTGCCAGTTTGATTACTGTGTGTCTCGGCGTGTTTCTCCTTGGGTTTATCCTGTGTGGGACTGTCTGCACTTCCTGGATTTGGTTGGCTATTTCCTTTCCCATGTTAGGGAAGTTTTTTTTTTTTTTTTGCTGTATGTGGGCCTCTCACCGCAGTGGTCTCTCCCACCGCAGGGCACAGGCTCCGGATGCACAGGCTTAGCGGCCATGGCTCATGGGCCCAGCCACTCCGCGGCACGTGGGATCCTCCCAGACCGGGGCACAAAGCCATGCCCCCTGCACTGGCAGGCGGACTCCCAACCACTGTGCCACCAGGGAAGCCCTTAGGGAAGTTTTTGACTATAATCTCTTCAAATGTTTTCTTGGGTCTTTCTCTCTCTCTCCTCCTTCTGGGACCCCTATAATATGGGTGTTCTTGCATTTAACGTTGTCCCAGAGGTCTCTTAGGCTGTCTTCATTTCTTTTCATTGTTTTTTCTTTATTCTGTTCCGCAGCAGTGAATTCCACCATTCTGTCTTCCAGGTCACTTATCCATTCTTCTGCCTCAGTTACTCTGCTATTGATTCCTTCTTCTGTATTTTTCATTTCAGTTATTGTGTTGTTCATCTCTTTGTTTAATTCTTCCAGGTCTTTGTTAAACATTTCTTGCATCTTCTCAATCTTTGCCTCCATTTTTTTTCCGAGGTCCTGGATCATCTTCACTATCATTATTCTGAATTCTTTTTCTGGAAGGTTTCCTATCTGTACTTCATTTAGTTGTTTTTCTGGGATTTTATCTTGTTCCTTCATCTGGTACATAGCCCTCTGCCTTTTCATTTTGCCTATCTTTCTGTGAATGTGGTTTTTGTGCCACAGGCTGCAGGATTGTAGTTCTCCTTGCTTCTGCTGTCTGCCCTCTGGTGGATGAGGCTATCTCAGAGGCTTCTGCAAGTTTCCTGATGGGAGGGACTGGTGCAATCAGTATCTTAATTTTGAACATTATAATCTGGTTTTCCTTGATTTTGAACTGAATATAAGTGGAATCATATAGTATGTGTCCCATTTCATGTACGGCTTCCTTTTCTCAACATTATATGCTTGTGAATATTCATGTTTCAACATGTAGCAATACTCTAACAATTTCATATCTGTATAATATGTTATTATACAGATATATTACTCTTTAGATATCTAATATACTGTTTCACATTTTGGTTATTATAAACCATGATTCTATTGGCACCCTTTGATATTTCTTGGTGCATAATGTGCATGTATTTCTACTGGGTATCTCAAGGAGTAGAAATGCGCTAGTAGATAATGCCAAGCAGTGATATTGACACTCCCAGCAACAGTGATCAGCAGCAGTGCTCCACGTTCTCTATTTTTGCTACAGATCTCCACCGTGTCTTTTAAATTTTAATTAGTCTAGAGAATACATACCAATACATATCTCACAGTTATTTCAATTTGCATCTTCATTTTTTGAGCATATGTTTATTGGTAATTTATATATTCTCTTTTTGAAGTGCCCATACAAGCCTCCATCCCATTTGGAGTTAGGAGGTTGTATGTTTTTTAGAATTTTTATAATCTACAACCCACCTGAAGTTAATTTTGTTATTGTTGTGTGATAAGGGTCAAATCCTCATAGTATTATTTTTCCTATAGTAGTAGCCAGTTGACCTCCAAAATTTAGTGAAAAAACTGTTCATTCCTACTTTTCTGTAAAGAGTACCATCATTAATTGCGTCTCCATATATGTGTGTGTCTATTTCTGAATCTGTTCTATTCCATGAGTATACTTTTTAATACCACACTGTTTTAATTACTGTACCTTCATTGTAAGTCTGATATCTAATGGAACAAGTCCTAGCAAATATTCTTGGCCCTTTTCCATACAAACTTTTAAATTAGCCTGTTAATTTTCATAATACTATCTATTGGAGAATTTGTTTGGGATTGTATTCTATCTAAATATCAATTTGGGGAGACATGATATTTTCACAATGAGTCTTCCAATCAATGAACATTCTTTCATTTGTTTAGAACTTCTTCATTTTCTCTCAAAACTGTTTTATAGTTTTCTGTGTGGAAGTTATATACATCTTCCATTACATTTGCTCTAAATAAATAATTATTTTTATACATTGAAATCGTTTCTTCTGATGTATTTCATTTTCTTCTAACTTTTTTAGACTAGTACACAGGAATATAATTGATTTTTTACTTTTGCTATGCCTATTTACTAATTCTAATAATTCATCTGATTCTTTCATATTTTTATGATTATAATATCTTTAACAATGAAAATTATAATTCTTTCACTTAATTCTTATTTCTTTAATATCTTCTTAAATCTTACTTCCCTGAAAAGGACTTCCAGTAAAATTCTGACGAGTACTCGTAGAATCATCTTTGAATCATTCCCAATCTTGAAACCTTTCAATATTTCACCATTAAGTAGGATATTTGCTACAAGTTTATTTACAGTTATATTTTATCAGAAGAAAGAAGTTTCTTTCTATTCCTATTTTGCTAAGGTGTTTTGCTTATGTGTTTGTTTTAATCATAAATAGCAAATGTTTCCAAAATTGCCTTTTCTGTATTTGTTGAAAACGTTTTTATTTTCCTCTACTGTGTTGATGTGGTGAGCTATAGTAATTAATTTTCTAATGTTAAACTTTGCATTTCTGGAATAAAACCAACTTGATCATGGAATATGACCATTTTTATTTATTGCTGCATTCAGTTAGCTCTTTTTGTTTAAAAAATTTCATCTATGTTTATAAGAGAAATTGGCCTATTAGAATCCCTTTTGTAATTCTTTGTCATTTTTGGTACCGAGGTTATGCTCACCACATAAATTGAGTTGGAAGTATTCCCTAATTTTGTTTTTGTTTTCTGTTCTCTGGAGGAAGATGTGTAAGATTGCCATGATTTTTCTCCCTAAATAACTGGTAGAATTCACTCATGAAACCATCTGGCCATGGAGTGTATTTTATTTTTTGTAGCCTAACAGTTATTTACATTTAAATCTTCTATTTCTACTTATTCTCAGTTTTGTAAGAACAATTTTCCCTAAGAATTTGTGCATTTAATATTGTATTTTTATAAAGTTGTTCATAATATAAGCATGATAGTATTTGTAAGATTTGTAGCAATGTCCTTTTCTCATTCTTGATTTTGATTCTCCCTCTCTCTCTCTCATCAGTTTTATTTAAAAACTGAAATTTATAAATTTTAGAAACATTTCAAAGAGTTAACATTTGGTTTTATTGCATGTTTGTCTTCTATTTCATTAATTTCTGCTATGTTTATAATTTAATTCCTTCTACTTTCTTTGGATTTCACACTGTTCTTTTTTGCCTAATTTCTTTAGATGGATGCTCACATTATTTTTTAATCTTTATTATCTTCTTGTATATACCTCTAAATCTATACCTCTCTAAATTTCCTTAGCTGTGATCTGCAAGTTGCATTTTCATTATCACTCATAAATTCATAATTTTCTCTAATTTCTTTTTTGATTCAAAATATATTTGTAAGTATACTTCTTAATTTCCAAACATATGGAAATTTATGAGTTATCTTTTTGGTTTTTCTTCCCTGCTTAACTTACTCTGTGATCAGAGAATATACAGAACATGACTACAATTCTTTGAAATTTGTTTAGACTTTCTATATGAATCAACAGATAATCTATTTTGGTTAATGCTCCATGTGTAACTCATAGGAATTTATATTCTGCAGATGTTGGATCTGCAGTATTCTATATCAGTCATATGATGTTTGTTAATTGTGTTATTCAAATATTCTATATTCTTTCTTCTTACTGCTTTATTCTCTGCATAGGTTTATCAGTTATCTTAGAGAAATGTGTTAAAATGTATCATTATGGTTTTAGATTTATTAGGACTTTTGGTAGTAGTTTGTCAGTTACTTTCATTTTATACATTTGAATTTATTTTTTGGGTGAATATACAAATTTAGGAATATTATTCTTTCCTGATGAATTAAAACTTTTGCCTTTGTAAAGTGTCCTTATTTATATCTACTAATGATTTTTTCCTTGAAGTCTTTGTCTGCTAATAATATAGCTACCTAACCTGCCTTTTGGTTAATGTTTGCTTGGTGTGTACTTTCTATCCTTTTAATTTTCATTTTTTTGTGTCCTTAAGATCTCTTTTAATTTGCATTTAGGTGGTTTTTGTGTTTTACTTAGGCTGACAATTTTGTCTTTTTTAGAGAATTTACTCTATATTTAAAGTAATAGTTAATGTAAGTTGTTTTCAAATATAAAATTTTACTATTTGCTGTAAGTACATCCCACTTATTTGAATTTTTGTCCTTTTTGCCTAATTTTGGTTTAGTTTTTTTAGAAACTATTTTATTTTTTTCCTCTATTACCTTAACATTGTTTACTTTTAATATTTATTTTTAATAATAACACTAGAGATTAGAGCATAAATTCTTTTTTTTTTTTTTTTTTATTACTGAATTTTTTTTTTTTTTTTTTTTTTTTTATTTTACAAATTTAATCAGTTATACATATACATATGTTCCCATATCCCCTCCCTTTTGCGTCTCCCTCCCACCCTCCCTATCCCACCCCTCCAGGCGGTCACAAAGAACCGAGCTGATCTCCCTGTGCTATGCGGCTGCTTCCCACTAGCTATCTACCTTACGTTTGGTAGTGTATATATGTCCATGCCGCTCTTTCACTTTGTCACAGCTTACCCTTCCCCCTCCCCATATCCTCAAGTCCATGCTCTAGTAGGTCTGTGTCTTTATTCCTGTCTTACCCCTATGTTCTTGATGACATTTTTTTTTAAATTCCATATATATGTGTCAGCATACAGTATTTGTCTTTCTCTTTCTGACTTACTTCACTCTGTATGACAGACTCTAGGTCCATCCACCTCATTACAAATAGCTCAATTTCATTTCTTTTTATGGCTGAGTAATATTCCATTGTATATATGTGCCACATCTTCTTTATCCATTCATCCGATGATGGACACTTAGGTTGTTTCCATCTCCGGGCTATTGTAAATAGGGCTGCTATGAACATTTTGGTACATGTCTCTTTTTGAATTATGGTTTTCTCAGGGTATATGCCCAGTAGTGGGATTGCTGGGTCATATGGTAGTTCTATTTGTAGTTTTTTAAGGAACCTCCATACTGTTCTCCATAGTGGCTGTACCAATTCACATACAAAAAACTGATACAAGATGAGACTTCCATCTTTTCCCAGGCATTTCAAGGACCTCAGAACACTTTAACTCCATTTCCCATTTTTGTATTTAATAAGCTGCTATTGTTATCTATTTTGATTCTCCATGTGTGTGTTAAACCCTAAAAACATGTAATTCATTTTATTTTTCAGTCAATATCATTTAGATGTACCCATATGTTTACCTTTTTTGTACTTTTCTCTCTTTTCTTCATACACTAAATCATTTTTCCTTGTAGCCCTCACCCTAAACCTTTGAAATTTCTTTTAATGTGTTATTGTTATAGATGATATTTTTTTACTATTTTTCTTAAAATATCTTTATTTCAGAAGGATAATTTTACTAGTTATAAAATTCTAGGTTAACCATTTTTGTCTTTCAGCATGTCGAAGATATCATTTCAATGTTTTCTGGCTTCCATCATTTCTGTAGTGAGGTCTTCTGTTAGTCAAGTTGTGGGTCCTTTGAGAGTAATTGTCCTTTTGCTCAGATGCTTTTAAGATCTTATTCTTTGTCCTTAGTTTTCACTAGTTTTAACATGATAGGTCTAATTTTCTCTTAATTTCTTTTACTTGAGACTCATAGAGCTCTATGTATAATTTGTATTTATATTTCAGGTACTGCCTCTTCAAATATTACTCTCTCTAAAGTTTCTCTACTTTTCTTCTGGACATGTCTTAGCATGTATGTTAAAACCTCCCTTTTTGTATCCCTTTTCTCTCTTTTGTATTTTCCTTCAGTTTGTTTCTCTTTGCTGCATTTATGACTTTTTCCATCTAACTATGTACTAGTTTTCATCTAACTATGCACTAGCTTCCTATTTCTCTTTTAAACTCTACCTACTATGCTATTAAATCTGTGTATTAGTTCTCAGTTGTGGTGATTATATTGTTTAATTCTGGCATTTTAATAAAAGTTTTAAATAATTATTTTTAGCTTCTAGTTATTTGCCATTCTTTGTTCTCATTCCAGATCACTGAATAAGGTATCAGCAAATACACTGGAATAAAAGGGACCCTAGGTGCTGGGCTCACCTCTATATTTCTGACTTCTCTTGTTTTGGTCTGTTAAGTTATCAGTGGCTTACTAGTTTTCCAGTGCCTTCAGGCATACACACACACACACACACACACATTTCATCTACATTTTTCAGGTTTTTTTTCAACAGGTTAGTTGATTACACTACCTATTCATCATTACCAGAATTGGAAATCCAGAGTTGACTGACATTCAGTGTCCTTCTTTGTTATTAATTTAGTCAAAGTTTCCACTTTTTCTTGCATCAGTTATATGTGTGTGTACAATATCCATATAAACAGAATAATTGTTGCCTTAAATATGCTTTAAATATGCTCATGGTATGCTCTTGCTATTATTTAAGTATCTTTCACATCTGTAGTTACAACCCATTTCATAAATCAAATGTTTACATAGTGTCACTCTTTTCTTAAACAGACTTGCCAAATTACAATAGATATACATGTATTTTTTAAAAATCAGTATTAATATCATTGATAAGTTCTACTGTTAAATTTTTTGTACTCTCCCTCTCTGGTTTTGTTATCAAGCTAAGAGTGGCTTCACAAAACGAGCTGAGAAATGTTTTCTCCTCTTCAATCTCCTGGAAGATATTGTGTAGAACTTGTGCTAATTCTTCTTTAAAGCTTAGACCTCTTCAATGAAACCATTTGGCCTCAAGAATCCTTTTTCAGAAGACTTTAACTTACAAATTTAATTTTCTCAATAGTTGTAGGACTATTCAAATTATCTGTCACATGTTGAGTGAGTTGTAATAGTTTGTACTTTTGAGAAATTGATCATCTACATTCACCAAAGTTTTCAAATTTATATGTGTAAAATTGTTCGCATTATTTCCTTATTATCATTGTAAAGTCTGAAGCGTCTGTTATAATGCATCCTGTTTCATTCTTGATACTGGTAAATTGTGTTCTTATTCTTTTTTGTCAGTATTGCTAAAGGATTGTCAATTTTATCAATTTTTTCCCAATAACCCAGCTATTTGTTTTATTGACTTTGTCCAGTTTTAGTATTTTAAATTTATCTGATCTCTGCTCTTTATTATTTCCTTCCTTCTTTTTGCTTCCGATTATTTTACTCTTTTTTTCTACTTTCTTGAGCCACAAGCTTGGATTATTGATTTGAAAGTTTTCCTTTTTTTCTAATGTAATAATTTACTGCTATAAATTTGCCTTTCAGCACTACTTCATCAGCGTATCACAAAATTTGATATGCTGTGTTTTCATTTTCATTTAGTTCAATATAATTATTTAATACTCCTTAGGACTTCCTCTTTGACTCCTGAGTAATTTAGAAGTGTGTTGTTGAGCTTCCAAGTAGTTTGGTGACTTGCCTATTATAATTCTGCTATCGATTATTCATTTGATTGTACTATGGTCAGAGAACACAATTGGTATGATTTCAATTATTTTAAATGTGTTAAGATTGTTTTATGGCCCAGGATATGATCTACCTTAGTAGATGCTCCATAAGCATTTGAAAAGAAAGTGTATTCTGTTGTTTCAGTTGAAATGTTCTATAAATGTCAAATAGATCCCGTGAGATCATCTATAATCTTACTGATTTTCTGTCTCCTCATATTATCAATGGTTCAAAGAGAGATATTGAAATTTTCAACTATAATTGTGGGCTTGTCTACTTTTCCTTTCAGCTCTATCAGTTTTTACTTCACATATTTTCAGTTCTTTTGTCTGGGACATACACACTTAGAATTGATATATCTTACTGAGATCATCTATAATCTTACTGATTTTCTGTCTAGTCATATTATCAATGGTTGAAAGAGGGATATTGAAATTTTCAACTATAACTGTGCGTTTGTCTACTTTTCCTTTCAGCTCTATCAGTTTTTGCTTCACATATTTTCAGTTCTTTTGTCTGGGGCATAAACACTTAGAATTAATATATCTTCTTGATACACTAATCAATTAATTAGTATGTAATGTCCCTGGCAATTTTCTTTGTTCTGAAGTCTACTTTATATAATGTTAATATAGCTACCCCTGCTTTTTTTATTAATATTTGGATGATATATCTTTTTATACCCTTTTATTTTCTATATACCTATACCACTGTATTTGAAGTAAATTTCTTTTTTTTTTTTTGGCTGCGCTGGGTCTTTGTTGCTCTGCGTGGTCTTTCTCTCTAGTTGTGGCAAGTGGGGGCTACTCTTTCATTGTGGTGTGCAGGCTTCTCACTGCAGTGGCTTCTCTTGTTGCGGTGTACCAGCTCTAGAGCACAGGCTCAGTAGTTGTGGCACATGGGCTTAGTTGCTCCGTAACATGTGGGATCTTCCTGGACCAGGGATTGAACCTGTGTTCCCCGCATTGGCAGGTGGATTCTTAACCACTGCACCACCAGGGAAGTCCCTGAAGTAAATTTCTTATAAACAACAACTAGGTTATTTTTTAATCAACCCTGCCCACATTGTCTTTTAATTGGTGTGTTTAAACCTTTTATACTTAATGTAATTATTGATATGTTAGGGCTTAAGTATGTGTTTTTTCCCCTATTTGTTACCTCTGTTTTTGTTTAATTTCTTTTTCTTATCTATTTATGGAATAATTACACATTTTTGTAACTCTATTTTGATTTATATACAGTAGCTCTGAGCTTATTATCTCTTTGCATTTTTTAGTGATGGTCCTAGGTATTACAAAATATAGACACCTTATCAGAGTCTACTTGTGTCATCATTTTATCAGTTTGGGTGAAGTGTAGAAACGTGACCTCCCTTTACATCTCTTTACCTTCCCACATTCACTGTATAACTGTCTTTAATGTTTCCTCTACATACACTGAGGACCACATTTTAAAAAATAATTTAGAAAACTCAAGAAGAGAAAAAATGTCTAATGTCCATTTGGTGACAAATTATCTTAGTTTTCCTTCATCTGAGAATATTTTAGTTTTCCCTTCATTCTTGAATTAAGACAATATTCTGGGGGTAACATCATCCTGAATGGCAGAGTAAGGACCTGCAAAATTCCATTCTTCTATGAAAGCAATGAGACTACTGGGTAAATAGTAAAATAAATATTTTCAGAATTTTGGAACTTAACCAAAGTCTTGCAACAATCTAAGAAGTGTCTATTTAGGAAAAATAGCTGGACCATGGTAAGAACAGGAAACTTTATGGCATTTTAACTTGTCATTTCCCCATAACTCTCTCTTCAGATCTACAGAACCCTTGAAAGCAAAAGTCCTCACAATCAGAGTAGTTATAAAACCTAACAGTCTAGGGGCCACTGACATGGACACAAAATGGTTGGACCTCCCCAAAAGTTCCATACCCACATAATTGTCATATGTTACTTGTCTGAAAGTTCCCTAGAAACTCCAACTTGCATGGCTTATCTTTATTTCACTATTCTCAAGTTCATCTTCTAAAAACAGCTTCCCCCCAGAAAATTATTGGTTCAAGATACTTAAGGATATTTCAGTGTAATCTGTCCAATCAGCTAGCCATGCAGGTGTTTCAGTGGCCACACATGAAAAATAATATGAATACTAAAGAATTAGTCAGGGAAAGTAATTAAACAAACAGCTATAAAAATAACAAATAGCAGTAACAACAAAATCTGAAGATGGTAGGGGAAATCTGATTTGCCAAGTTGCTATTATTTAAACTTGAAAAAGATTTTTTCTTTTTAATTTTCAACAAACAGAACTGCAAGAGATACAGAGAAACATGAACATATGGCCTGGGAAAAGGGGGCGGGGATAAATTGGGAGATTAGGATTGACATATACATACTACTATATATAAATTGGATAACTAATAAGGACCTACTGTATAGCACAGGGAACTCTACTCAATACCCTGTAATGACCTATATGGGAAAAGAATCTAAAAAAGAGTGAACATATAGCTGATTCACTTTGCTATACAGCAGAAACTAACACAACGTGAAAGAATGTTCAACATCATTAATCATTAGAGAAATGCAAATCAAAACTACAATGAGATATCATCTCACACCAGTCAGAATGGCCATCATCAAAAAATGTAGAAACAATAAATGCTGGAGAGGGTGTGGAGAAAAGGGAACACTCTTGCTCTGCTGGTGGGAATGTGAATTGGTACAGCCACTATGGAGAACAGTATGGAGGTTCCTTAAAAAACTACAGGGCTTCCCTGGTGGCACAGTGGTTGAGAGTCCGCCTGCCAATGCAGTGGACACGGGTTCGTGCCCCGGTCCGGGAAGATCCCACGTGCTGCGGAGCGGCTGGGCCCGTGAGCCATGGCCACTGAGCCTGTGCATCCGGAGCCTATGCTCCGCAACGGGAGAGGCTGCAACAGTGAGAGGCCCGCGTACCACAAAAAACAAAACAAAACAAAAAAAAACTACAAATAGAACTACCATATGACCCAGCAATCCCACTACTGGGCATATACCCTGAGAAAACCATAATTCAAAAAGAGTCATGTACCAAAATGTTCATTGCAGCTCTATTTACAATAGCCCAGAGATGGAAACAACCTAAGTGTCCATCATCAGATGAATGGATCAAGAAGATGTGGCACATATATACAATGGAATATTACTCAGCCATAAAAAAGAAACGAAATGAGCTATTTGTAGTGAGGTGGATGGACCTAGAGTCTGTCATACAGAGTGAAGTAAGTCAGAAAGAGAAAGACAAATACTGTATGCTGACACATATATATGGAATTTAAGAAAAAAAGAGTTATGAGGAACCTAGGGGTTAGACAGGAATAAAGACACAGACCTACTAGAGAATGGACTTGAGGATATGGGGAGGGGGAAGGGTAAGCTGGGACAAAGCGAGAGAGTGGCATGAACAAATATACACTACCAAACGTAAAATAGATAGCTAATGGGAAGCAGCAGCATAGCACAGGGAGATCAGCTCGGCGCTTTGTGACCACCTAGAGGGGTGGGATAGGGAGGGTGAGAGGGAGGGAGATGCAAGAGGGAAGAGATATGGGAACATATGTATATGTATAACTGATTCACTTTGTTATAAAGCAGAAACTAACACACCATTGTAAAGCAATTATACTCCAATAAAGATGTAAAAAAAAAACCCAAGATAATATGGAATAGGGTGAAACAGGTGGGGGTATAGATAAAACATGACAGCCATCAGTTGGTAAATAGAAAAAACAACTATACTCCAATAAAAATTAATTTAAAAAAGAACGTATGGTCCATGCACAGTAAAAAAAATCAGTCAACAGAAACTGTCCTCATGAAAACTAGAAATTGTACTTAGTAGAAAAACTTTATATAAGATACATCCAAAGAACTAAAAAAAAATGACTAAAGAACTAAAGGAAAGTACAAGAGTAATGTCTCATTAAATAGAGAATATAAACTATAAATAGAAATCATAAAAAAGAACTAATGTCTCCACAAGAACACAGATGTCTATAGCAGATTTATTCATAATTTCCAAACCTTGGAAGCAATCAAGACGTCCTTCAGCAGGTGAATGGATAAATAAACTAGTACATTCAGACCATGGAATATTATTCAACACTAAAAAGAAAATGAGCTATCAAGCTATGAAAAGACATGGAGCAACCTTAAATGAATATTACCAAGTGAAAGAGGCCAATTAAGAAGGCTACACACTCTATGATCCGAACTATATGACATTCTAGAAAAGGCAAGACAACAGAGACACTAAAATCATCAGTGGTTACACCAGGGTTTGGGAGGGAATGAGCAGGCAGAGAGTAGGGAATTTATAAGACAGTGAAAATACTCTTCATGATACTGTAATGATGAATACATGTCATCATACATTTGTCCAGACCCAGAGAATGCACAACACCAGGAGTGAACTCTAAGGTAAACTATGAACCATGGGTGATTAGATGTGCCAGGATAGGTTCATCAGTGGTAACAAATGTACCATTCTGGTAGAGGATGTTTAATGGGGGAGGCTGTACATGTTGAGGAGGGCAGCGCATATCTGAAAAATCTCTGTACCTTCTCAATTTTACTGTGAACCTAAAACTACTCTAAAATAAAGTATTTTACAAAAAAAGAACAAATAGAAATTCTTGAGCTGAAAACTCTTGTGAGAGAAGAAAAAAGTTCAGAGTTAGGCAGTTCAGGACTGTTCTATTACTAAATGATTTTATCTGTGGCTACCTGGAATCTCTGGAAAGAGGAGTCTGAGGCAAAAGTTAAGTCATTTATTTATGGGCAGGAGTGGAGTATAGAGGGAGTATACAAGAGGAGAAAAGAATGCCAATACAGGGTTGTTTTACCGAGACATCACCACTATGAATGACTTCTTTCAGTGTTCCATGGGCTGTTGGAGAAGCTTTATGAAATACATTTCAGGATCTTCTGACGGAAAGAGGACAATGGATTCCCTGTCCCCCACCTCCCTTTGGTAAGGGTACTTGGTAGTTCCAAGATGTGTTAACTCTCCGTCTACACTACCACTCACATTTCTAGATTAGTATTTAATCATATGTCAAAGGTGTTCCTACTAGTGTCCCATGTGAAGGCAGTGATTAGAGATTCTAAGCTGGTCACCTAGCAGTGGCTGGAATAAAAGGCAAACACAAGAGGTGTTCAACACAGCATAAGTATCTCAGATTCCTTTCATGTTTTTTCCCTCCATCCTTAGCATGTAGCTTCCATTCCATACAAGTCCTTGTGGTCAGAAAGTCTAACTATATTGCAAAAACTGTAGGCTGATATAAACAAGAAGGAGAAAGGGTGGCTGGGCTATGCAGATTTTCAGCTGGGCACATTCCCACATAAAATAATATGGGTGATATGTTTGTAAGAGGGAAAAATGAGAGTGGAACCCAGCAATCTCTGTCGCAGCTCTTAAGGAAAATATGAAGTGGGGACAGCTATCAGTGCCTTTAGCCTTCTTGTTTGAAAGTTAAAATGTTTTACCCATGGTCATATTCATCCAAAGTAATTTTATTTCTCACCTTCCACTCCCCTATTTCCTCTTTATTGCCCCAGACCCTCCAATTCCTTTTTCCAAGAATACCTTTAAATTGATAGCTATCCAATAAATTATCCCATCCTAGATGATTTTGCACTTTTACCAAAAATAAGATTTTAAGGAGGTATGAAGCTCTGAAGGTGGAAAACCAGGCCTCCATCAATGTTTGAGCAGAGAAGAGATGAAGAAAGAATAGACAGGGTGATTCTGCACTAGGTATTGTCTGGTCTCTCTATGCTAAGACTAGAGGTGCATTTTAATTGGGTAAAATGCTATTAGCTCATTCTAAACACTGCTTTGGGTTTCTGTTAACCTCTGCATAGACTATTTTCAAATCTTTATGCCAGCTACTAAAAAGTGGCCAACTATACTCATTTGGATCCCAATTTTAATATTGTTGATGAAATGTATGAAAATGAATAAAAAATAAATATATACATTTCTCGTACCCTTAGTAGGTACAGAGCAGGATATGAAGCCCTTTGATTCCCACTTTCCCTGCCCCAAGACATCCTCTGTGATAACTGAAAATGGAGACAAAGGAAAGGTGGTGTACAAATAAAGGAAAAGAATCAAGCAGCCTGAAGAAGGACACGTGGACCCCTGCCTCTTACAAATCAGGAATAGTTGGCACTTACCTCAAGACCTGACCAGTCTGCTTCCTCCTTCAATCTTATCCGAGTGACATTCATTTTAATAACAAGTTAAACTCATTATGCGAATTGCACAATTCTATTAGAATATTGTTATCCCACGTAAATGCTATTAGTTCCACAAATGAACTACACTATGTGAAACTGCTTAGAAAACTATAAAGCACTTTACAAATGGAAGAAAAATTATAATGTCCAAGAGAGAAAAGCATTATACTAAACTGGAATCATAAAATGCTAAAGTACCCACTGATGCAGCTCCAATTCACAACTTCACCCTTTTTGTGTGAAAAGGTAAAGGGAAGCAAAGTGTTTCTTTGTAAATCCCATTTCTATGACTAATGTTCTTCTACAACTAACATGTAATTTTCTTCTTTTGTTTTCCCATCTTACCCGACACATTTTCTATCCCTTCTGCTTCTTAGAAGTGCCACTTTGTTAAGGGGGGAGGTGGGGTTTTGCAAGAAGTTTTAAAATATGCTGTTAATGAATGAATGGACAACTAATTATTTGCTAAATACATTAACACACATCTGGGTCCGAAATTGCTTCAGAATTAATTTGGGACATATGTGCACAACCTTGCTTATATTTGCAGAGGGCATGATACATGAATTTCCATTTGTATATGAGAAAGTTTTTCCTTTTTTTTTTATACAAACCTGGCTATAAAAAAGAAAACTCATTGCCAGGTTTATCTTATTTTTCAAACTATATTATTAAAAAAGGATAATTTCTAAATTATGCTACTCATATGTTGATTTCCTTCTCTTTCACTTCTTCTCGTTTGCCCCTATCTGTCTCTCTCCCTCTCCTCTTTCTCTCTCTCTTTCACACATACACAGATATAAATTCACATACATACACCCCAAATGTAGTCTGTGTACATAGGTAGGAGGATTATAAATGAACTACCCACCAAGTGAACAAACACACAACTTCCACTCAACGGATCACAATGGAAATTATTTCCCAGACCTAACTGATTTCCAAAAGTGCTTTTATTTCTGTTTTCCCAAACCTCATTCTTCCCATTAAATAAGGAGGCCTACCAGATTATTAGTCTCTCAGTATAGAGACTGGATTTTCCCTTTAGTTCAAACAAGAGCTCCGGTATAGACTTCCTTTTAATAGAAATGATAATTTTAAAGGTCTAATCATAGACCTTTAAAATATGTAGCTATTTCCTCTGATGGGAATTAACCAGCAATAGGGTTCCATCAGCATTCACATTTGTAGGTAAGTATTACATTTTTCTAGACATTTTGAAAAAGTTAGCTCTCAGATGACGGCACTGCCAAAAAATATGGCCAACTTCTACATCAGACAAAATCAGAGATAGATTAGTCCTTAACTTGGCACAGAAGTACTCACCTCTCTCAAGACTAGGGCTCTCCTCTTTGGGGCAACCCTACCAAGAAGTTTACATAAGTCTTTCTGTTAGGCAGAATTCCCAGCTCACGCTAGTCTAGTAATTTTTTACCTGTTTGCTAGATCTGGTCTTCAGTGGCCTTATTAGTTGTACCACATGATCTTAATCTCGTCAAATATTATGCTGCAAATATTCTATGTATTTTTTTAAGTGGGTTCATCCTCCCTAATCTATACCTACCTCTTAAGATTTAGGGGAAAAAATTAAACTCAAACACCATCCTTCAGCTGGGCCCATTTCCTTAGTGAAATCTAGATTAGTCCATGTTATGGACTGAACTGTATCCTCTCAAAATCCTTATGCTGAAGCCGTAGCCCCCAATGTGACTGTATTTGGAGACAGGAAATTTAAGGAGGTAATTAAGGTTAAATGAGGTCATAAAAGTGAGACCCAAATCCCAAATGACTGGGGTCCTTATGAGAAGAGAGATACACTAGGGGTGTGTGCGCAATGGAAACAGACTGAACACACCGTGAGAAGGAGGCTATTTGTAAGCCACGAAGAGAGGCCTCAGGAGAAAACACACTGCCTCACCTTGATCTTGGACTTCTAGCTTCCTGTGAGAGAGTAAATTTCCACTATTCAGCCACCTAGTCTGTGATTTTTTGTGATGCAGCCTCAGCAGACTAGTACAGTCCATTTCAAAATTTTGTCAAGTAGACTGCAGGTTGTAAAAAACCCCACCAGGATCTTCATTCTCATTGGGACTGTAGGGACACTGCTATCAAATGCCTCCTCCAATATTCCTCTCTATTATGATTCTAAACTTATTTATTCAACACTCCTTCTTTCTTGTCTGGTAACAGGTATCAGCCTCCTGGCCATGGCAGCAACATGGGATCCAGAATAAGCCAATTACAGCACCCTACACTTTGGCTGCTGATCATCCTGGGAATAAGCACACGACCCACACTGAACAAATCGGAGCCTTCTCTGTTTTATATTTTTCCTTACACTAAACTTAAAGAAAAAGAACTATATCTCATATGGTCATGAGGTTGTGAAGATATAAGCCTTCAATATGGAGAAAGCCCCTCCATGGTAGGCAGAAAAAAGCAGCACACAGAAAAATAGGAGGACAGGAGGAGAGAGAGAGATGCTAGCACTGAAGTGCCAGAATCAAGGCAACCCTGAGATTACCTTCCCTTTTCCACTCTTTGTTTATGGTAATAAATAGACCCTTCTTTTGCCTAAACTACTTTGTTTCTCTGCCACTGGAAGTCAGAGTCCTTCTAGTTCATTATTATAAAGAGTATGAAAATTATTCTTCTTTATCTTTTTTTCCCATTTATGATCTATCTGCTTTCTGACCCCTCCCCCCAACCATTTGCTAATTCACCACTCTTTTGGGGGCTTGGCCAGGAAAATAGCAGGAATAAAATGGGGAAAAGCAAAGAGAATAAAATAAAAAGGAAAAAAAAGCAGGGAACCAAGTGATATTTCCTCTTATAGTTTACAGTTCTGAAGTCACTTAAGTCCATGCAGAAGTGGGAAATGATAATTAAAAATCAAAGAACCAGGGCATCGTGCCTACCCAGCCGATCAGAGTTCCTGAGCTCAAGCTCTGTAGATATTTCCTCGGTGCCTCCCTCCATAGCATTTCAACCTAAGAGATTTATTAATATTCCTTTAGAGCTGCTTTTTAGCATCCTCCCTCTATTCATCCAGTTCCCAGTATCCAAACAACTGCTGGGGGTGCCACAGGCCTCCACAGAGGTCCCCCACTTGTTTCAGGAAGCTTACTACCCACCAAATCCTTATCTCTATTCCTCCTATTCACCCCCTTGCACCACAAAGTCTTGAAACTTTATTTTTTTATATCCTTCTTCATTTTCCTCCAATTAAAACCTATCAGTTATGTAGCCTATTCCCTTAGGGATCCACTCAGTGACCAGCTAGTACTAATTTGGTCATGTATACCTAAGATGTTACTGGCTGATAATGGATTAATATTTTAATCTCCCAGAGAACATTTACATTTTTATGGTGGCCTTAAGCAAAAGGTGTTAACCACATAGGGATTTCTGGTGGCAGGAGGAATGAAATAAATATGTGGGAACTGGTAGTGCTTTAGCACCCCTGGATCCACATCATGTACACACTGGCATGTCTGCGCACCTGGTCAGTCCTGCCCTTTGGGCTGATTCCATATCTACCACCAAAGAGCTCTCTTTTTTGCAAGAACCATTTGCATGCCTCTCCCGCAACTGACCTTCCCTTTTCTCCCTCTGGCTGATACCATTGCTCACCTCCCCTTGCTCTATTATTGCCTTTAACAGTGTCTATACTTTTACTAACTCAGTAAATTTAGATTCTCTTAAAGAGCACATCAAAAGTTCAAGCCATGCCACACAGCCCTAGAAACAGTTCTTGAAACAGAAATGATGATTCCAAAAGTTATTTCAGGTAAGAACTAGTAAATGTCATCAGAATGTTCCTGGTCACTTTATTGGCTTTAATTGAATAGTTTCCTCAGAATCTATGGTTTACTGGAACCAAAGATAATATGGGAATGTTAAATACCAGGAACAGGGATGAGAAAAAGTGAGATATTGGCAATTACATTAAAATTTTGGTATTGCAATTTAAGAAGAGCCTTGAAAAAGGAAAGGGTGTCTTTAGATGATGCTGGAAAGAGATGAGAAAACCATATTCCATGAGTATTAGAGGAACTGCAGTGAACGAAGAAGATGGAAACATGAAAGCTGTTCTCTAGTTTTGGAGGCACATTATCTAGGAGGGAGAGCAGAGTTATTCTGGATTGCTTCACAGGACAAAAGTAGGATCAGTGGTGAGTATAAACTACAAAGAGGAAGATTTTTTTTTCTCATCTTAAGGGAGACTTTCCAACAAACAGGGTTGTCCAGCAGTGGAATGAACTGCCTTCCAAGATCATTACTGATACTATTTGTAAAGGGTCTAAATGGCCATTCACTAGGACATTTTAGAACAGCTTCCTACACTCACAGGCTAGACAACTTCTAAGACTCCTTAAATACTGTGATTCCACCATTCTGTAAAACCGTCAGCACTGGATTAGCTGGCTGACCCACAGGGACAGCGTCAGGTTTTCAACAGAGTTCTGGGAACAGAGAGAGGAGGTAAGAAACAAAGAGCACTAAACAGAGGAAGCCGCACTTCCAACCTGTCACCTGTTGGCAGTTTTAGTCTTTTGATTGGCTTCAGCCTGTTGGCTATTCATCTGCCTATCTATTCTCTAAATGAAGTATTTCAGCAATTGAGTTCAATTCAACAAGCAGGGATGCTGTGCTGCTATAAATCATCAGTCCCTTCCTCCCCAAGCCCTTCAGTGGAAGGAGTAATTGGTTAATTGCCAGAGTTGTTAACAAGAATTAAGAATTCAAGGGAATTGGCTAGGAATGCAGATCTGTTGCAATATGGTGAGAACAAATGTGTTTGTAAAGGGGCAGAAATTTAGAAATATGCACACCTAAGTCAAAACAAATGGGTCTTAAAGTCCTTTATAAAAATGCCTGAGATTTACTGGGTCAGCGTTCCCTTCTTTAAAGGGCTAGCACTCTTAAAAAAAAAAAAAAAAAAAAAAGCTTCTTCCTTAGCTCCTTTCACTGCATCTTCCAGCTGCAAAGTCCAAAGCACTTTCCATATTTCCTTCTGCACTCACTTCTGACACAGGCATCTTCCTATGCTTTACTAATTCTACACACCCAAACTTTTGAGACAACCATTCCTTCTCATGTTTTGATTTTCTCTGTCAAATGAATGGATGAAGGAGAATTTTCATAAAGGGTGAGATAGAACCTAATATACCACTGCCCATAAGGCCCAAATCCATGGATACGTGCCTTATAGGGATACGAGTTTGCCTTAGCAAGTACAGCTCCATGTTGGGTGAGACTCCTGGGCACTGCTGAGTATCCTGCAGGTAATCTAGATGTTTTAGCAGTAATAAATCTAACAGCAGCCATGCTATGTTTGCAACCATTGTATGTTCTTCAAAGTATTTCTTTCGTCCTATTTGCTTTGATATCAGTACAAAATAGATAGAGCAAGAATTGATTCCTGTTTCCAAGATGAGTAAGTTGAGACAGAGTGGTTAAGTTATAAAGGCAGTACTCAAGCCCTAGATTTCCTATCTCCCATATCCTACCTTCATACTTTCTATACCCTGCCTTCACCAATAGTTTAACCCCTCGGCTCTAAAAATCTTAAGTGCCCATTATTTTGTAATCATGAAATCTCTTCAGAATTGTGCATAGAGTAGGATGTACAAATGAATAATTGGATTCAATTGCATACACTTTTTTTCCAGCTTTACTGGATTATAATTGCAATACAACATTGCATAAGTTTAAGGTGTTCAATGTGTTGATTTGATACACTTATATATTGCAAAATGATCACCACCATCACATTAGCTAACACCTCCATCATATCACATAATTACAATTTCTTTTCTGTAATGAGAACATTTAAGTTTTACTCTGTTAGCGAATTTCATGTATATAAATACAATATTATTAACTATAATCACCATGTTCTTCAAGACATATTCATCTTATAGCTGGATGTTGTACCCTTTCAATTGCATATACTTGAAGGGGTGTCTGTGTGTTTTCATGTGTGTGCATGTGTGTCTTGGAGGAATTATGGAGCATAGGGTTGGGGGCAACTTGGAGCTAGTCCTGTGTATATCTGTAGAATAGAAATGAAAACAAGTGCAAGGGAAGCAAAAGTCGAACACATATTAGTAGATTTACAAGGACTGGTAATTTTCATCTTCCACCTGGTCAGAGGTGGGAAGCATATATTGGAGTCATCATAAAACCAAGGCCCATCTTATCTATAAAGGATCTTTAAAGGGACTTTGATGAAAGTGAACTAATGTTTCACCAAGGCTGCTGAAATGCAAATGAGTTGAAGCACTACAACAGTGGTATCAGTGAAAACTGAGGGCCCATTGCCCACTCAAGGAGCAGGCCAGGAATAGAAAACAGAATCAAGAGAGAGATTATAATTATGTAACATAATTAAGTTGCAGGGGGTCTCATAAATTGCCACATAGATACCATATATTCTATAACATATAGGAGCTAAAAGCCTGACAGAATGAACTGATTAATAAGAGAACTCCAAGTTGAGGTGACTGAGCACAATGTTTTCTCAGCTGCTGAGGTTCACTACTATTGCTTACACTGAAGCTGATACAATCTCATGTCCAGATTTTCTAAGACTGTCTTGGTTTCATGTGATTTTTAAAAAGTTATTTGTTAAATATAAAGCCAATTGTGAAAGATTTTAAAACCATGTATCTTAGTCTGCTGTAACAAGATACTGTAGACTAGATGGCTTAAAAAAACAGAAGTTTATTTCCCACAAGTTCTGGAGGCTGAGAAGTCCAAGATCAGGGTGCCAGCAGGATTGGGTTCTGGTGAGAACCTTCCTGTTTTGCAGATAGCCATCTTCTTGTTTTGTCCTCACATGGCGGAAAGAGAGAGAAAAAAGAAGCAAGCTCTCAGGTCTCCTCTCATAAGGGCACTAATCCCATCATGAGGGCTACATCCTCATGACCTCATTGTCTCCCAAAATCCTCCATCTCCAAATATCATTACTTTGTGGATGAGAATTTCCACATATGAATTTGGAAGGAACACAAATATTCAATCTATAGCACAATGTAAATAATAACTTTTCAAATTAGAAAGAAAAATCCTCTATCAGACCACATGTCCTAAATTTTAGCTCAGATAATATTTTAATCCAAATAAGGAGACCAGTGGATCTCTTTTTTAAATGTCCAAGATCTGGAGTTAAGGAGACCAGACAAAAGAAATCAGGGCATTCATGTCCCCAGCCAGATTCAGTAGGAGGAAAGGAAAATGAGGTACTGGAATAAGACTACTTCGAGTGTATGAAGTCTAAGCTGGGTATAGTGTGCTACATTAGATTGGGGAGCACAGGTTCTGACACACAGCATGTCTAAGGTAGGAAGTCCCAGACAGGGACTGGGTTGTTTGTGTCTTGGGTATGTATGGTGGCTCTGTGTCCCAGCCCAGCCTCCAGGAAACTTGTTTCTGAGTTTTGCGGAGAGGTTAGAAGTTAAAAGTTATTATTGGAGAAGCTATTTTCCTAAATACTCTGTAAGTCTCTGGGCACAGATAACACAGCTTGAAGTGCCTCTAATAGCAGACAACACCGAAGGAGAGGAAGGCCATCTTTGCCACTTCCCCATGGATCAGCTGTGTGGCCTGGGGGGCTCTCTGGGCTCCAGGATCTCACTGACTGCAGGGAACAGCAGGGCTCAAAGGCACAGCAGTATCAGGTCAAAGCCCAGGTTGCACTGAGAGATGTAAGCAGTGGTAACCTCAGTAGAAATGGACTTCTTGATGGAAACTCCCACCAATACTGGTGGTAGGAAGAGCTGTGCTTCCTGGGAGGCACAGCCTGTGTAATGGAGCCAGAGAAATAGCAATGCCGACAGAGGCTAATGAGAAGATGGAAATTTAGATGATAACTTGCAGGTTCAATAAAAGTTAGTGATTTAACTGATTCATTGATAGACTGCTTCACATATCAGTGCTAAATATTGGATATTGGCCTTCAGATTAGTTCATCTAAAAAGAACTTTGAGAAGTAGACTCCATGACTAGAGATCTACTGCTGGCATTTTGATCAGGACGGTCAGAAAACAACAAAATACTCAAATGTCTATTGAAGGGAAGCAGAGACATGAATAGTAAAGCATTTAAATGTGAGAAACATCAGTGAAGAAAATGTTCACTTCTGAACAACCTATAACTTTACTAGTTAGTGATTAGCAGCCTGTTCTTGGAGAATCTTTATCCATCAATCTGAGTTTTGTGTTTACACGAACTCCAATCAGTGCTTATCATTTCCTCTTCCCGCTAGAAGGCCATGTTTTCATTGAAGGATGCTTAGGGACTGCTTGCCTTCCATATGCTGGGCCACCCTATTTAACATCTTCTCCCCAACAGTTATCCTGCTCTATCTAATTCAGAGTAAGACTACAGACCCCAATCCCAACAGGTTTTACAACTGCTCTTCGTTTTCTTGAGTTTGTAATCTCTTTGATGCTTTGGAGTTTCTAAAGCAATACTGTCTTAGTTTCCCATTCCCATTACCGGTATAAATACTTGGATTGGCAGCTATTTGGAGAGGTTGGGAGGCAAGACTTCACTAAATTGGCTCTGTCCCAGGTATTTCATCATGTCCGAGGATTTGCTTGGCCAGTGAAGTTAGTAAATTGCTGTTGTGCCATGAAGAAGTGAAAAATACGTACCGTGGCCGTAAGAACTGCTATGCTAGCAATGCATGGTTTCTCTGGGGCTAGACATAGGGCCAGCATCAATGAAAGAGAACCTTAGAGGACTGGTTTCAGAAACAGAGTTTCGATCACACTTTGTTGAGTTTCCATCCTCGCTCTGTAAGTAAAGAACCAAGTTTGCTCCCAGTGCTCAGATTCTTGGCCTCCCACATGGAAACAGAATCACAAAGACGTGTGTGTGTGTGCATATAGACGTAGGCTTGTATTCCAAACTCAAGAAAAAACTCCCCCTGATTTTTCAATTCCTATAAGGATTGTAGTTTACTATTTCTGGATTTGGATCATTGAGTTCCCTGGATTATTAAACATAGCAAAAAGCCATCTGCGATGAATCGGGCCTGCTCCTCTAATTGACTCATGCTGTGAAGCCCTTTACTGTTTCCCTCACTTCACTGCTGAATATTTTTTCAAGAAAGATAGGAAATACATTTTTACTACTAATGCCACCTGCAGGTTAAAGAGAAACGGTTGCAAGATTCTTGAAATCCTCATAGCACACTATAAGACGACCCTCCAAAGTATTCCCCAAATCTTTGCCAGTCAGCAGGAATGTAGTCTCATTTCATTGACAGTGTTCTTTATCAAAAATGTGCCTTTGCAGTCACCACGGTAGCCAGCCTCCCCTCTTTACTCGACACTCAGTCCAGCTGACACTTACATCTAAGAATATGTAAGGAGTCATTTCCCAGGAAATAATTGCTTTGGGCTACTTCATGCAATAGCATCCCAGTGCCATTGTAAAGTGTCTCATGTCACAGGTAAAGGTGGTATGAGAGTTATCCTCAATCAATTAGTTCCCACATGAATTATTTCCTGGGTCAATCAATCATTCCATGCAAGTGCTGTTACTCGGGTTCACTGTGCTAAATGAATTAGCACACGTTATGCCATCTACATGTCTTATTTTCTCAGCTAGGTAAGGTTTCTTAAGGAGAGATATTGTTTTCCACTCTAATTAATTCCTTCTTATTATGACTGACATTACCATTACTACATTATGATTATTAGTCATAGTAGATAAACTTTGCTATCAGTTCATTATAAATTATGCTTCAGCCTCTAGTCACAGTGATGTTATATTCCCAATTATCTGAAGAGCACAAATCTAAAAGGAAGCGAAGGACATAACCATCAATATTTTCACAGACATTCTAGGTTAGTTGATGTTGCCAAATGGACAGTAGCCCCCCCTCCCAATTTTGTCACCACCAGATGGAGGCAACTTTCAATGTGCATACAAACTTCTGACATGATGTCCCATGGAATGTGACGATGTAATGTGAGGGCAGGGACAGCAGGAATAATGTGAGAAAATCCTTCTTGACCAGAACAGGCAGCTGGTGACAACTTTAACACCTACTCTGCTTCTTAATGAAATTATTATACCTGAGCACAGAGATGAAGAAATAGAGACGATTACCGCGGAGCAACTGACAGGCCACCCTAAACAGGCACTCAGATCCTTAACATGAGGCCATTCTTATCCTGAGGAATAATATTAAGAGGACATAGAAGAGCTGACTGAGAAAATTCCATCCCTTCTAGAAGGGCTTGAATAATATTAATAGGAAAGTCTCCCCATAGCTGAGAAAGAATATAGAACAGATGCATGGTGTTTTCTGTTTTCCATTTCCTTGGCTGAGTCCTTATCCCTAATCTCAGGCAGTTATTTAAGAAATTGAAAAGGGTTTCCAAAAACTTGGAGGATTGTCCCTGGCTGCAAAAAGCTTTTAGAAATTTACTCCCGAATGTAAGCAAAATGTCGTGGGAGAATCATTCAGCCTGAGTGCCACCAGGTGACAATACACCGAAGTGTTCAGACTTTACTGTGAATAGGAACAAAGTGTAGACACACCAGCAAGTTCAGTGTTTACTGGGAGTTTCACCTTGCTCCTTCCTAGGAAACAATCACCTCTAGATCCTGGCACTGCTGACATTTCGGACTGGAGAAGTCTTTCTTGTCGGGGGCTGTTCTGTGCTGTAGGATGGTTAACGGTATCCCAGCCTCTATCCACCAGCTGCCAGTAGCAGTCCCCCAGTTAGGACAACCAAAGATAAATGTTTGCAGACATCGCTAGAGATCCTCTGTGGGTAGGGGGGTCAAAAATAACACCCCCTCCAGCTGACAAAATCTAAACTGTAAACTCTTTAAATATAGTGAGCATGTCTGATCCATCTTTATAATGCAGTCTAGCACAGAGAAAATGCTGGACCTAAGAGTAAATGTCCAATGAAGTTTGACTGCAATTACGTAAGTAAGAGTGAAAAAGGGAACACAGCTAAGGTTGGAAGTGACTTTTATTCTTCATCTGAAAGGAGAAAATGAGGCAATTTTATCCAACTGTTCTGGCCACTTTTATAAAGAGACCAATATGAAAGAGCTCTCCTGTTTATTTAGATTAAAACACCACTGTCACTGTCCATGAAAAGTCAGCTTGATAAAGACAGAGCAGGAGGTGCTTGGACAGAAGGAAGGGAAAAAAGCACATAGACAATTTAATTGTAGAGAAGTTTAAAAAAAATCTTTGCCAAGTAATGAAATTATTAATTGCGATTCATGTCAGTTTTTGCGACAGCCATGCGAATAGATGGACAGGCTGCTCAGCAGTATTTCTGGAAGGAATTGTACATTTTAAAAATGAGGGATTGCTGGAGGGATACTGTGTGTGTGAGGATTTGCAGAACGTATACCCCTATAACTTCATGGGGTGATAACAGGGAAGCTGCCGTACCTTTAGACCAGATGGAGCTTATCGATCAAAAGGGCATGACATTCACCCACGTCGTTGTCCTCTGAAAGAACGAACTCTCATTCTATGCCTGATGCAATACCTTCTGTTTGAGGCAGTTTACATATTTCTCGATTTTAAAATATAGGCAGCTACTTCCTTCTTCTTACAAATGCTCTTATCAGTTTTGAATTACAGAGATCTATTTTGAGATGAACACACTGAACAAAACCTTCATCCATGTGTGCGTGTGTCTGTGTGTGTGTTTTTATTTCCCAACATGGCGGTAGGAGCTTATGCCCGCTATCTGCATAAGTCTTTTGTGTATTGCTAATGGAGTGCTGGAATTGTAGCAGCCCTGAGCAGGGAATACATGTGAGCAACAATATGCTGAGAGACCCCTCGGTGGAATCTAATCTGTTCCAGCTCATGCACTCCTCAGAAACTATTTAACTTTCATTAAACTGTGTTTGATATCAGCTAAATAGGATGCATACGGCTCCAATATAGCTCATATGGTCGCATTCATTCGATCACAGCAGTGCTTTTTTCTTATATTTCCCCCCACTTGTGTCAGTACCCAGTATAGCTGGGTAAATAGGAGACCTTTGAAGATGTAGTTAGTACTCAGATTTCTTTATTCTTTTGTGCTGGTTTCTTAGTGTTGAAACAGTGATTCATGTATGTCGCAGACAGCCTCCATTAATTTCATGTAATGTAGCTTTTATCTCGTAGCTGGGACAACTATCTTCAGCATTCTGTCACTCTAGCATCCCCGGCTCTGTCCCAAGTCCTCTTTGCATTTCCCTCCAGGCCCCCAACATTCTCCACAGCTCCTCTTTCTTCATGGAAATTATGTTCATTTCCAGCCACTGTTTTTATTTTATTTTTTCTGGCTGTTCTAGCATAAGAACAAGTGAATAAACAGGTTAAGAAGAGGAGGAAAAAAGAATGAAGGGTGGGATTTTCAGTCTGAGTAAGGCTTTATGTCTGAAGGGAAAAAAAGAAAAGCTACAGGGATGAAAACATCCATCCAGGCAGGAGAACAGTTTTGTGCTCCCAACCTCCCTACACACACACACACACACACACACACACACACACACACAAAATCTATTCAAAGGACACTAATTTGTTTATGAATACAACACAGTAGGAGTATGCAGTTTCCCAGTTTCTGGGGATGAAAGGGCTAGTGGGTTTACAAACTGGAGCTGTTGAAAAGTTTTAATGAACAAGTATACATCACACACACACACACAGTCACACACTCGCACACACACGCACACACTGAGTGGGGTGGGTGGGAGAACTGGGCATGTTACCAATATGTTATCAGCCCAGTAAACACCATTATTTACTTGCAAAACATCTTTTCTCCTTAATAATGAGAAAGTGTTAAGAATTTCACCTTTAAAAATATTAAGGGGACATGGATGTGATTGCTCTACATTATCCTCACTGATATTTTTTCAATTATGTTTTATTAAGTCCAAAGGAATAATCACAATTTTTTTTAGATCACTTAAGAGAAACTACATGGGGTCCTTTGGTACAGGGAACCCAATTATTTAGGATATTATTTTGTGAACCTGTTTCATTTTATTAGTATACCAGAGGGTTTTCACATTCTCAAGGAGAATCCAGCTATTATTGCTTTTTTGGAAGAACTGTCTCACCGGGGCAATTAATTCTATACATTAACACCAGTCACAGTTGTGCTGTATATTATTGAAATTATAAAGGCAACCCCCCCCCATTTTATCATTCAGTTCAGAAAGGGGTCGGGTGTGTGTGTGTGTGTGTGTGTGTGTGTGTGTGTGTGTGTGTGTGTGTGTGTGTGTGTGTGTGTGTGTGTTAGAGAGAACGCCGCTCCGTGTGTAGCTTTCACTATATAAGAACTTGGCAAAGCCATGTGCTAATTTGGATATGCTCTCTCCACAAATGCTGATGGTTCACAGGAAAGTCAAATGGGGCTGAGAAAGGTGAACACGTAGGCAGCTTTGGAGCTCGCCTCTGTCTGTCTCTGCCACACTGGAGGGATGTTTTCCATTTAACTTTGTTGATGAGCACATGTAATTAAGACGCTGTGCCTTAATGTTTGATGCTGGGACTTGAAAGGATGATTTAAAAAATTTATTTAGATAAGCATATTGACATTTTTAGTATGTATTATTAATCTTATTAATAGTATTAACAAAGGCTAATTGAAAATGCATCATCTATAATTATATTAGTCTTCATTTTAGTACATTTTTGTCAGAGTAAACTAGAAAGGAGTAATTAATGTGCCAGCGTTATTTACCCCTGTTTGTATTAAAGCTGCTGTTACACAATGTTAGAGATGAATATAGCCTGATTTCACTGAATACCACAGAGCACAGCATTAAGAAGCAGTAAAATAAGCAGCTGTGTTTTCCTGTACTAGGAACCTAAAAATAAAACCAACTTCAGAATTGCAGGATAGGTGTGCAGGGGATGGAGATAGGAAGTCTCCAGGCCATGATTCCCCCGTGCTGCTACACCCTACGCTGCCCTTTCCCTCACCTCAGTGGTAGGCTCAGGGATCCATTACTGCTCAGAACCTAGAGTCCTTGTACTGCATCAGTTTAAGAAATAAATATAGAAAAGCATGTCTCAATGCACTTGATCCTGGGGGCCACTGATGCCAGTTCCTTTGGGACAGGGTAAAGAATGATTTTATATTCATCAGGGATAAACCCAGGACCAGAGCTGAACCTTGAAAACACACTGGTTCAGTCGTTACTGTGAAGAGAGAAAACTGTAACAATGGTCCAAGAAAATTGCGCTCAAGAAACCTAATTCCCAAAGTTAGATTTGACACTTCCAAGCCACATACTCTGATCCTTGCCCCTCTATACACACACACACACACACACACACACACACACACACACACACACGTAAGTTTCAAAACTGCCAAGGAAATAGCCCCTTTTGGCTGCCATGTACAAAAACAAAACAAAACAGATAAGCAAACCAAAAAAAAAAAAAAACCCTAAAAGAAAGCAAACACAGGAGACTTAAGTTAATGTATTAAATTATTGAATACATTAACGTATGAAAGTGGAATTAGCCGCTTAAAAGTTTTCTCCCACCCTGGCTTTTATGATTCTGTCTTTCTGAGGTCAGCCATTTCCTGAGGCAGGCAGGCAGAGTATAGCACAGGGGTGTGAAATGAAGGCAGGCAGGGATGGCGATGGATGGCTCATCTTTTAATCAGGTACAGCCAAGACAGTGATGGCTGGGATTCCAAAGCTGGGCTTTGTGCTTTCTCCTGAGCTCTAATAAAAAGCGTGGCATATTGGTTGCACTGGCTGCCAAGTACTATGTCCGTGCCCTCTCCACAGTGGCCAACCACAAACATGCTAGCTAGAAGCTCTCACGGGGCCCCATGTGTGCTGTTCCTACATGGCTAACATATGTATCGACACCTGAAAGCTACAGCCTGCAACGTCGCCAGGACCCCACTCACCTACCTTTGCTCCTTGGTCACCAAGGGTTAATTTTCTAATGGCTGCCTTGCTGCTAAAGCTGGCCAAGTTTGTCATCGCCTGCAGAGCACCACAAGCTGTGATTTGGAGCCAGAAAACACCATTAATTTTCTAAATAGGAAGGATCACATATGTAAACTGTCTGGTTCTGTAACGAGTCGGGCAGGTAGAAGATGAAGGAGGAGGAAGTGAATTTTTCCAGACACACAGGCCAAACAGCTCAGGCTAATGGACAGCACACTATGCAGGACTTTGGGGGCTGGAGTGGCCTCGGGGACAAGGAATTTCCCTCCAATCTTTAAATCGGTTTCACCACCAACCTTCAGTATTTCTACAAAAGCTCAGGGTGGTGGTTTATTGAGCAGTGTTGGGAGTTTTCACATTAGACTTCACAAGAAACTTATTTGTAAATGGAAGAAAGGATTAAGCAAAGTGCACTAGCTCAGAGACCACAAAGGGGCTCATGAGTACAAACCGGTGTGTTTAGCAAGTCCCAGGTCTTCAGGGCACAGAGAATCAAAAATTCCCCTGATGGAAATTACTTAGGCAGCACTTATCTTGATGTTCTAGACACCTGCGAAGTGCATTTTTGTAGATTTTGCAAGTCTACCAAAGAAAAAGCAAAATCCTCCATTTGGGATTTAGCATGCATGCCTGTTTGTGTGTGTGTTTGTAGTGTGTGTGTGTGTGTGTGTGTGTGTATAAGTGTCAGAGAGAGAAAGAATGGGGAAAGCATTAAAAAAAGGTGATTAAAAAAATGCCTTCCTGAGTTTTAAAAATCATTTTATCAGCCATATATACATCTCTTTCTAGAGCAATTATCACTGTCATCTGACATGCCAGAACAGTTCCATACCTGAAACCACACGATCGGCCTAATAGAACATGAAAATATCTTTCTGCCTTATCCTCTCCAGAATACCAAAGCTGAACTGCTTATCTCCCAGTCTGTGCTCTTTCTAGGACCTTTTCTCTAACTTCTGGTTAGAGAAGAACCTTCTCTCCAACTTCTTTCTAACATTCTGGCCCCATTGCACAACTCTTAAAAAAAATCCATAGCTAATGTCAATTTATTCATTCTCTATCTTTTATTGCTCTTTGTGCAAAAATGAAAACTTTGGGGGTGTAAATAAATTTGGGGAAGCTTTTTGCTGCCTCATAGACATAGGGCTGAAGGCTAGAACTCCTCCAGTAGAGTTCTACTCCAGTAGAACTCCTCAGATAGCAACAATTCTGTAGCAGGGTGTTCCCTAAGAAAAGGAAAAGAGAGGGAAAGAAACTAGGGTAGGCTTCTGGAATCCAAAAGTGTACACAAAGGACCAGTAGTGGAGAAGAGTGACTTAAAGACTAGCTGTGAGTGAAGGACAAATGACATAAAGGACTGTGTGATCTCACATATATTTGTCTGAAAGACAGTTAAAATATTTCAAAGTTGTCAAAAAAAAATAACCTCAAGGAGGACATATTCAATTCCAAGGTGTCTTAGTTTCCTAGCATTGCCATACCAAAGTACCACAAACTGGGTGGCAAAAATAATGGAGATTTATCATCTCACACAGTACTGAAGGCTAGAGGTCTGGGATCAAGGTGTCGGCAGGGTTGGTTCTTCTGAGGGCTGAGAGGGAAGGATCTGTCCCAGGCCTCTCTCCTTGGCTTATAGATGGCAGTCTTTTCCCTGTCTCTTCACCTGGTTTTCCCTGTGTGTGTCTATGTCTCTGTGCCCCAATTTCCCCTTTTATAAGGGTTACCAGTCATACAGGATTAGAGACTCACCACCCCCAATAACTTCATCTTAACTAATTAAATCTGCAATTAGCCTATTTCCAAGTAAGGTCACATTCTGAGGTCCTGGGGGTTAGGACTTCAACATATACATTGCAGGGATGGAGGGGGACCAATTTAACACAGGATGAGATAAAGAACTTCCTCAAGAGTAAACCAAAATTCTCATAATGTCTAACCAAGGCATATCTAAAGTAATGCTAATTTGTATATGCTTGACTCTCTATAGACTGCTGAGTATTTTTGCTTCCAATTATTTATTCCAGATAATTCTATCTTGATCTTCCTCAAGATCTGCATTATTCCTACTCTCCTGATGGGAAAACTAAGGCTTTGAGAAATAAAACTGTCACTAAATGTCACACCGCCATAGACCTGAGACTCTAATTCCAGGCTTCTGTTTCTTATCTCATGTTTTGCCCACTAGTCTACACTGCTTGCATTGTGCTAACCGTTAACACATTTCACCACCAACAATGTAGCTTGAGTCCTACCATTAAGTCACCAAAGAAGGGCCCAGCTTAATACTATAATTTCTCTTCCTAGTTCCTCCAAAAAGTTGGGGGGGCTTCGCTGGTGGCGCAGTGGTTGAGAGTCCGCCTGCCGATGCAGGGGACATGGGTTCGTGCCCCGGTCCGGGAAGATCCCACATGCCGCGGAGCGGCTGGGCCCGTGAGCCATGGCCGCTGAGCCTGCGCGTCCGGAGCCTGTGCTCCGCAACGGGAGGGGCCACAACAGTGAGAGGCCCGCGTAGAGCAAAAAAAAAAAAAAAAAAAAAAAAAAAAGTTGGGGGAGGGGAGACTTATTTCCTGGTATAATTTTTGTTCAAATTAATCTGACAGTGTTCCATCTTGAATGAAGTACAAAAAATAAAAATAAAAACAGGCCTGAGTCCACAAAACTCTGTCTTATAGTTTTACTTACAGATATATGGGTCCCACTTTGGGAGCCACGAAGACACCAGGACCAAGCAAATGACGCCAGAATTGGCCCACAGTAGACCCAAGCTGGGCGTTGATGTTGGCAATAGCCAAGCTGGGTGCAGAACAGCCATCATTTTTCAGCTGCTTTTCTCCTTTTCCTCCTCCCTGGCTCCAGGTAGTACATTGTTCATTAAGAGCTCTACAGAGCTCAGTAGAGCTCATTCTTGCTGAGATCGCCTCTCTGATCTTCTGAAGCCTTTAAAAGGGAATGAGCCTTGGCCTCCTTTTTATGGGCTACATTATGACCCGGCTTCAAAGTGTGAAAAGAGGTTCCAAGATTCCCTTTGTGCGGTGGAGTCTCTTAATTGCACTTTTAAACACAGTGTAATTTTTGTAATTAACATTATGGTTTCAGAGGGCAGAGAAGCCTGCACCATGCTAATTACAAACCTGCGTCTTCAGAGTGGTGGAATTTCCAAGGCCTCTGATATTGGGGTGGAATACAGTTTTTATGAAGGATTTCAAAGACGCTCTGTGGGCTGTGTTCTGAGTCGTCATTAGCATTTGATAACATAAAAAAATTTTACAACATGTGACAGATTTCGATGTGAAGATTTTACCTGATAACTGGAAAATTTGCATAAAGAGCTTCATTAGGTCTCCTCTCACATTACTGAAAGAGGAAGAAGTATAGTGCACTCTTTCCCTAAGATTGTTCTTAAGAGCTAAGGAATTGGTGCTTTATAATAAAACTTACAGTATATTATGAAGTGAAGTTGTAATAATCTTCAATGAAGTTGAAAATCAGAGCATACGTGCCTTTTAAGGAGAGGGAGAGAATATGTATCAGAATTATCGTGTAACTGAAAACCTTGCAGTAAAGGTATATTGTACTGTTCTTTGCCATATAAAAGATCCAGTCCTGCTAGGCTGCCGAGTCAAGGCAAGAGCGTCATATATATAACAGCAAGTGACAATAATGTGTAATTTTTTCACTCTGTGAATAGTCTGTTCACTGAGAAAAATTATCTTCCTCTTATTCCAGAGGCAAGTTTATCTTGCCTTTATTTTTCAACCCTAAGCTATCAGCCAAATTGTGTGTGTGCATGTTTGTGTAAAGATACACACACACACACACACACACACACACACACATTTCTGCCCCCCTTTCTTTCTCTCTCTCTTCTGAAGTTGCCCTGTACATTCTACGCAGGGCAATCACAGCTCCTGCAAAGAATAACTGGCCTTTCTTAGGCTGATACTGTCAGAAATTGTACTGCAGAGTGGGGATTGAGTCCCAAAGCCATCCGTTTGCTGAAATCCTTTCACTGAGCATGGATCAATTAAGCCAGTAATAACGATAATTTCAGGAAAGCTTTCTGTAATGATGGGAACAAGAATTCATCACTATTCCATGCTGTCTTATTATTTCAACACTGTACATATGCCATTGGATGTATAGCAGTAGCTTGCGGCATTATCTCAGTGGGACGTGTTTTCCTTCATGAGAGTCTCTTACTTGATGATTATGCAGATAATGCATGCCTTTGTAATGACATCATAAATAGAACCCAAAGTCCTAAGAAACAATTAGGGAAGTATATCAATACTTCCCTTGTAATCATAACATCATCTGATTTCCAGTGGGATGCCAAGCTAGCTCCCCAAGTTCCATAATCACGTATGAGCATTAATGCCTGCTTCACAGTCTATCTTGGAGTCTCACATCCTGGCATTGGAGACAAATTAATATGCATTTTAGCCCACCGTCAAGAAAGGAAATCACACAGGGGTTTTGATCACAGAGCGGAGGGTGAGATCCATGCAAGTAAAACCCAAGCTGATACAACCTGGACCCTGTGTATACTGACCTCAGGCAAAACCAAAAAGAGACTAAAAAATAAAAAAGCCAATATCCTCTGAAAGTGAAGGACCAAAGAATCCTTGCAGAAAATTGTTACACTTTCCTTTTAATAAAACTATTTCTGCAAGTGGATTTTTGTTTCTTTTTTTTCCCTTGAATTATTTTTCCCATCTGATGTTTCCTTTCAGCCTAGTTTAATTCCCCTTAAAAATAAACATCCCTTTTTCATGGGAGGAAAGGGCCACTTTCTCTAATTGGTTTGAGGCACGTCAGTCACTTCAGCCTGCAAGGGATGCAAAACCACACTTTAAGTGGACCTTTAAAACCACATGGTGGATTTTACAAGTTCTGTTCGCTCCTGCTGAGGGGAATGGGGTATGAGTAGGATTCAATTATAGTTCTGGATTCATTTCCCAATTTTAGGAAAGGGCCAAATCCTTCCTTTTTCCTAAGTCTTGTAGCTTCCAACAAACAGAAATAGAAATTTAAGATAAATGATCAAACTTACATACTATATAGCTTTTATTTTTACAAAATATTTGCTTCCAGCAGAGTGTATCTTAATTCACAAATGCAGAAATCTGTCATTAAGATCTGACCCAGCTGCATGGCATTGTCAAATGCAATAACGTATCTTTTAATAGTGTTATATCAAGTAAGGATATAACATATCATTAGTTTAAATGTATTTGCAAGCAATTACCCCCACCAGGATATTTGAGAATGCTCATGCAAAATTGATGAAATTCTGACATGCTTAAACATTGTTCATTTAGCTCAATTCCTTATGTATAGAAAAAATAGAATAAATAATTCTGCTGCCATTTGCAAAGTACTGTTAGGCATTTTTATTTCACTCAGGGCTTCAGTGCTGCCTTTAAACTATAGCCTTTGGTGATCATTTGGGGAAAAAACAGTTTCATATATGTTTAATTTTAAATAATGGACTAGGTTTTTCATTCTCCTTATTATTGTTCAATGTAGTAATTTAAATATGGAGTAGATTTACTGCATGTCAGCTGCCTTTCTTTTACAAAATGGGATAAATTATTAAATGAGTGGAGGTTGTTTG
This sequence comes from Mesoplodon densirostris, assembly GCF_025265405.1. NCBI lineage: Eukaryota > Metazoa > Chordata > Mammalia > Artiodactyla > Ziphiidae > Mesoplodon > Mesoplodon densirostris. The sequence continues at coordinate 50,304,193 of NC_082674.1, forward strand.
ACAACCAGTTTTCCAGTATTACACAGAAGAAAGACCTTTGACATTCAGCTGTCTTTTGAAAAGACTAAAGTATAAATCAATTAAGCCACTATGCTGTGGTTCAGAAATGCCATTTTATGGCACAGTTTTGCTTTGCCTCTCAGGTGACTTTCAGGGAGCTCCACTGTTATGTGGCGAACAGAATGATAGCCATGCTGGGGTCCTCCAGTGTCTTTCCTGGGTTTCTAAAACCTCCCTTGCCTGAAGCACATCCTACCAAAACATCACTGTGCCAGTGAGCCACAGTCAACAGGTTCCTTTCTGATTTTTCTTGACCACACTAGTGAATATTATTTACTAATGATAGATTAAGAAATTTGTTTCTGCTTTTGGATTTTGCCTGCAATTTTTAATATGTTCACTGTACCAAAGTAGAGAAATCTTATGTTAGACATCGCATCACCCTTTATGCAAGCCAGATGAGAAACTGCATTCCAATACCTTTCAATGTTATTCCTCAATATCATTTTAGCATCTATGTAATTAATAATACTTTAAGCTCCACCAAAATGAAATCACTTTTATTCTTCCCCAAAAGAGAATCATCTATTAACTCTGCATGACCCCCAAATACATTTTACTTTACTAATGTCACTAGTAACTCTACCTTCTGAAAAATTAATCTGTCTATCCAAAGCCATAAAGAGTGGTCAGATTATTTTTTTTAATCTAATCTTTTGTGAAAAGCAGACTGCTTATTTGGAGGGTCATGTAATAGGTACTTTGGGAGTACTATTTCTGAGCACAGCACTGCTGTGGGGCAGATTAAAACAACAGGAAGGAGGGTAAAACAAACAGACAAAAGGGAAGGTATGGTCTCTTCTCTGAAGAAAATTAGAATGTAACTGAAGAGAGTAGACCAGTTGGTTCACGTGGAACAATTAGCGAGGCACACAAACTGTACATAATTGGGCTAAGTGACAGAATATAATTGTAGTAGGAGGTTAGAGAAAGGAGACATCAATAAAGACTGAAAATCTACATTTTGAAAAGCTTCATGGATGATGGGTCGCATACAATGGGTAAGACTTAGATGCCTGGAAAGAGGGGAGGAGATTCAAGGTGGGATGGTAATAGCTCTTTGAATGTGCAAAATGTACTTAAAAAATTCTGAAACAAAAGGGTTCCTGGAAAGTGGTAAGAAACTAAAATAAATATACTGGATGATATCTACTTTGGAGAACCCCAAAAGTCAGTTAAAAAAAGGAAACATTTAGATGGGTTGCATTAAGCCCTATTGATCCACTAACTCTTCTTGACAAGGGGCTGCCAAGAATAAAGTATCCACCAGGGTGTTGGCAGGGTGGCCAAGTGGTGGGAAAAAAGGCCAGCAGGCTGTTATCAGGCTGTGAGTAATCCAAGAATGGGTTAATAACTTGCTAGGATGTGATGGAGATGCTTCCCAAGACTGCCAGGGAGCCACTGGGGATGAAGGTGAGGGAGGTACCCATATGCACTGGGATATACTGAATCAGAGTAAATGAGAAGTAAATTAATGATGATCCCCACAGGTAGATCAAAAAAAGGGCTGTATTTCCTAAAGGAAGTATCAAGAGAGGGAATGGAAAACACAATTATTTATTATTTTAATTTTTCAACCACTTATTTAGGTACCATACAACCTGGCAACAATGCTGCCACACCTGTTCTCACCCATAGCTAATGCTACAAAACATTCATCATTACTCTTCCCTGTTTAACTACACAGAGCCTCAGAATCCTCCTCACCATTGAATTCTGGGCAGGTATTACAAATTAATCAGAATTAGTAAATACACCCACACACACACACGCATAGACACACACTCACACACATATTCCAATATCCCATGCTTAATTCAGAAAGAAATGTGGCTTGAAACCACATTTAAAATGGAAGTACACATTTTATCATGTTATAATATTTAGGAAGAGATGAATGAAAAACAGAGAAAACCATACATATTTGCATATGTAGATACACACACAGTTTTCCTAGCAAAGGCTCTATAGACACAGAATACTTAAAAATTGGGGGGAAATTATTCCATTAATTCAAACCAATGAATGAAATGCTAAGACAGTTAAAGACTAAGTTCACCAGCAAATGATGACCAAAAGAGAAGCAAAATCCCCGACCATCATTTCCCAGTAACAATACCATTAGGAACAAATGGAGTTAGAATTCCAGGTGGCTTCAAGAAGCAAGCAGCTGGAGAAGGACATACAGCCAGAAAGAGAAAGGTGAGTGGAAAAAAAGTGGGAGAAAGCTTCAGCATTTGTCTGGAGAAGAGGAGACTCAGAGGGAACTTAATAATAGCTTTCAAGTGTCTGTCTGAAGAGTTATTCTACAGGGAATGCTGACCAGCTGTTCTCCATCTTTATTCAGGGCAGAACAAAAGGAGATGCACTAAACTGCAGGATGAAGGATTTAATTTAGACATAGAAAGAGTGGCTTGATAATAAGTGTTATTAGATGTTGGAATCAGTGTCTGAGGCAGCCCTGTTCTTTTGAGGGCTTAGCAAACAGAAGGACTCATGCAGAGGCCCTGGGGCCCAACTGAGGTGGGCACTGCTTGAAGGTAGTAAATTTAGGTCCACTGAGCTCCCCGGTCCTCTTCCAGCCCCAGTATCTAAGATTGTACTCCAACCACCCAGGTCTACCAGGTCAGTTAGAGCCATTCCCAGGAACAAAGAGAAAGTGGGCTTCTCCCCAGCATGCAAGCTTCCAACCATGTTTAACAAGGTGCCAAGAAAAACAAGCAGCCTGATCATGGATTCCCAAGCCTCCTGCCTTGTTAAATGCAGTTTATATTTTACACAAAAGTGTTCTGTCTTAATTTGTTTCTTTCCTATAAATGAAGTGGGGTGCATTTAGTATTCTTAAGGGGCTGGTACACTGACCAAGTTCATGCTGCCTATGCATTTTAAAAATGCCAAGCAGGGGTACCCACATTGAGAATCTGGAGAAAGAGTGAAGAACCACAGGCCCTAGTAACTGAACTGTGCTGGAATTACTGGCATATGTCCAATCCTTTGTTTTCTTCCCCCTTCTCTGTTTCTCTCACTGCCCTTCCTTGTAAAAATAGATGTGCAAGGATAGCACTGCATTAATTGAACATGAAATTTGCAAATGTGTATTACTTTTTCCACTGTCTTTTCCCATGGAGTCCGAATTGGTGAAGTTTTATAATAATATGTAAAAGTAAGAACCTATAAGGTTCTAGTACTTCCTAATATCACACCTTGTACTTACCAATGCTTAATACATGTTTGTTGAATGACTAGGGGTTCTATTTTTTTTCACCCCCACACAACCCATAGGAAAGGTCTCCTAATGGACAAGCACTTCCAACAACTTTGCTCTCCTTGTAACATGAGTTATCAATCCTTCCAACATCTGAGCTGTTCTCCTCTCACCAATGAGGAATCAGGTGTCCTCAAGGGCAGAGAGAACACCCACACATGCTGTGTGGAGTTAGACATATCCTTCACTTTCGTGAATGCTGATGTCCTTTGTAGTCATGAACTGGGTCCCCTCTTCTCCATACTCCTAAAATTGTTTTACATAGTGCTTTGAGCATAGGTATTCCATACGTATCTGCTTAACAAAAATAAATTAAAAACACAGAACACAAGAAATGAGGCATAGTGCTTAAAGACATGTGCTCTGGAACAGAAATGCCTTGATTGAAATCCCAGCTCTGCCATTTACTGAATGTGTGACTTTAGGCAAAATATTTGTAGTCTCTTTGGGCCTCATTTATTAAATGGGGATTATTATAGTACCTACCTCATCAAGTTGTTATGAGGATTAACTATGGTAATATCTATAAAGCACTTAGAACAGTATCTGATAGGTATCAAGCACCAAATATACCACATAAATAAAAAGATGCTGGGGCTCAGGAATTCACTTCCTGGTATTGTCTAGCTCAGATCTACCAGCTGGTTAAAGTGTTTGGCAGCTCTGCTTGATGTCACCTGTCTGTTCCTTCCCCAAACCACCAGAAAGACGATGCACATGGTGATGGTAAGCCCCAAGTAGGGTAATAAATAGTGGAAGTGCCTTGAAAGCTCCTACTAGAAGGACAGAAAGGGGAACAATGGCTTGGTTGAGCAAAATTGAAAAGATGAACCAAAATGATCGACTTTGCCATTACTGAATGTCTACAGACCTATTTGAAATTAGAGTCAGCATCTTTCATTTCCCCAGTGAGAGGAAAATGCTATTGCTGTTGATTAGCTCTGGTTTTAGAGGGACACCTAAGAAGCAGATCCAAAAGTAACATTAATAGCAACCAGAGCATTAGCACTCAGCCCTGGTTGAGATACATACTGCAGCAATGACAAATTAATGGCACATGCAGTTCCATTCACTCTTTCTGTGAGGACATGGTCCTCTTTCTCACTGATCTTAAAACGTCTCCTTGTGCAACTCAATGATACATGCATCCCCTACATATCAACTGGAGTTGGATCAGTGAGGGAATAAAACAAAGGGTTTAAAGCTCTGCTTCTAGATCCAAGAAGCAACACGTTAGCCCTTCGCAGACACCAAATACAAATAGATCCGTTTCCAAGGGATAGTAACCACATGTACCTTCTAACTATCCAAGGCAGGAAATTCTTCCCCATTCTGAATTATTGCTTGCTTATTAAGGAATATTTCTCTTCAATTGTAAATACTTATATTCTTAAAGATACGATGTCAAAATGTGTTCACTCAACCTGTGTTGTATTCCTACTATGTGTTAGGTTTGTATGGAGTTCAGAAGTACAGCATACAATTCTAGTCCTCAGGAAACTTACAAGCAAGTTGGGAAAGCATTATTTATACAAATAAAAATCAGAAAATAATCCAAAATAATATGGTAATAAAATGGTATGGTAGGGACTCCCCTGGTGGCGCAGTGGTTAAGAATCCTCCTGCCAATGCAGGGCACAAGGGTTTGATCCCTGGTCCAGGAAGATCCCACATGCCACGGAGCAACTAAGCCCCTACGCCACAACTACTGAGCCCACACACCACAACTACTGAATCCTGCGTGCTCTAGGGCCTGCGTGCCGCAACTATGGAGGCCGCGTGCCACAACTACTGAAGCCTGCATGCCTAGAGCCCGTGCTCCACAACAAGAGAAGCCACCGCAGTGGGAAGCCCATGCACTTCAACGAAGAGTAGCCCCCACTCACTGCAACCAGAGAAAGCCCGCACACGGCAATGAAGACCCAATGCAGCAAAAAATAAAATATATTAAAAAAAAAGCTTTTAAAAATATGGTATGGCAATAAGTATTGGTATGGAAATAAAGTGCTGTATTCCGTAGGTTCAGGCAGGAAGAAACTTTTAAAGAATGGAGTTTCACGTGGGCCAGAATAGTAAGCAAAGAAATAAATAATAATCGTCAGGCATAATGTGGCCCTTATATAATGGCTGATGTGTGGATTGGAAAAGGGGAAAAGAAAAAGGGAGATGCTCAACGACGGAAGTGATAATGGTATTCCGGAGGGACAGATCTGATCACTTCTACCAAAGAACAAGCAATTCTGAGGTCCGCCTATTACAAAATTTCTGCCAACCCAAAAGCTTCCAAGGACTTAGAGGCCCCAAGAGAACACATTCAAACAGGAGGGTAAATTTCTCTAAGGTTACAGAAAACATCTACTGACCATAAACATCCATGCCAAAGGCTTCTCAGGAGTGGAAGCACAAAAAAGGGTCAACCAACAAGCCCTATTGTACAAACTCTCTCAACTCTGTTTTAAAGTATTGCTTCAAGAGAAAAGGTTAAATGCAGTTTGAGTACAGTGTAATAAACCTTCACTGTTCATAAAGCTCCAAGTGATAAATGTATGTATGGTTACTGTATAAAAATATTGGGGTCAAATGCCAAAGATCTCTGAGGTTAAGATTTTTTTGCATGGAGAGGTGAAGGAGCCCAAATCATCAAATCTCAAGAAAATGGCAGCTTGTCAGTCAAAGACACAATCTGCTCCAGCTCACCAGAGAAGCCCATTCCCAAAGTCCACTCAGCCGGACATTAGAAACATTCTAGCTGTGATATACCGCGCACTGTGGCATGTAATTTGTTTGGTTCCAGGAGACTAAGAGAAAGGTTTGGAAGGTTCACTGCATTGTAAAAGAGATATGCCGGGCTGCAGGTTTTCACATTTGTAAATTAAAAAAAAAAAATCCCCTATTCCTCAATAGTAGGACATCCAAGGGAGAGGCATGAGTTGGTATCCACGGAATAGCTAAGAAGGAAGGATTTCAACCCCTGTAATACATGCCAGTGTCTGCAAGTTAAACAAGAAGGACCTGTGACAAAGACTTATAAGGAAAGGCACAATTCTGCATATAACTGGCCTATGGCACAATTTGTGCCATATGTTTCCAAACAGTAGAACTCTGACTCCTGCTGCAGTGAGGGAGTTGTGTGAAAATACCATGGGACTCATCACTTCTGCACAATGGAAAACCCATTTTCACTTCTGATCCAACCTAGGACTTGTCCTTCTCAGTAAAAAAACAAAACAAACAACAACAACAGAAACCTTGGATCACATAAACCCTCTCCTTTGTACCATGGGGGCTGGGCACAGTAGAAGGGGTGAGAGAAAACAAAAGCTGTAGATACAAGGGGAAAGGTAAAGAAAGTACCTCCAAAGTAACTGACCACACACAATTTGTGGAACAAGTTTAGTAAAAGCAAAGGCTTCTTTAGAAGTCTGTGGATACAAACTTCTATTTGAAATCTAAATTTGAGCCATTACTGTTTCAGAGATGCAGTATTCCTTGCAGTTAGCAATGACTCTTACCAAGAAGAAGTGGAAAATCAGCTTCCATTTTTGAGCAACTATTATGGACTGGACATTCCATCTTCATTTAGTCCTCACAATAGCCTTATGAATATCTCATCTTATTCCTCAGCTGGAGAAACAGGCTCAGAGAGATGTAATATATTGCCCAAGTTTAGACAGCAAGCATCCATGGTGGGATTCCAGAGAAATTTGTGTGACTCCAAAGCCCCTGTTCCTATCATACCTTCTATTGCTTTGGCAGAGTGGTTGTATTGGCAGCTATTACCATAACCAATCCCTCCAGCATGGCATGGAATACAAAACATTAGCAGGACCTGAGTGATAAAAGAGGAGAAATCTAAATCATAGTGGAAAAGACAGAAAAGCCTTTAGCTTCAGCTGGCCACAGTTTTCATTAAACCCTTGGAGATAGATTTGGAAATAAATATCATAGCCCTGAATATTGTTTATAGTTTGATGTATGGATTCATTCTTATATTTACTACATAGTAAACAAAATATAGTTCAGGGTTTCCACATGCATTCCCAATTTTTCCTTTTATTGTCTTTATAAAGTCCCCCAAACATCTTAGGTATTGTTATAGAAAGACATCTGTAAAAGTGGACTCCGACTATTTAAAATCAAGATGCAGGGCTTGAAGTGAGATGGTCAGCTGAATAGCCTAGTTTATAGCTTGTTTCACACTTCTGAGCTTGTTTCTTGCTCAGGGGAGCTGAGTACAAAATTCTCAATTAATTTTTGCCTATCCACTACAAGTTCATGAAGAAATTCTCCTATGTTATCTTTGAAAAGTTTTACCTTTCACATTTAAATCTGCAATGCACCTGGAATTGATCTGTGTGTATAGTGTGATGTAGGAGTCAAGATTCATTTTTTTCCCTTATGGATATCCAAATGACCCACTACCAATTATTGAAATGACAATTATTTTCCCCATTGCATTGTAGTAGCATCTGCATTTTATAGTAAGAATAATAACTTTTAATATCTGATAGTATAAATCCTCCCACTTCTTCATTATTTTCTTGGCTATTCTTTCCATGTGCATTTCCATAGAAATTTTAGAATCAGCTTATCAATTTCCATTAACAAATCTGTTGGGATTTTTATTGGCATGGCACTGAATCCATAGGTTAATCCATGGGAAGAACTGACATCTTTACAATGTTGAGTCTGCTAATCCAAGAATATGATAGGTTTTATTTAAATTCTCAGTAATATTTTAGAGTGTTCTTCATAGGAGCCTTGCAAATTTTCAGCAGACTTATTGCTAAACAATTGATCTTTTGATGTTATCTTAAGTGGCATCATTCTTTAAATTTTAATTTCTAATAGTTTGTTACCATTTGCTTGGGATTTGACAATTAAGGGTCTTTCAAAAATCCATGCGAGAAAACCTTAACCTCAGAGATCACTGGCATCTGACTCCAACATTTTTGTATAGTAACCATACATACATTTATCATTCTAAACTTTATGAACTGTGAAGGTTTATTACATTGCATGTAAAACTCAATTGATTTCTGCTATGTTCACTTATTAGAATTAATAAGTTATCTTCAGTTCTTTTAGATTTTCTACATGGAAGATCATGTAACCTGTGAATAATGACAGTTTTATTTTTTATTTCCAAACTATTATGCCTTTTATTTCTTGCCCTGTTGTGCTGGCTAGGTTTTCTAGTACAAGGTTGAATAGAATTGGTCAGAGCAGACCTCCCTGTCTCATTCCCAATCTCAGGGGAAATCTTGCAATATTTCACCATTAAGGATGAAGAGTATAGATGTTTTGTAGATCCTCTTTACTAGATTAAGTAAAAGTTCTTTTATTATCATGAATGGTTACTAGATTTTTTTTAATGCTATGTCTGCATCTATTAAAGTGAGCATATGATTTTTCTCATTTGTTCTCTTAATGCAGTGACTTAACATTGATTTTTCAATTGATAAACCAACATTATTTTCTTAAGATAAACCCTAGTTGTGATGTATTTTCCTTTTTATATATTATTCAACTTGTTAACACTTTTTAGAAGTTTGGCATCATTGTCCAAGAGATAAATTGGTCTGTAATGTTCTTACCAAGTTTATGTTGACCTCACAATGGGTTAGGAAATAACCCATTTTTTCCTATTGTTCCAAAGAATTGATGTAAGATTGATTTTATTTCTTCTTTAAACAACTGATAGACTTCACCCAAAAGCCATTTGAACCTAGATCATTGTCTGAGACTGTTTTCAACTATATATTCAAGTTCTATAATAGATCTAGTATTATTCAGACTTTAAAATCTCTTCTTGTGTCAGTTTTGGTGACTTGGTAACTGTGTTGTTCAAGGAAACTGTCCATTTTATCTAAATTTTAAAATTCCTTTGCCTAAAGCTGCTTTCCCCTCCACATGGAGTTCAGGGAATCTAGCCAATCACAAACCTGCAGCCTGAAGCAGAGTGCCCCAGAAACTGTAATTTAAAACAGAGCTGCCTTATATGAGCTTCAGACCAATGAACAAAACGAATGTTTAATATGTTTTTTGGTTGTTTATTATGAAATAAATAACCAATGCATAACTTATGTTCCCATTGATTAATCCTCTCCTCTGATTTGTCTAGTCATCTGTTAAACCTAACTCTTGAGTTTTTAATTTTAGAAAATATATTTATCAGTTTTTAGATTTCTACTTGGTACTTTCTTTTATATTCCATTTCTCCAGTGAAAATTTCCATTATGTCATCTATTTTCTTGAATATATTAATCATAGATTTTTTAAATGTCTGTCTAATTACAGTAATTACAATTAGACTGCCTCTAGGTATTCATCTATATTTACAATCTTTTTATTAAGATATAATTGACATATAAAAAGTACATATCTTTAAAATGTACTATTTGATAAGCTTTGACATCTATATACTCCTGAAAAACCATTGCTATGACCAAGTTAATGAATGTATCCATCACTCCCAAGTTTCCTCAGGCCCTTTTATAATCCTTCGCTTCTACCTCATCCATACCCACCCCAATCTCCAGAAACCATTCATCTGATTTCTGTCACTAGAGACTAGTTTGCTTTTTTTTTTTTTTTTGGTGGTACACGGGCCTCTCACTGCTGTGGCCTCTCCCACCACGGAGCACAGGCTCTGGACGCACAGGCCCAGTGGCCACGGCTCACGGGCCCAGCCACTCCACGGCATGTGGGATCTTCCCGGACCGGGGCACGAACCTGTGTACCTTGCATCAGCAGGCGGACTCTCAACCACTGTGCCACCAGGGAAGCCCAGTTTGCATTTTTAAGAATCATTTAGTATATACTCTTTTTGTCTGGGTTTTTAAACTTAGCATAATTATTTTGAGACTCATCTGTGTTGCACCATGCATCAATAGTCCACTCCTTTTTACTGATCCATTGTATGGATATACCACAATTGTTTATCCACTCACCTACTGATGGATATTCAATGTTAATAATAGTGTCCTCCAAAGAGCAGGATTCTTTTTCCTTGTTCTTGTTGTTTTGATAAAGTCCAATTTATCAATTTGTTCTTTTCTGAATCATGCTTTTGGTATTCTAAGAAATTCTGTTCTAAACCAAGATCACAAAGATTTTCTAGAACTTTTATAGTTTTATGTTTTACATCATCTATTTGGAGTTAATATTTGCATATGTTGTAGGGTATGGATCAAAGTTCTTTTTTTCTGCATATGAATATTACATCACCATTTGACTATCCTTTTCTACCAAATTCCCTGTGTACCTTTGTCAAAAACTAGGTGCCCATACATATGTAGGTCTATTTCTTTTTTTTTTTTTTTTGCGGTACGCGGGCTTCTCACTGCTGTGGCCTCTCCCGTTGCGGAGCACAGGCTCCGGATGCACAGGCTCAGCGGCCATGGCTCACGGGCCCAGCCGCTCAGCGGCATGTGGGATCCTCCCAGACCGGGGCACGAACCCGTTTGCCCTGCATCGGCAGGCGGACTCGCAACCACTGCGCCACCAGGGAAGCCCTATTTCTTTTTTTTTTTTTGCGGTACACAGGTCTCTCACTGTTGTGGCCTCTCCCGTTGCGGAACACAGGCTCCGGACGTGCAGGCTCAGAGGCCATGGCTCACGGGCCCAGCTGCTTCGCAGCATGTGGGATCTTCCCAGACTGGGGCACGAACCCGTGTCTGCTGCATCGGCAGGCGGACTCTCAACCACTGCGCCACCAGGGAAGCCCTGTAGGTCTATTTCTTGACTATCTGTTCTGTTCCCTTGATTGTTTTGTCTATCCCTACCCCAGGGGTCAGCAAACAATGGCCCCCAGGTCAAGCCTAGCACACTGCCTATTCATGTACAGCCTCAAGCTAAGAGTGATACATTTCAAAATGGTTGGAAAAAAATCAAAAGAATAGTTTCTTATGACATGTAAAAATTATATAAATGTAAATGTTGGTGTCTTTAAATAACAGTTAATTGAAACACTGCCATACTCATTCCTTTATGTATCATATATGACTGTTTTCATGCTACAACAGCACAGCTGGCTAACTGTGACAGAGACAGTACCGCCCCCATAGGTTAAAATATTTACTATTTGACCTATACATAAAAAGTTTTCCTATTCCTGCTTTCCATTAATATAAGCTTGCTTTAATTACTATAGCTTTATTATATGTTTTCAAAACAGTGTTAGTTCTATAACTTGGTTCTTCTTTTTCAAGGTTGTTTTGGCTATTCTGGAACCTTTGAATTTCTATATTAAATTTAGAATGTGTATTACAATTTCTTTAAGAAAAATAAACCCATTGTGACCTTAATGGTGATTAAATTGGATTTATGGGTTAATATGGGGAAACTTCACATCTGAAAAACAGTGAGTCTTCTGGCCTATGGACATAGTATATCTTCCCTCTCACTAGGTCTTCTGTTCTTTTTCTCACCAATGCATATAATTTCAGTAACAGGTGAATACTGGCAATCCCTGTTTATCCCAATCTTCGGGATTTCATGAAAACCAACAGCAAATTTCCCCTGACCTCTGCTTCTACATCTTTCTCTAAAAAATAAAATAAAAAATTGGAAGAAAAAAAGAAGATTCATTCAGATAGCTTGTATGCAAAATTTTTGTTTTTCCTTTGACTCCAGCCACGAAAGCTAAACCACACAGAGCTATAAACTTTCTAGCAATAGATATGAAATGTCAAGGCATGAAACGTAAACATACTGTTTAAAATGTGGTCCTCCTTTCCTAATGTGGCAAATTATTATTTTGGATGGAAAATTATGAACCTCACTCAATATGTTTCCTAGTATATCATTAACCCATTTCATGGTTAATGAAGACCTTCCACCAGTCAGGCAGCCACTGTTTAAAATTGTTATGTCTCATATCAATAAATTATGATTATAATGGCAATTATTTCCTTCAAAATAGGTTGTTCTCATGAGACAGGGTTTGTTTCCTGTGGGCGATCACTGGACACTTTCTGTTTCACCTCTGCTGTCAAGCAGCAATGGAGGTATGAGCGGTGCCATGATATTTTGGGGTGCAAATCCTCTGTCTCTTCTGAAATTCATTTCTCACTTAATCACTGCTACTGAACAAAGATAGTCTTGGAGGGAAAGGACCTCTTCCCTGTGTGGGCCAGGGACCAGGTCAGGATTTGGCTGTCTTGTGTAGTGAGTGTGATAACTGAACCTGTTTGGAGAGACTCCAAGGTTTGTTCGTTCACCACAGAAGTGACCCTTATTGAAGGAAATTTTCTTTGATGTTCTGCTCAAATTTTCCCCTCACTAACTTTCACTCTATCATTTATAATCGGATCTCCTAAAACAATTCCTCTTCCTTATAGAGGGTTTTCAACCTTTCGAACCTCAAGAATTCCTCTGAGCCATGGCTGGATATCTATCTATCTATCTATCTTCAGATTAGTAATAAAAGAGTTGATAATATTTGTTTTACAATTATCAGGAAATTCCTTTCAAAAGCACTTCCTGGTGGCTGAGATTTGCATTCACATCAGATTTTAGTCTGTGGACACCAGGCTCTTAGCTTATTTAGGAGATAAGAACCAACTGAAATAGAGAGATTTGCAGTTTGATATGGATGCCTGTTGCAGTTTTAGCAAATAAAAAAGTAATATTTAAAAAAAAAAAGGAAAAGGTTAATATATTGCTAACCTGCCTGGTTTAGACAGTCCATCTAATTAAATAGCAGTTATCATCCAGGAGCAGGATTATGAAAACCATACTGGAACTAAGAAAAATAGATACTACACCATCATTTTGGTACTGAGTATCTTGGATGACATCAGATGACCAATTTGATAGCTTCTGGTCTTCTATCATCTTCACAGACATCTTATCAGCAGTAGAAGACTAAGTTAATAAAAGGGGCATTGTCTCTATGTTATTATAGAAACACCTTAGTTAGATGAGGTGATCTTCCCTGCAGTTTACCTCCTCCAGTCTATTGCATCAGATTTGCAGTGGTTTGCACTGTTGCACTGGACGGGAATCTGCCTTACCGCTCTCCATCTATCCTGCTGCCACACTCTAGTCCAGGTGACCTTCATGTCTCATATCTCTCCCCCGCACAACTGCAACAGCATCCTCTCCAGTCTCCCTGTTTCCACTCTTGCCACCTTCCTACTCATAATCCAATCCAATCAGAAGCCAGATTGTTTTTATGATTTAAAAACATACATATTTCTTATTTGAAATGCTAATAAGCTGCTGCACTGGACCTCTGGCAGTTGAGGCTACATCACTGAAAATCCTCCTAACATTTGAGTAATTTTCCACATTAGGAGCCCCACCTTTCAAAAGTAGAATTGAAAAAGGATTGCATTCTCAGACCCTCTTGCAGCTGAGGGGACAGATGTTTAACTTAAATTCCACCCATCAAAACACATCTGTTGAGACATGGTTTGGGACCTGAGCAATATGAGAAAGACCTCCACACAGAGACTGATGCACTGAGAAGCACATCAGGGAGAGTGCCTGGCTCTCTGAGAGCACATGTGGCAGGACTTCTGGCACTTATACCCAAGCACTGTTGATGTCAAGGTGAAAAGGACGTTTCACTACAGCAGTCTCCAGTAGGTTGGGTGTGGATCCTGATGGCCTGGCTCCAGAGCCTGGCTCCTTAGCCTTCCCAAAGTTCTATAAGCAGTGCCACCTTCAGACCTGGGCAAATGAGACTTCTGTCTCAAGCCCTGAGTCTCAGGGACCCCCCTTGTTTTTGGAAGATACCTTTCACTATCACCACAAAAAATTAATATAAAAATGAAACAAAAAATAATGAGTAACCTCATAATCAAGCATATGTTTGATATCCTATATCTTATTTGTACAGGATATGGAAATGTCCGAATACACCTAATTAAACCAGCTGGTTGTCTGGATTAAATGGGATAGTGTCCTAACAGTCCCAGATCCACATATGGTTAAGAATCACAGAAAAAAAATGTGCAATGTCTTGCACTGTCATCTAAACAGGTAAGTGTTCATAGATTAGATTTATCACTTACTGTTAACTGTCATGCATTGCTTGCAACAAACTATTTGCCTGGGGCCCATAAACCTAGGGGCAGTGCTAACTAAGAGCTACATAGTATCTTTTTTGTGTGTGTTGTGGCCTCTCCCATTGTGGAGCACAGGCTTCGGACGCACAGGCTCAGTGGCCATGGCTCATGGGCCCAGCTGCTCTGCGGCATGTGGGATCTTCCCAGACCGGGACATGAACCCATGTCCCCTGCATCGGCAGGCAGACTCTCAACCACTGCGCCACCAGGGAAGCCCACGTAGTATATTTTTAATACATTCCTTTCTTGCCTACACTAGCATGAGTGGATTCTGCTGTTGGCAACACAGAATCTAGACTAATCCTTACACTAGAATAAAATCCAAACTCCCTAAGGTAGCCCTCAAAGACCACCAAATCTAGTACAAGCTTAACTTCCCAGATTCTCCTTATCTCATCCATTCACTCAACCATTCATTCATTCATTCATTTAACAAGAGTGCATTAAATGCATACCATGTACCAGGTAATAATCTAGAGATTGGCAATACAGCAGTGAATGAAACAGACAGCATTTATATTCTTACAAACTTTACATTATAGGGAGAAAGACAGAAAGTGAATGAATGAAAGACTGAATGAAGCAGTAAGATAAAGATAACTATTCATAAAAAGATAAAAATAGGACTCATGTTGGGGAGTAATTTAGATGGGGGTAATAGATGAGAAAGTGACATTGAAGCAGAGAACTGAATGATGGACAGGAATCAGTCATATGCAGAATGTAAGGCAGTGTATTTAGGCAGAGGGAACAGAACACACAAAGGTTCAAAGGCAAGAGCAAGACTGATTTGTTCAAAGAACAAAAAGACAGTTGTGTTGCTGAAATATAGAGAATGAAGGGAAGGGAGAGGCAAGGACAGTCCTTTTACATATTTACTCCATAAACTAAGTGGATCAATTGATGGTTTTGTTATAATCAGAGCCATCATTTAGTAGCAATTTCATTCTTTGTGCTCTGGGGGTCCAGAGTGCCCTCCAAACACCTGAAAAATTCCAAGACTCCCATAATGATGTACTCTTGATTTCATGTTGTCTGCCCATCCTCATGTCAAAAATTGTTACACTCAGTTTTCTAAAGGTCTTTTTCTTCTCTTAGCCTGTTCTCAAGAGTCAAGCCTGGACCCTGGAGTTTTTCACTTCTACCAGCTTCCCTTGGATGAGCTTGGGCTGAGAGCTTGAGCTTGGGCTCAAGCCAGCTCCATCATTCACGAAAGGCACAGAAAGCAGAGGAATGAATAAAAAAGACCCTTCTCTATGCTCCCCTCCATTGATCCCCTTTCCTCTTGACATCAACATAAAGGGATCCAGAGGGACAGTCTTCAAGGTAACTCTGGTTCATGCCAAGTTCAAAAGTTCTGTTCTGTCCTTTGTTTTAGATTATCCATTCACCTATTTCTTTTTAACAAATGTGAATTAAGTACCTACTGTGTGCCAGGGATTGTATTAAATACACATACAGAGTAGTGAACAAAACAGACCTGGTTCCTTCCTTTGGGGAGCTTATGGTCTCTAGTCAGGGGGAAACATTAGTAATCACAGAAATAAGTATTCAATAACAAAGGGGAATAAGCTTATGAAGAAAAAATATAGAGACTGGAGAGTATCTTGGTGGCAGTGGTCGTCGAGGGATAGTGCTTTACTCAACCTTCCCAGGTAAGAGCAGGTTTCAGTCTCTAGTTACCAGCTCTGACTATGTGATCTTGACAGCCCCAGTTAATTCTGTAACCTTGAGGTGGCTTCACTAATACCATTCTGAAAACCATTCAGGTTCACTTCAGTGGGGGTTCTAATAGGGAGTCATGTGGAGTTCTGAGGAGACAGCAAGTCCCCTGCCTCCACAGAAGGTGTTCTCCTGGAAGAGCATAACTACTCCAGGTGCCACAGCATTTTCTCAAAATGAATTACTAGATTCATCCAAACATATTCTCTCTGGCCAAATTTCTGTCCATAGGTCTGTAGACAACATTAGCAACATAGGTGGGCCAGGAAACAGACAAATAGAACATTATCTGGTTACTATGAAAAGAATAAAGCAAGAAAATATGTGACTCTGTCAAGATACCATAAAGCCTGGCAGACATGCAAAGGAAACATCTTAAAAGGGTCACCATTGTTTAAAATGACCAAGTCCCACTCAACATACTTTGAGAGGTAACACATAGATGTTCAAATAATATTAAGTGGTACAGGTTATTTAGACCTCACTGCTTACAGCCAATTGTTGTGATTCTTCCATTTTGAAAATGAGATTGTTTTGACTTCCTCTCTCACACCTCCTGTTTACTTTCTCCTCTATTTTCTTCCTCTTCCAATATCCTTTCCATTTATCCTGCTTGTCCTCACTACCTTTCACTTTATCTCTCCATTCTTTTATTACCACCCTCCAGTCTCCTCACGGCCTGAGTTATTCTCCTTCCCTTTCCATCTTGACATTTCAAAATATATGCTCGTATCTTTTTCATGGATGAGGTAAGAAATAAATACAAAATATCATTACTTATAATGAATATCATGAGAAAAAATAATCGATATAAAACATAAGAGCCAAAAATGCACAACTAAATCCTTTTGTAAGAAATATTTTGATAGAAAAGTCAATACTTCATGAAATATGAAAAGTCAAACTTTAGAAAAATGAGCTTAACAAAACTAATGCCCATAAAAGAAGATCCCCTAAAATCTGTTTAACTTGTTATGGACACAAAACTGATCAATGAATCAAATCTTCACTGTTAAATTTAAATGGAAAAGGCATTGATTTTGATGAAAATAATTTCAATAACATGAACATTAGAATGGAAAGAACTGAAAACGTTTTAGCTGGGTCTTACAGAAAGTTCATCAAAGAGTTAAGTTTGCCAGATGAAATGGGTTCCCTAAAACTCTTCCTCAACAAAATTTAATCAATGCTGACAAAATTCTGACTTGAATGTGCTTACTCAAAATGGTGGGCTCTATCTTTTTTTTTTTTTTTAAACCTGAATGAATTTTAGCAGAAGAATTTAAAGCCCCAACGTAATATTGTTCCAAAATGTTAGTGAGTCACAACATTGTAGATCAACTATATAAATTTTTTTTTAAATGGTGGGTTTTCAATGTCCTTAGGATCAAAGTGGGTGAGACAACATGACAGTGGCAAATGTCCTATATCAATCCCAAGAATGGACCTGGAGGTGAGGTAACTGGTTTTAGCCCATAGTAGCAATACTTCGAACAAAGCAACCCAGTCTACCAGAATGAGCTGTTTTACCAGGAGAAAGTCAAGTTTTGAATACTTGGGAGAACTTTCGTTTTCTTGAAATAGAGACAGACTGGCTGTGGAAACAACTAAATAATTCTACCTGCCATCCTTCCCACCTGGGACTATTCCTATTTCTCATCCACATACTGGGCTATCTACCTTGTTCACTATTGTCTCTCCAGCACCAGCACTGTGCCTGACACATAGTAGGTGCTAGACAAATATTGACTGAATGGATTAACTATAAGCCTTCAGCTCAATGGTATTTTAAAGAGACAACCCAGCCTACCCCTGAAAAATACATAAGAATAAATGATCTGAGTTCAATTCGTGGTGCTACTGCTTGCTAGGTCTATGACTCCAGACTAGTCATTTAACCTCTTGATGTCTCAGTTCCTGTAACTATGAAATGAGGGTAAGAGATGTAATAACTCCATAGGTTTGAGAGGAGTAAATGGGAAAATTTATGTGAAGGGCCTAACACTTTTAAGTAAGAGCTCACCAAATGTTATCTATTAACATTACTATCAATACCATCATCATCTTTGAATAAAATTGACAATAAAAGTCAACTTGCCAGCCTTTTTAAACATTATATTTATGAGCAACAGATAATAACACGGGAGTAAGTCTCATTTGGCATAACAAATAATTATTTACTCAGTGGGAAGTAGTAATATCTTGAGAATATTAAGGGGTCAGTACAGATTCTGCCCAATCCCTTTAAACTTTTGAAAGCAGCCTCTACAATGACTAGTGATCACCGGTTTTTAAAAGTAACCAGTGCTATTATAATGATGATCACAAAGAACTATAAAATCCTGAAGTGCCTGTGAAACCAGTATAACAGTACAGTTCATAAGCTTTAATGTGTCCTAATTATTTAAAACATTGTCATCATTTTCACGCAATCAGTGAGCAGAACACTCTCCTTAGGACTAGAAGTTCTCGGCTCAAGTCCTAGCACCTTTATCTACTAACAGTGACATGGGACAAACCGTGGACATAACTTCTTTGAATATTTTGCCTAATCTATAAAATAAGAGAAGCAATCCCTATCTTAAGAAACTCCTTGGGATTTTATGAAGCTCAACTGAGTTGTGCACAGTGGGTGAGAATTGGGAGGACTTCATGCATTATTTCATAAAAGAAGAAAATGAGGTCCAATGAGACATGACGTACTAAATGCCATACTGCTAACACTTTGAGAGGTTGGATCTTGTGAAAAATACTTCCTAAAGAAAATATCTACAAATTAACCTACTATTCTAAGTAACTCCTAACTAAACTAAGTACCGAATAAATCAAAACATAATTTCTCTTGCCTCTTTGAAAAAAAAATAAGTTTTTAATTCAAAAAAGGAAATGCATTATTCTTGCTTTACAACTATGTTGATCAGTGACATACAGGGTGTCCTCAGTGATTAATATATAATGTTTTAAGATTATATGCCTAGAGACCAAAACTAGTAACCATAATGATGAAGATAATGCAGTAAGGAGGATGGCAATAGTGCCAAGGATTAAGGCCCTTAAACAGTATCTTGTTTGATTCTGCCAACAACCATCTCAGGTATCTCATTTTACATATGAGAACACAGAGGTTCAGAAAGGTTCAGCAACTTGTCAAAGGTGATACAGCTAGAAAGTGACATAGCCACTAGCTTAAACTATCTTGGTCCAATGTCAGAGCAGCTCCATTTCTTTTTCTTTCTTTTTTTTTTTTTTTACATCTTTACTGGAGTATAATTGCTTTACAATCTTGTGTTAGTTTCTGATTTATAACAAAGTGAATCAGCTATACATATACATATATCCCCATATCTCCTCCCTTTTGCATCTCCCTCCCACCCTCCCTATCAAACCCCTCTAGATGGGCACAAAGCACCGACCTGATCTCCCTGTGCTATGTGGCTGCTTCCCACTAGCTATCTATTTTACATTTAGTAGTGTATATGTGTCCATGCCACTCTTTCACTTCACCCCAGCTTACCCCTGCCCCTCCCTGTGTCCTCAAGTCCTTTCTCTAGGTCTGTCTTTATTCCTGTCCTGCCCCTCAGTTCTTCAGAACCTTTTTTTTTTTTTTTAGATTCCATATATATGTGTTAGCATATGGTATTTGTTTTTCTCTTTCTGACTTACTTCACTCTGTAGGACAGACTCTAGGTCCATCCACCTCACTACAAATAACTCAATTTCGTTTCTTTTTATGGCTGAATAATATTCCATTGTATATATATGCCACATCTTTATCCATTCATCTGTTAGTGGACACTTAGGTTGCTGCCATGTCCTGGCTATTGTACATAGAGCTGCAATGAACTTTGTGGTACATGACTCTTTTTGAATTATGGTTTTCTCAGAGTATATGCCCAGTAGTGGGACTGCTGGGTCATATGGTAGTTCAATTTTTAGTTTTGTAAGGAACCTCCATACTGTTTTCCATAGTGGCTGTATCAATTTACATTCCCACCAACAAACAGTGCAAGAGGGTACCCTTTTCTCCATACCGTCTCCAGCATTTATTGTTTGTAGATTGTTTTGATGATGGTCATTCTGACAGGTGTGAGGCGATACCTCATTGTAGTTTTGATTTGCATTTCTCTAATGATTAGTGATGTTGAGCATCCTCTCATGTGTTTGTTGGCAATCTGTATATCTTCTTTGGAGAAATGTCTATCTAGGCCTTCTGCCCATTTTTGGATTGGGTTGTATGTTTTTTTGATATTGAGCTTCATGAGCTGCTTGTAAATTTTGGAGATTAACACTTTGTCAGTTGCTTCGTTTGCAAATATTTTCTCCCATTCTGAGGGTTGTCCTTTTATCTTGTTTATGTTTTCCTTTGCTATGCAAAAGCTTTTAAGTTTCATTAGGTCCCATTTGTTTATTTTTGTTTTTATTTCCATTTCTCTAGGAGGTGGGTCAAAAAGGATCTTGCTGTGTTTTTATTTCATAGAATGTTCTCCTATGCTTTCCTCTAAGAGTTTGATAGTGTCTGGCCTTACATTTAGGTCTTTAATCCATTTTGAGTTTATTTTTGTGTATGATGTTAGGGAGCGTTCTAATTTCATTCTTTTACATGTACCTGTCCAGTTTTCCCAGCACCACTTATTGAAGAGGCTGTCTTTTCTCCACTGTATATTCTTGCCCCATTTATCAAAGATAAGGTGACCATATGTGCATGGGTTTATCTCCGGACTTTCTATCCTGTTCCATTGATCTATATTTCTGTTTTGGTGCCAGTACCATACTGTCTTGATTACTGTAGCTTTGTAGTGTAGTCTGAAGTCCAGGAGCCTGATTCCTCCAGCTCTGTGTTTCTTTCTCAAGATTTCTTTGGCTATTCGGGGTCTTTTGTGTTTCCATATAAATTGTGAAATTTTTTGTTCTAGTTCATGAAAAATGCCATTGGTAGTTTGACAGGGATTGCATTGAATCTGTAAATTGCTTTAGGTAGTAGAGTCATTTTCACAATGTTGATTCTTCCAATCTAAGAACATGGTATATCTCTCCACCTGTTTGTACCATATTTAGTTTCTTTCATCAGTGTCGTATAGTTTTCTGCATACAGGTCTTTTTTCTCCTTAGGTAGGCTTATTCCCAGGTATTTTATTCTTTTTGTTGCAATGGTAAATGGGAGTGAATAAAAAAGAAAGAAAGAAGAGAGCAATCAAACCAAAAAACAAATCCACCAATGATAACAAGCACTAAAAACTATAGTAAAAAAAAAAAAAAAGACAGACAAACCCTTGGAGAAATGGTAAAAGCAAAGCTATACAGACAAAAAGAAAAAGGAAAAAAGAGAAAAAGGAAAAAAAAATATATGTATATAAAACAAAAAAAAGGAAGAGAGCAACCAAATCAATAAACAAATCTACCAATGATAATAAACTCTAAATACTAAACTAAGATAAACATAAAACCAGAAACAAATTAGATGCAGAAAGCAAACCCCATGTCTACAGTTGCTTCCAAAGTCCACCACCTCAATTTTGGGATGATTCATTGTCTATTCAGGTATTCCACAGATGCAGGGTACATCCAAGTTGATTGTGGAGATTTAATCCGCTGCTCCTGAGGCTGCTGGGAGAAATTTCCCTTTCTCTTCTTTGTTTGCACAGCTCCTGGGGCTCAGCTTTGGATTTGGCCCCGCCTCTGTGTGTAGGTCACCTGAGGGCGTCTGTTCTTTGCTCAGACAGGACGGGGTTAAAGGAACAGCTGATTAGGGGGCTCTGGTTCACTCAGGCTAGCGGGAGGGAGGGGTACAGAATGCTGGGTGAGCCTGCAGCAGCAGAGGCCGATGTGACATTGCAAAAGTCTGAGGCGCGCCATGTGTTCTCCCAGGGAAGTCTTCCCTGTACCACAGGACCCTGGCAGTGGTGGGCTGCACAGGCTCCCCGGAGGGGAGGTGTGGATAGTGACCTGTGCTTGCACACAGGATTCTTGGTGGCTGCAGCAGCAGCCTTAGCGTTTCATGCCCATTTCTGGCATCCATGCTGATAGCCACGGCTTGCGCCCATCTCTGGAGCTCGTTTAGTAGGTGTTTTGAATCACCTCTCCTCGCGCACCAGGAAACAATGGTCTCTTGCCTCGTAGGCAGTTCCAGACCTTTTCCCAGACTCCCTCCTGGCTAGCTGTGGCACACTAGCCCCCTTCAGGCTGTGTTCATGCAGCCAACCCCAGTCCGCTCCCTGGGATGTGACCTCTGAAGCTGAAGCCTCAGCTCCCATCCCCAACCCATCACAGCGGGTGAGCAGACAAGCTTCTCAGGCTGGTTGGCACCAATCCTCTGTGTGGGAGTCTCTCCACTTTGCCCTCTGCACCCCTATTGCTGTGCTCTCCTCCATGGCTCTAAAGCTTCCCACCTGCCACCCCCCGTCTCTGCCAATGAAGGGGCTTCCTAATGTGTGGAAACTTTTCCTCCTTCACAGCTCCCTCCCAGAGGTGCAGGTCTTGTCCCTATTCTTTTGTCTCTGTTGTTTCTTTTTTCTTTTGCCCTATACCCAGGTACGTGGGGAGTTCCTTATCTTTTGGGAAGTCTGAGGTCTTTTACCAGCGTTCAGTAGGTGTTCTGTAGGAGTTGTTCCACAATCAGATGTACTTCTGATGTATTTGTGGGAAGGAAGGTGATCTCCACATCTTACTCCTCCACCATCTTGAAGGTCTCTTTCCATTTCTTTTTTTTTTTTTTTTTTGCGGTATGCGGGCCTCTCACTGCTGCAGCCTCTCCCATTGTGGAGCACAGTCTCCGGACACGCAGGCTCAGCGGCCATGGCTCATGGGCCTAGCCACCCCGCGGCATGTGGTTCTTCCCGAACCGGGGCATGAACCCATGTCCCCTGCATCGGCAGGTGGACTCTCAACCACTGCGCCACCAGGGAAGCCCTCCATTTCTTTTATAGTTTTATATATGGTTTGTGGAATACCCATACAGCCCCGATTACCTGAAGCCCACTTTTTCTTAGCCATTCCTCCTGTAGGTACATTTTCCCATTAACTGTAGGCCAAGCAAGACTATGAGCTCAGCTGCTATGTCTTTTTCTCAATTTTCTCATTCTCTTCAGATTCTGTAGTTTCACAAACAAGTATAACTTATTGATCATCAATTCACTGCAGAAGGGTTTGCTGAGTCATCTGGCCAGAGCTGTGCTATTGGTCTACAGAAACGCCAGCTGCCCTAGCTCCTTGACCTCCCCTCTGTGTGCACAAGGACAGCCAAGGTGGAGGCAACTGCTCAAAAAAAGCAAAATACAATACAGATCGCATCTGGCCTCCTCCAAGCTATTTCCTCCCCTATAGTTTGGTAGCTACCTATATGTGAAAGGACATAAAATTCCACTTTCAGGGCTTGCCAGATATAAGTGTTTCAATGGCAACAGATTCCACTGGGCAAGGGCTGCACATGTGTTGTGGGTCTGTCATCATGATGCCTGAGAGATTGTGAGTTCTCTCAAACATGGATTGGTCTGGTGACCTCCTTAACACTCTGCTCACTGGAGGATTACCATGCAGTTTCCCTTCTGACAACCCAAAGTGAGCTTGTTGGACTTTCTCAATATCTGCTACATAGTCGGTGGAGCAGCAGCAAAGGTCTGCATTCCCTACTTCTCTTTCTCTCTCTTTTACTGTACAGGTGTTCTGTTTTGGCACAGAAATGTTAACCAGCTCTTTAAAAAGCATATTCTGAGGTTTAATAAAAAGCAGGAAGAAAATCAACAAGAGTCTCCATTTCTATGGCCAAATGGCTGGAGTAGGGGAGGTGGAAAAGGCCATCATGGGAGACTTGCCCACTGCAATATTTTGGTGTTTCACTGACAGGGTTAAAAGTAAAGTCCAAATGAGGGTGCTTTGTTTCCTGCTTTTTCACATAGGGACTACTTTTCCAAGTAAAGAAAATGCTAACCAAAGAAAATAAAGGGATAGACTGTATCATTCTTTACCAACACAAATTGTGTAGCATTGTTCTAATTGAAGCAATATGCTTCCGAGGGTGGAGCAGTGTGTAATAAAGCAACTTATTTTTGTGACTTGGCTTCACCTTTAGGCCTTCTCACATAACCTAGGTGGATAGTTGCAACACAGAAAGAATACTATAGCCTCATTGTTATGCACCCCCCTTTTTCTACTCTGACTTTAACCCATACAGTGATACTGTGGTCTTTCAGGCCACAATATAATTATTGTTTGGTGTACATAAAGGTTGGTAAAGAGAAGAAAACTATGGCTTGCAAAAGTAAGCTTTAATATTGACTGAATATAGATAGATATTTTATGATTTAATCCAGAAAATGAAGAAGTAGGAAAAAAATGGTCAGTCCTGAAATTTTATACTATTAAACAGAGCTCAAGGTGAGGGAATTAGAAGACCAAAGGCATAAAGTAAAAAGATTGGCCAGTTGCCCTGTGTAGTAGGGAGGTGATATAAGTTCATAGTACCAGCTATTACTGTTTGCCTCCCAAGTTCTCAGGATCTCAATGACGATTACAGAAGCTACACAGACATTTCCTCCAAGACATCTAAACCCACAATAGCATTCTCAATTCTGTGCAATTAATATTTACTTAACTCTCAGTGGTGCCCATCACTGTCCTCAAGACAGGATGCTCTTTCCATAGCAACCCTGGTATGAATGGTGATGGAAGTGGTGCCAGATGTCACATCAGGTCCTTGGAAGAAAGTTTCTCTTTCAGGGAACTTTCTGTTAAAGATGATCAATAAATCACAAATTCTTTTTCTTTTCTTTTTTGCATACACGTAAGGAATATTTATAAGCTTTTACTATTTGCCTGCCACTGTTAATAGTAGGAATACAAATATGAAAGCAATCTATTTTCTGAATTCTTCAATTGCTTATAGCCTCTCCTACATGTTGTCTAAAGTACAGCTCATTGGAAACTATTTGTTCCTTCTTTTGGGTCCTCTTTATGAAAAACCTGGGGAAAATTACTGTATGGTATGGGAACCAAGAAAAACTGTTGGAAACTGTACTTCTGAAAAATTCGTTTACATTCATATTGTGGACACTTTGAACCACGTAACTGACCAGCTTCCCCTTTCTTGTGATGCTTAGGGACAAATGTTGGCCCACCAAACACCAGAAGAAAAGTCATTATGGCCTGAGTTTTCTGAATCTTGTATCAAGACCATTTTATTGCCCTTTATTTTCCTCTTCTACTTTCTTCCTTTTCTCCTTTCTCTATCTTTTTAATGTATCTTGTTATTTTATTTTATGTGTCTATATAAGCTGACTTTAATTTCTAGGACATAGTGGGGTCTGAAAAAATAATCAAACAGTTCTTTCTCCAAACTCTATTTCAAGAGGCTCTCATTACAAAGGAATTATTTATCTTTGGAGGGTGAAAGCAGAAATAACCAAGTGACAAGGAGACTATACAGATCACACTTCCAACAGCTGTCCATGAAGACATGAAGCAACAGATGTCAGGAAACCGTGAAGTAGCCACATTGTCACATCCTACATAGTGGAGCCAGGGCCCATTTCGGGGAAGCATTCTGATGTTTCCCAGATTTTAAAATAAAAGTGATTAAGCAATCTTTAAGTTTAAACTCTAAACTTTTCAATGTGTACTCATCTGCTCAATCTAGCTTATTTTGTTCATTGACTATTTCCGGGCTCTGCGGCCAGTAAAGTCATCAGTATGGAAGGTGCAACTAAACCTTACAAACATAAAAATAAACTGATTGTGCACCTGCATATTAAATTGAATTTTTGGAGCTTTTTCCATCTATTATTTTAATTGATTTTTCTTAGTGGATTACAGAAGCCCAGATAAACAACACTGTAAAAATAATTTTTGAAAAGACTTCATAATAAAGAATAATTAGTACAAAAATTAAGAATTATAAAAATTTCAAAATATTTATTCATTCACCAAATATTTATTGAGCACATATATGGGCTATACCCTGAGAATAAAGTATAAAACAAAGTATGTTTTCTTTTAACTTTCATAGAATCTACTCTTTGGAGGAAGATAAACATTAAACAATACTTCATACTAATTAATGTATAATTTCCCAATATGATCTAAATATTGTAAAGAGAAAATGCTAATTCCAGATATTCCAGATACCTATTAATTTGTAACAAATCACCTCAAAGCATGTAAAACAACAACCACTCTGTTATGCCCATGATTTTATGGATCAGGATTTGAGCAGAGCACATTATGGACAGCTATTCCCTGCCCCACAATGGTTCAGGCCTCAGCTAGGGTACCTTGAACAGCTGGAAAAGACTGGGACAATGAGATTGGGGCCTTATGCTTGTGGCCTTAGATCTTCTCTACATCACATCAGCAGGGGATTAAATGTTCAAGATGGCTTTTTTACCCCTGTTTGTCACCTGGCCTGAGATGACTGGTTCTATGCAATCTTTCAGGTGATTCACATGGGCTTCCTCACAGCATTCAGTATCAAATTTCTTAGATGGAAGTTGGCTTCCCTGAGAGTGAGAATTCTCTGAGGAAAGACATGGAAACTGCCAATCTTTCAAGGCCTAGGCCCACATATTGGCAAGGTGTCACTTTCACCATATTCCATTAATCAGTCACAGTGACCATTAAGATTCAAGGTGAAGAGTCATAGACCCTACCTATTATTAAGTAGAGTGTCAAAGGTTTCTCCAGATCAAACAAACTGGAAATAATAGAATAGTGTTGCTAAGTGCTGAGAGGAAAAAGTTGTCAAATTGTAATTCTATACCCAGTTAAACTATCATATTTCAGGCAAATACTAAGAGCATACTGATAGAACTACTAAAGAATATTCATCAGGAAGAAGGAATTGAACACAGAATTAAGGTTTAAGATGAAAAACAATTAAAAGAAAGAAAATGTGTGTAATAAATAAGCATTGGCTGCATTGGTCAATATTTATAAAAATGATTAATTGGAAAGCTATAAAAATAAGGCAGAACTAAAATATAACATAATATACAAGATAAATGGACACAGAAAGATCTTTAGAAGGCTAAGATACTTGTACTTTTTTTTTTTTTTTTTTTTTTTTTGCGGTATGTGGGCCTCTCACTGTTGTGGCCTCTCCCGTTGCGGAGCACAGGCTCCGGACACACAGGCCCAGTGGCCATGGCTCACGGGCCCAGCCGCTCCGTGGCATGTGGGATCTTCCCGGACCGGGGCACGAACCCGTTTGCCCTGCATCGGCAGGCGGACTCTCAACCACTGCGCCACCAGGGAAGCCCACTTGTACTTTTTTGAAGTGTAAAAACATTGATTCATTTTAAAGTTTGCTAAGTAAAAGATGCCTGTTAAATTTAAAAAGTAACCACCAGAAGAATGAAAATATAATGTATATAACTCTTAAGCTAATATAATGCGGGAGAGGCGGCAACTTGATCAAGTAATATAAGACAGAACAGTTTTTTAAAAAATAAAAAGACATGATAAATAAGATGATAGAAAGAAATCAAAATAAATTAGTAACCACAGTAAATGTAACAGATAAAACTCACTATTTAAATATAAAGTCTTAAACTAAAAATTTAAACTCCAGCTATATGCTGTTCACTAAAGACACTTCTAAAAACATAAAAGAAAGATTGAAAATAAGGGGATTAAAAGTGATACCAGGAAAATATTATGCAAATGTTATATGGTATAAGTAGTTTAATATCAGGCAAAATAAGTTTTGTAAGAAACATAATTAGTAATAAAGGAGACTCATTACATATTAATTTCCAAAAGTAGGCATTTTGAACTTATATAGACCAAGTATTATGGAATTAAATTAGAAAAAGTGAAAATGGGCAGAATTACTAGTAGAAATTAACAAGCATAATCATAATATAATGTCTTGATACATCTTCCTTAATAATTGCTAAATCAAATATAAAAATATAGCATCATTGTTTTCTTGCTTTGTAATAGACTGTCATAAATTTTGGCACTTAAAATAACAGCCATTTATTATCTCACCATTTCTGTAGGTGAGAATTCTGTATTCTCTGCTCAGGGTGTCACAAGACTGAAATCAAGGTGTCAGCTGGGCTGCATTCTCATCTGGAGCTTAGGGACCTATTCCAAGCTCACTCAGTTAGTTGGCAGAATCTAGTCTCTTATGGCAAGAGGACTGAGGTCCCTGTTTTCTTGTAGTTTATTAGGAAGGGATTGCTCTCAGCTCCTAGAGATCAAGTTCAAGTACTAGCCACTTCCCTTTTGATTAATGAATCAACTCATTAGTAACCTAATCAAGAGAGTGAAATCTTATCACAAGTTCTACTCACACTCAAGAGAAAGTTGTATAAAATAGAGGTTTGGAGTCTTTGGGCCATCCTAAGATTCTACTTGCCACATGAATTAATTATACATAAGATTTGAGCAAACAGTAAATTTGAATTGATGAACATTAATAAAACACTGTGCCCAACAGCTATAAATTTGCCAAAATTTACCATGTATAAAATCACAAAGCAAAACTCAATAAATACTAAAGAATCTAATCACTACAAAAGAATGGTGTATAGCCATATTTAAAGCTATATTTAATTAAGCAAGATATCAATATCAAAAGTACTTTAAAATAATATTTTAAATAACATAAACATATGGAGCTAATTCATGGTTCAAGGAGGAAATCATGCTTGAAGTTAAAAAATACTTGAAATAATGAAAATTGAAATTTTGCATAATAAAAGTGGTGGGATACAGCAAAAACTGGACTAAATGAAAATTTATAGCATTACATGTCTATAATAGGAAAGAAGAAACCAAGATTTCGACTTAAGAAAAAGAACAACAGAACAATACCAAAGAAAGAAGTAATAAAAGACAAAGAAACTACAGAGATCAACAAAATTAAACAGAAATTAAAAGATGAGCATAGTCAGATTATGTTCACATTATAGATTATGTTCTTAATCATAATACTAGAAAATATAAACATATTGAGACTGTCAATATATTTGAAAAATTAGACAAAATGAATATTTTTAAGTATAACAAACTGGCTCAGGAGATTAAAATGTTAATAGACTCATAATTTTTTAAAAATTGAATAAGTAATATAAAACGTCTATCTACAAAAAAAAACCCAAAACACTAGACCTAGATATTTTATAGATCTACTATGTCTATTCTTTGAAAATAGATACTGCCGAATGTACACATGTTCTTCCAGAAAACAGATAAAGACCCCCTGCTCTGCAACTCACTTGGTAACCTTAAAAAAAAAAAAAAACCTAAGGTGATATGAGTAAAGAAAACAGAGGACAATGTCAAATATGAAAATCAAAATCTATAAATTGACGCAAACACTATAAATAAAATATTAGCAAACTGAAGTCAGGAAAGTAAAAATTAAAAAAAATACATCACTGTAAGCTTTGGATAAGCAAGAATGGTTAACATCAGAAAATCTATATACCAGAAATACAGTTCTGATGTACCTGAAATAACTGGGAAATACAAATTTCAAAGATGCTACTAAATCTAACAAAAGTTATGTAAGACTTTCATAAAGAATATTACCTAAATGTACTGAAAATCATAAAGGATTTAATTAAATGAAAACATATACTATGTTCAGGGATGGGTAGATTCAGTAACATAAAATGCCAATTCTTCACAAATTAATCCAAAAAGGTAAAACAATTCCAATTCCAATCCTACTAGGTTATTTTTTGAAACATGGCAAGTCTATCCTAAAATTTATATGCAAGAGCAAAAGATAATAACTAACTTTGACAATTTTTGAGAAAAAAGATCAAGTATCAAAATATCAAGACTTATTTTCACATATAGTAGTAGTAGTAACACAACTGCACAGTTTTAAGTGCTTTTCTGTGTCATATAATGGCCCGAGGGTTTTATAATAATTTGCTAACTTAATTGCCATAACAACCATTTGTTAATTACCATTAATAATTTCATTTTACAGATAGGAAACTGAAGCACAGAGAGACTAAATAGAGTGCACAAGGTCATACACTAGGATATGGTAGAGATGAGATTCAAACACAGGTATTTAACCTTTGAACATACCATGCTATCCTCAGTATGATAACTGACAGCATGTTTTGCAGCACAGATAAACAAAAACACAAGGAGAACCAAATAGAGACATCAGAAATGGAACAAAACTATTATGAAGAATCAGTATATAACAGAGGTGTCATTACAATCAGTGGGGAGAGAATGAATTATTCAATAGATGGTAGGGAAAAACTATATATCTGTATGGAAACAAATAAAGTTGGATCCCAGCTTAATATCATACATGAATATATAGCCATGTGTATGAAAAGTTTTAATGTATAAATTAAAATATTAAAACTTTTAGAAGAGCATGTAAGATAAAATCTTATGGCCTCAGGGTAAGGAAGAATTTCTTAAACAAGACATAATAAACATAAATTATAAAATAAAATAACTGATACATCTGAATACTTAATTAAAATTAAATATCACTGTATAGCACAATATGACATAAAAAAGTAAAAAAGAGGGATTTCCCTGGCAGTCCAGTGGTTAAGACTCCAAGCTTCCACTGCAAGGGGCACAGGTTCTGGGAACTAAGATCCCACATGCCACACGGCGCAGCCAGAAAAAAAAAGAAAAAGTAAAAAGATAAACCACAGACTGGATAATGGCATTTGTATCAAGTAACCAAAAATTTTTGGTAGATAGAATTCAAAGAACCTTTATGAATCAACTTTTTAAAAAACAAAGATAATCACCTAAAGAAAAATGGGCAAAAGATATGAACAGGCAATGACAGAAGGCAAATCTAAAAGTCTAGTAAAACTAAAAAATGATGTTCCACTGTACTATCGATTAGAAACATGCATGGCAAAACAACAATGGAACAATTTTTACCTATCAGAAGGGCAAAGATGAGAAGAAAATCCAGTAATACTAAGTATTTGTGAGAATGTGAACTGACAGCTTTCATATATTTACTACAGTGGGAGTATAAACTGGCACACATACCCAGTATGGCATCATACGGTAAATGGGACACTGCACAGAGTAGCTTATGATAAGCTTTAGCTTATCAAAATGGAAAAATATCAAATTACCACACTGAGTAAAAATCACAAGTTGCCAAGTAATACGTGTAGTATAATATTTATATAATAATATATACAACTATATCATGCTTATGAAATCACATATATATGTAAACTTATAAAAACAAAACAAAAAAAAAAACAAGCATGGAGAGATTAAATACCAAATCAAGATCATTATGACCTCTGGGAAGGGGAGAATGGAATGAGAAAAAAGAATTATTCAAGGGGTTTCAACTGTATTTGAAATGCTTATTTATCTAAAATATAGATATGAAACAAATATGGAAAAATGTTAAGAATTGACAAAGCTGGTTGGTGAGCACAGAGATGCATATTATATTATTCTGTATACTTCTCCATTTGCTTCAATTATTTCAAAGTATAGAAAAACAATTGTTTCAAATGATATACATAAAATTGGGTTATTTAAAGGGAAACAATCATTTGCAAGGTACATTTAAGTGGAAAAAAGATGCAAGCACATTAGTTTTTAGGAAAATGGGGAATTTTGCCTAAATACAGCTTTTCCTACAATGGGCTCATAAAATGAAAATATATTTATCTGTCTGGAAACTAACTAGATAATTTTAAAATGTCACTAATAAGAAGTATTCTATTTGGGATTATTCCAAATTAGTGAATTACTGCAATAAAAGTAAGTTACTTATTCTTTTTTTTAAAAAGTGAACTAGAATCTTAAATTAGGTTGAGATAATTTTTTAAGGGTAAAATGGTTGGGAAGATTTTTCTCTTTCTTGCCTGTGGTTGGATATAGCTAACTCCTGGCAGTCTTCTTTCATTCAACAAATGTGTTCTGAGAACTTACTTTATGCCAGGGCCAAAACAAACAAGTTCCTTACTTTCTTGGGGGCTTTCTAGTATGAAAGATATCAATTATCAGGTATATATATATATATATATATCAATTAGTTATAAGTGATGTGAAAAAAATTAAGTGGCATCAGGTATGTGGTGATGGGACTGATTTAGGTGGGTGGTCAGGAGAGACCTCCCCCAGGAGCTGAGATCAGACGATAAGGAGCAAAACATGCAAAAATCTGGCCAGAAAAGCCGCCAGACCTTTCTCCCAGAACTGAGATATGTACTTATATTCATAAATTCCCATATGTCTTTATTTCATTGAATTACACCTTCTCTTTTAAGACTATGTTTTGTAAAGAAATAAGGATTTTTATCTTGATTAGAATTTCTGCCTGCTTGAAGAGGATTCCAGAACAACACAGCAGCCTTGAGATGCTGAGTTAGGAGCATTAAAGGCTAGGATCTAAGCACTGATCTCAAAGTTCATAAGATTCAATTTTTGAGCCTTTAGAGTAGCTTACAAATAGACTGACCGCCATCCCTTCCTCTAACCCCTAAAGACACATTCTCTGACCCCCTTTTCTGCTTTATTCTTGTGTTCCTGAGCATTTACGACTCCCATACTATTGTTTATTTTCTGTCATCTCCACTAGAATATAAGCTCCCTAAGGACAAGGGAACTTATATTTTGCCTCTCTTGTTCACTACTAGTACCTACGCATAGTAAGTGTTCAATAAATATTTATTGTTTGAATGATTAATGTTAAAACATTGAACACCAAGGGTCTAGTTCTATGCCCTGAATTGTGCCCCAATTGTAAGTTACCTAATTATCTTTCTTACTAATCATATTATAAGCAATTCTAGAACCGAAACTATGCTTTGTGGCACATTTGTATTCCCCCATTATGCCTAATCCAGTACTGGGTATACTCAGGTTCTCAAAAAATAGTAATTGTTCAAATGACTGCTTTCCAGGGCTATGCTGCCTAAGGAAAGGGGAATGGTGAAAATGACATATTAACCTGAGGACTTATAGTCCTTACAAATCTATAATAGATATTAAAGACATGCTCATGAGTTAGAGAAGAAAAGAAACTATTTCATTTAATACTTGCAGTCAATGCACAGAAATGAAACTTTCAAACAGGAAACTTATTTAGGCTTTTGATTAAAAAAAAATGTTATTCCATTAGTAATCCAAATAACACTGTTATAACTACAAATCAGTGTTCACACAGAGTCTGGATTGTGTCCAAAGAGGTTTTGAGGGTGTCATTGTTGAAAAATAGAAGCTAATGGATGAAATGAAAGAAAATATGAACCACAGAAAGTAAGAGGAATATGAACTACTTCTGACCAATGAAGATTTGCCTTATGTGTCAACTCGCTGCTTTGTTTTGTTTGCTTAGTATCTAGAACAGCTCACAAATTTATACAGCGCTTATTAAACAGTCAGTGTTCAACGGGGTTGGCCCAAGTACAAATTTCATGATCATACTTTAGGGACATCTAAAGACCCACTTGTCTAGACTTCTCCTATGTTGACATACCACCGATTTGAAATTTTCAGTAAAACTACTTCTCTCAGTTAAGGCTTTGCCTCCCGGAAGTCATAATGGAATGAGAGCATACTGCCTAGAAACTACTACATGTTAACCTTCTAACTCCTAATGGATTTTTCAATTCCTAACCAAGATCAAAACCCTACATGGTTGGAAGGGAGTGCAGATAACTTTGGTGGGGCAGGTGGAGAGAAGAGAAATAGCCTCAGGCAATATTTTCCAAATGAGGTTGCATAAACCACCTACATCAGAATTGCCAAGCGATGTTTGTTTGAAATACAGATTCCCACACTCCATCCCAGACCCACTGACTCAGGATCTTTAGGGGTGCATATTAAGGCACACTGAAGTTTGATAATTGACGTTCTAGGGAAAGGAGAAGGCAGGGTCTGGCATCATCCCCAGATTAACACTATTGGGAGCACAGCAGTCAGGGCACTAACAAACCCCAGGAAACCGGGGTAAAAAATGGGTGAAGAAATGAGACATCACCCTAAAGCGGGTATGTAATAATATAGATGAGCTGGGTCAAACCACACCACAACTAAGACACTGTATCTACGTGCTGCCACCAAAGAAATTGAGAATGCAATCACTGTAGTGACATTGTAGCAACATCAGCAACAAGGCACCTGGTTGTCAGGGCAAGGTATGTGGCAAAATGTTGCCGTTAGTAATTCAGGGTCAGCAGACCTTTTTCCATTAAGGGCCAACAGTACACATTTTAGGCTTTGTGGGCCACATGGTCTCTTTTGCAACTTCTCACCTCCACCTACTGTTGTAGCATGAAAGCAGCCATAGATGATACATAAACAAAGGGGCATGCCTGTGTTCAATAAAACTTTATGATAACAGGCAGGATGGCTTGCAGGCTGTAGTTTGCCAACCTCTGCTGTAGTTTATCTTAGGAAAAGAAAAATGTAACCACTCTTTTGCTTCTATTCCAACCTGAAATTGTGCACTTCTGTGGATGTGTGAGAGTGTGTGTTTGTGCTTTAGGTATTCTCTATATTTATATATAAACTGGAAGAAAGCATATCAAAATCACATCAATAATGATTGATTATGAATTTTTTGTGTTTTCCCTGTATATTCTAAACTTTCCAATACTTTCTACATGTAGTTATTTTTAATTTTTCTTTTCTAATCAGAAATATATATATATATATATATATATATATATATATATATATATTTTTTTAAATAAAGAAGAAAACCAGCTAGCTCACATGTTCCCTGAGCCCCAGCAGAAAAGCTCTGCTGGGAGTTTATAACACCTTTTGGGTTGAAAACAATCCAGCCCCCGGCGCTTGCAGATAACTACAAACTCACTCAAATCCTGCTCATTGGTGCAAGCAAAACAGGAGCAGAAAGGACGGGGGCAATTCAGCAGTTAACTGCACAAGCTTTACCCAATGATCCTAATTTCCATGATTTTAATAATAATGCGTGAAACCCAAAGTGTTAAGTTGCACTTTCTACCTCAGCAAAACGGAGTGATAATTGTGCAGAGAATAATTTTATGGGTGAAGTGTGCCCTGTATTGTAAAAGATTAGAATAAAGTGCTCTAATACACAATGTCTTAGCAGGTGCAGGCACTTACCTGAGCAATTAAAATCTTCTTAATATACAAATCACAGCCAATGAGATTGCTGGCAGGACAGAATAGATCTTTCAGGACACAATGTGTTTGTCTCAAACAGGTTTTTTTTTCCCACCCTGGCTTTATTTATTTATTTTTGCTAGCAATCATTTGTAGATCTTTTATTTGAAAAAGAAAATTGACCAAACATAGATAATTTGCTCCAAATATACCCAAGCACATTCATTCTCTTACAAATCCATTCAGACCACAAAAAAGCTATTAAATACTTACTATGTATGAGGCACTGTGCTGGGTGCCGAATAGGCTATTTTGGGACCAATTATAATCATCTTCCCCACAATAGAGGGAAGCACTTCTAGATGCTGGCTACAAGTTGTCAGGCTGGTGAAAACTGGTCATTTTGAGTCCTTTGCAGGTTGTTGGCATTCTATCCAACTGGTTAAATTCATGGTCTTAGGACCATGTGCCCAAGATGCTGGACTAGCACGACAGAGAGGCGGCCCTCTGGAGTTAATGGTGCAAGTGAGATGTTAAATAGAAAGCAAGTTAATGCAGGCACCAGTTCCCCTCCTCTCTCAACTCTTCAGCACATTCCAAGCTGGCTTTTGCCTCTCTCATCCATAGAGACTACTCTTGAAAGGTCACCTATGACTTCCGTGTTACTAAATCCAGTGGTCAATTATCGGCAGAATTTGACAGGAAGTCATTTGTTCTGCCTCAATATCCATTATTCCTTGACATTCAAAATACCACACATCTCGCTGTTGGTTTCTTCCAAGTCAATGTGGCTGGCTGGTCTTCCTGACCTCTATTAAGTACCCCAGGGCTTAGTCCTGGCTCCTCTTTTCATTCTACAACTCACTCTCTCAGTGAGTTGTAGTCCTACGGCTTTCAATTTGAATTCTATGTTGATGATTCCCCAATTTATATCTTCAGTCCAGACTTGTCTCCCAAAGTCCAGCCTCATGTATCCAAGAGTTTACTGACATCTCCATCTGGATGTCAAAGAGCTGTCTCAAACATAAAATGTCTCAAACTGATCTTACTCACAAAACTTGCATCATCCATGGCCTCTTCCATCTCAGTTTACTGCAGTTTCATCATTTCAGTGGCTCAGGGAGAAAACTTGGGAGTCATCCTTGACCTTCCTTTTCTCTTCTGCCTCACACTCAATCCATCAGGAAATCCTGTTGGCTCTACTTCCAAAATGTATATGGATCAAATTCCTTCTGACCACCCCCACTGCCTCCTCAATGTCTAAACCCCAATCATCTCTCAACTGGACAGCTGCCACAGCCTCTGGCAATAATCCTGGAAATCAAGGGAGTATGATGAGTATCTCATCTCTGGTTCATTTTGATGGTGCAGAACTCAGTTCAGGCTACCCCCAAAAGGTTTTAGAGAACATGTTAACCACAGTGGAGTTCTGATAGGCAGAGAAAATAAAACTGAACAGTTTGGCCTCTTAAGACACTAGAAGATTTACAGGAAGTATTTAAAACTCGCTTAAGCGACGCTTCGTCAATGCCACAATAAGTCATTCTTTGACATGCTGTTGGGGCTCATTTGTTAATTTTTTTTAAGAGAGAGAGAAGAAAAAAGTAAAAGGTTATCCAGATTGCATGAATCAGCCTGTCTGTATGTCTGGGGGTAAATCTGTTTTGTTTAAAAATATTATTGGCAAGGAAAGGATGACCACAAATATGTTCTTTCTCCTGGGGCAATTCTGGCCTCTTCACATCAACACGATGACCACCACTACGGGTGGGGACAAAAACATTTTGCTGTGAAAATCAGGGTTGTCTGGTTGTGTGAAGACACTACCTGAGCCTGGGGAGTAGATCGTGGGTGGCTTGTACGCTCCCCAGACCATCTCTAGGGGTGGTGAGGATATCATGATCATCATGACATCCAAGAGTCAACACACGTGTTCACCAAAATGTCTTTCACCTTTGCAAATGGGTATCCAGGCAATTGGAGCAGACGCCTGTCCTCTGAGGTAAGGCCTAGGACTTAGCCATTTAAAAAATAAACCCAGCAATTTTGATGCAGGTTGTCTATAAAATGCATATTGAAAAACTGATGTGAACAGCAAAGGATTGGGTTTTAGCAGTCCAGAGCTCAAGTTCAACCATGGTCACTAATTCACTAAGTCACCCTGGCAAAGCCTTTTTTACCATTCTGAGCATTTGTTTTTATATCTATAAGAAGGAATAATGAGATCTCAGCACACATTACTTTCTTGTTAGGCAGTTCTGGTGAAATAACATGAAAATGCTTTGAAACCCCAAAGAACTATACAAATCTAAGCGACTATTATTATTTCTTTTAAACACACTGCCTTGTTTTCATTGCTTCCAGTCTGATTTCTGGTGAAATTTTTATTTATGGGTCAGTTTTATGTCCATGACCTTATTGAAGCTTTTGTAGAGTGAAAAATGCATCCTGATAATTACAGGAACCACTCCAGAGTTAGAGTTTTATTTTATATATTTCACAAGAAAGAAGTGAGGAAATTGACATTTTCCCCACTTTATCAAAAGTATGTGATGAGCCTTGTTATCACATACAAAGTAATTAAAACCAAGAAAGAATAAATATGACCCCCCCAAAATCCATCACATAGCAAGTTAGACGATTTTGGTGAAGTGTAAAACTGTACATCCACTTCTGTAGGAAAAGTCTCATCAATTATAAATCAACCCCACAGTGCGGAGGTTAAAATGTGGCTGCTTCTCCTTAGGTCATGAGAGGGAGAAGCTGGTGTGGAGATTTCTCCTGCTTTAGCAGGTGGCAGTGTAGCTGGAGAGAGGGTGGGCACTGATGCCACTCCCCATACATGTGGCCCACCGCTGTGCTCCCCTGCAGCCGTGGTGGATATTCTCAAGGACCTACATCTCACTGCTTCTCCGACTGAGGGCTCTCTCTGGTCTGGGGGAACTTGGTCAGACCTTAGGCAGAGCAGCCCCAAACCCAATCAATGAGAAATGGGAGTTAGAGAAGGAATACCCTTAGGTTCTTCATAACTAGATGAGATAATTCTAAGGCGCACCAACCCTCAAAGGATCCCCATAAAGATGGAGCCCCAATTCCCCACAGTGGCAATCTGCTTATTACTATACCCTGTACTGACTCCCCTAACCTTTTCTGACTCACCCTAAAATCTCATGTGTGCTTCCTGGGATCAGCTCCCAAATAAACCACCTGCACCCAAGTCCTTTGTCTCAGGGTTTGCTTTTGAGGAAATCCAAACTAATGCAATGGGCTTTGGAATCAGATAAGTTCTAATACTTGTTTAATCACTCGGTAGTTGTCTGGCCTTAAGCAAGATACTTAATCATGCTAAACTTCAGTTTCCTTCTCTGCAAAATACAGGTGATAGTAACCACTCCAACTTCATACAAGGGTTGTAAAGATTAAATAAGATCTAAAACAAATGGTATAGAACCTGGTATTTCATAAGGGCTTTATAAATAATAGCCTGTTAGGAAGGCACTCCAAACAACCATAAGACACCATTCACTCCTGTCAGACTAGAAGAAAATTACAAATCCAGACATACTAAGTGTTGGTAAGGTTATGGAAAAATGGGAATGTTCATATTCTGTTGCTGGGAGGAGAAGCTGTTATAATTATTTGGACAAGCAATTTGAAAATACATAGTTAGGTTGAAAATATGCTATGACCCAGTTAATTCCTATTCTGAGAATATGGCTTAGAGATTTCCCATACTGTGCTCCAGAAAACACCTGTAAGAATACTCATGGCAGTACTGTTCATTACTCTAAAAGAAAATAGAAATAATCCAAATTCTTTCAGTAGGTGAAAGGATAAATGAATGGTGGTATAATTATACAACGGAGTACTATGCAGCAGATAAAATGAACAGATTATTTCTATATTTATCAAAACATGTTAACACTATAATGCAGAGTGAAATAAAGCAGGTTATGGAACATCACAACAATATGAAGTGTTTTATGTATGTGAACTTTTCAAACTATACAACTTAACTGTACATATTATTTATAGATCCCTAACTTATACGTAAAAATCAAAAACAGGTTGAGAGAACGCACTTATTTCATTAAAATGCTGATCACTAGGGACACATGATAGGAGATTGGTGGCTTAAACAA
Source organism: Mesoplodon densirostris (assembly GCF_025265405.1). Taxonomy (NCBI): domain Eukaryota; kingdom Metazoa; phylum Chordata; class Mammalia; order Artiodactyla; family Ziphiidae; genus Mesoplodon; species Mesoplodon densirostris. The sequence goes on from NC_082674.1 coordinate 50,343,525, forward strand.
CAGAAATTTATTTTCTCACAATTCTGGAGGCTAGAAGTCTGAGGTCAAGTTGTCAGCAGGGTTTGTTTCTTCTGAGGCCTTTCTCCTTGACTTGTAGATGGCCATCTTCTCCCTATGTCTTCCCATGGTCTTCAGTCTATACCTGTCTGTCTTAATTTTCTCTTCCTGTATTACTTTAATTTATCTTAATTACCTCTTTAAAGACCCTGTCTTCAAATACAGTCATATTCTGAGGTACTAGGGGTTAGAACTTCAACATATGAATATGCGTGACAGCACAACTCAGCCCATAGCATTTACCAAAAAGAGAGAATAAAATCTCCCATGTAAGTAGTTGGTAAAGACCAATAGGGGAAAAAGGTACAATGAATACAGAATTTAGTAATTACCAAAGTAGCGGAGGCTACTCAGAACAAAATACTATGTAGTTCAGGACAACTCAATATTCAATTAGGCAGGAACTACTGCTCTGACCCTCTGTAGTAAACAAAGATAGAAGAGCACCACCACATTCTGTGATGGAAGCACAGAAAAATAATGGTCAGTCCTTTCTGCTAAGGTGCTTCTGGCCAAGTAGTCACCTGTACATCCAGATTACAATTATGCATCTAATTGTGGGTTGGTTGGTTGGTTGGTTTATATTTGAGTACAGTCTCCTTCACAAAGAATTTGAGTCAGTTCTGAAAACACATGGTGGCAATTTGAAGCTATGTCCTGCCACCCAAGTTGTATGAGGCCATCACATTTTTCATTCCTGCCTTCCTTGTCCCTGACCATGTTGATGTTGTTCTGATATTCTGCCAGCTAAAGCCAAGCACCCCACAAAGCAGATCAATTCCCTGGTGAAGGCTGTTGAAATTCAAATATATGTATTTATCAGTTGATTTTTACATTTCTCCCTCCAAAATGGCTCACAGTTCTCAAGGCCCCAAAGGTGTAAGGGGCTATCGTAAATCTGGCCTGTTTGTGCTAAAAAAAAACACATCAGAATAGGCATCAAGAAGCTCTCAACTCTGGCTTCCCTGTGTGTCTATTCTTAGTCTGACTATGATCCTCCTCAAAGGAGGCACCCAGCAGCATCAGGGAAATGCCTGTACCTCCCACTCTGGCTGCACTAAAGCTCCCTCTCCTTGATGCCAGAAACCTGTCACCTTCTATTTCTTCTCATCCAAACAGAGTACATGGTCCCCTCAAGGATCAGAATGCAGCCCATCAGGGCACTTAGAAACTGGGAAAAAAACCAGCCTTGAGAAGCTAGACATTCATGTCAGTATACTCTCCCCAGATCTATGCACGGTTCTGAACATGGTCATGCAACTTGTCTTCTTGATTCACCTGCAGGGAGCTTTCTTCTCCCAGTTGCATCCCTGTCTGAACTCCACAGTGATGTCTTTACTTTCCTTGGGGATTTCCACTTGATTTCCAAATAAAGGAAAGAGAATGGCAGGGCCAGGGGGACTTGCACCATTTTAGCTGCACCGGCTCCCACCACCCTCTCTGCTCTATGACCCAGCCAGCGCTTATGATGCATTGTCCCATCACCTTCACCATTTATAGCACAAAAGCTATTTAGCCAGGCCTGCAACCCTTCAGCCTGCAGTGCCTTGACAGCAGAGGTTATAGGAAAAAAAAAAAAAAAAGAGAGAGAGAGGGAGATGAGGAGAGAGGGAGAGGGAGAGGGAGAGGGGGAGAGGGGGAGAGGGAGAGAGGGAGAGAGGGAGAGAGGGAGAGAGGGAGAGAGGGAGAGAGGGAGAGAGAGAGAACAATGTGCAATCGGCACTGCATTAGAGATGGAAAAAGTACTTAAAGCCTGCAACATTCATCAAGACTGAATACATAAATGCCACATTTTGAATAAGCGAAGCAAAAGACAATGACAAAGGAAAGGCGCATTGCTTCAGGAATCTCTATCATTTTCATTTGCTGCTGTCAGGAACCTGTTTTTTGCCTCTCACTCTATCAACCATTATAGCATTAATGAAGTAACCTCACATAGTTATTGACTGGCTTGTCAGAGGCCCTGCCTGATCCCTTAATAGAAACCATTGGTCTTCAGTTAAAAATGGGGTGAGCTGGGAGGTGCTGTGGGCATGTGCTGAATTTCAAGTGCACTCCTGAGGTTATCAAAAGCCATGAAATGCAAATTATTATATTTTTTAAACACACAGATTTCATGCAACTGAGCATATAAAATTGACTAATATTGTACTTTATGCACGCCTTATAATGTTTTCAAATATGCTCTGCATATGTTCTTCTCCCAGAAAGTTGTGGGTGGTATTTGAATAAGCAGAGGTAGGCCTAGTTTTATTTTGTTCTTGAGTTCTCTCCTGCTTGCTGAAAGCTGGTACTTCTACCTAACATAGAGACATGCTGATACACTGTCTACTCAAACACCACCATCAGTCTTTTGTCTGAATTTCAGTCTCAGATCAAAATCATTTTTCTTTTGTGATTTTCTTTCCCCATCTAAAGTATCCAAATCTTTAAACCAGTATATCATTTACTAGCAACTGCAGATTGGCAGGAAGTCTAAGGAATAAATTCTTGTCCCAGAAGGCAGTAAATTGGAAAAATAATCCTAGATGTAGAGTGTTTAATTCCAGTACCACAATACCACAGAGCAGATATGTTAAAAACATAAGCACAGTAAGACAGAAAATGGTAAAAAATAAAATAAAATAAAAAGTCAAGGATAAAAAACTTGGAAAGTTGGTTATATTTCTGAATCAGGAGGAGCAAAGACAATGACTACAAGGTCAAGTTGAAGGTGTCTTCAAAGAGAAACTGATAAGAATGCATAGCTAGCTTTGTTTTTTGGGCACATAGCATGCTGGCTTCATATTGGTATTTAATTGGATCATTCTCCCAGTATAATGCTTTGACCTTTTCTCAGCTTCTCTGGGGAGGAAATGTGGTGTCTATGTCTGTTGCATTATGGTTCCCCCAAACTGGCTCTCTCTGACAGTAGATTACGTGCATTTCTTACCTTTGGGATCATCCAAAAACTAAGAACAAGAAGCTCAAAAATTTCTTCTCTGCATATTTTACACTCAAATACCTTGCTGCTTCTCTTTGCCATCAGCACTACCTCAGCTCAACTGCTTCCTCACATGGATAATCTGTAGACTCATTGAAATACACTACATTTTCTCATTTAGAAGTGAAATTAAAGACCTAAGACTTAGCCACCATATAAATATTGATGGTTCAACTTCCAAAGGTTCAAAGTAGTTGAGAAATATTGACCGGCTCCCATCTTTAGTCCATTACATTCAAGCAGCTATTTCATTAACCTGGATAAAGAATGAAAACGCATTTCCTTCTGAGCCATTTGTTCTCTTTTAGATTGGACCCAAATTATTCAAGAAAAACATATTTCCTGCAGTTTCTTTCATATGTCCACAAAGCCAACAAATGCCCACATTGTCAGGGTGCAAACTACTCTTGATCTCGGGCATTAATGGTGACCATTCATTGACTGCATTAGAAAGATATTTATCATGAGGTAGAGAGTACTGATCCAGATGTGAACAAAGATTACAAACTTTTTAAAGGTATAAGCTCAAATCAAAAATAGAAACATACCACTCACTCATAGCTACTTTCAAATTTCTATTACATTTCTTGCATGTTAACATATAAAAATAAACTCTTATAACTTTAAAACTGGAAGCCACCTTCATGTCATTTTAATTCAGTGTTCTCATGCTACTCATGAAGAAAATAGTGTCCCAAATAAAGTAAGTGACTTGTTCAAGGTCACATAATAAGTCACTGACATTTATGCATTCATTTATTCAACATACATTTATTTGAGCACATCCTACATATGAGGCACTGAAGTAAAACCTGGAAACATAAAAATTATACATACTTGGTCCCTAATCTCAGGGAGCTTATGGAATTGTGGGGAACCACAGACTGTTGAATGATTTGTGATAAGTGCTCTAATAGAAGTAGAGAGATATTAGCAACCTGAGAGGGGAACAATCATAGGAGGCTGCCAGACAAAAGAATTTTTAAGCTGAGACTTGAAAGATAAAATGGATTTAAGCATATGAAGAGAACAGAGACGGAAAGAAGAGCTTACTCTTAGGTATTAGGCCAAGGACATGACATGTGTGAGAACTCGCAGGTAAGAGGTAAGACGGTGCACCAAAGAAACAAAATAGGATCATGCAGACTGGGGGGTGGGCTATGAAGTGAGAGGAGACTGGAAAGCTGGAGGAGGCCATGTCATGAAAGGCCTGTGGATGGAGGTAACAACTTTGAACTTCCTCCTTAGGGCATTCTGAAGTCATTTACAGTATTAAACAGGGGAGTGAGCAAATCAAATTTAAAATTTATAAGATCAATCTGGCAAGCACTTGAAGGAGAAAAGTGCAAGGCTGGAGAAAGGGAGACCACTTAAAACTAAAATGAGGTGAGAGATGAAGATGTGGACAATAGCAGTGGAGCTATGTGGACAATAGCAGTGGAGCAGTAGAGATGAAGATGTGGTAGCAGTAGAGATGAAGATGTGGACAATATATTGAAGAGATATACAGCGGTAAATCTGACAGACCCTGGTGATGCAGTGGGAGGCGGTAAGGAAGAAAGAGGAGGGAAGCACGCTTTCCACATTTCTGGTTGGGGCAAATGAACACTTGATAGTTTCATTCGCTGTCATAGCAATAGGTGGAGATCACTTTTCCATAAAAGAAAATGATGAGTTCTACTTAGGTTAAATAATTAATGGTCATTCAGGTCATCAAGTGAATAAATATGGCAAAAATCTAAAGCAAGAATGGAATGTGGGCCTGCAGATCCCCCATCCAGTGCTTTTTCTCTGTAACCGTATGAATGATTCCTTCTTGTCTAAAGGGCTGAGTGGTCAAAGCAACTTTCTACAAAGTAAATATTAAACAATTTTGAGACACAGTAGAGGGCTTCCTTGGAATATGCACTTAGACTTTTCAGTTCTCACTAGGTTTTATAGTCTCCAAAGTTATGGTACAATTTTCACCTAGTACATTATTAGTTAGAAAAGGAAACACAGAGATAATCATCCTACATTTCATGCATTTACTACATTATAGCTCACAAAGAACTTTCACAAATGTGAGTTACCACATTTAATCTCCCAAAGGAAATGTCCTCTGCATTGTTTCCAGTCAGTGCCATGACATAGATTGTCACAACTTCTAGTGAAATGTCCATGTCAACCCTATGACGTTGCTTGAATACTCAGATCCACAGCCAGCTGCCCTCTGGAATTCGCTCTACACATGCTCATCTGTTAATAAGGGAACTGAATTAGAATATCCTCAAGGTCCCGTTCAGCTTTAAGTTTCTATGATTCCAAGCCTGAGGTCTAGGGTTCTAGGATATTGAATTTTTACTACATTATTTGTAAATTAGAGACACACCTAAGGAAGAAAAAGAAATGCAGACCATGTTAGAAAACTCCAAGAGGGAAGTGTTAGCAGGAGGAAAGAGCTTCAGTGGAGAATCACTGAGATGCTGAGACCTCTTAGCAGGCCAGAGTAAGAAAGTCATGGGAAATAAGGGGAGTTGGGCACATTATTTAAGCATAGTGTTGACTCAGATCCATGCAACAAACACTCCTGTTTCCCCAACTTAATGTGCAGGAGTAGATTCCTAGACCGAATCAAAAATCACAAAGGGAATAATTGTATTTTCATCTTATCACCATTAAGAAGCGGTAAGCTCTTCTTTTTCTTGTTTATCATGGTGACAAACTGCAGTAACTAAGAGCAAGGAGTCAAAGACTGTACGAGACGCGGAGGGAGGAAAAGGTGTTGGTTATTTTTTCAAATTGTGGGTCATGTATATAATTTTTTTAAACAGATATACCCACACACAACCTGCACACCCATCACACATACATATGTATCTGTATGCCCACATGCTCCCCATGCAAATGCTTGTGCGTACACCCCTCAAACACATGCACACGCCCACAATGACACATGTGCATACAACTGGCCATACACGTACTGGCAGCACATATCCTCTTTGCTTGGGCTGCACAGCCACCCTGTCCCTCATGCTTCCCTCCAATGGGCTGGCCACTAGGAAGACACTGTGGTTTGATCTGGGAAACAGAGAGCAGTTGAAGCTTCTAGAGGTGTGGTCTCCCAAGCTCTACTTCTCTTGTTGATTTTTCTTCATGTGCTATCAGCATGATATTGCCAAGTGCACTTTCCCTCTAATGACAATATTGCCCACAGCTCTCTTCTTCAGAGGAGTGGAGAAATGAGTGGGCCATAGAGGGTTCTGCTCAAGCCCATAGTTTCTGCTTTTTAAAATGTGTTTAATGAGAGGACTTGTCATTTGTAGAAAGGAACAAAAAAGTCAAGGGCACATTTAGATTTTCCATACTAATTAGATGCTTATTCCCAGGGAAGCATTTGGGTTTTCAATCAAATCTCCAAAGTTTGTTGGTCTCCTGGATTAAACGAGTCCCCTTCTCCCCAACCAGGCTCTGCTTTTGTTTCATTATGTAGATCTAACCTTTACCTCACAAAGGTGTTCTCGCTGAGAAGACACAATGAAAACTTTCTCCCCTACTAAACTGCTGAATTCAAGATGGCTCCCATGGAGAGCCAATGCTATCACAAGGCTCCTCTGAGCCTTGCACATACTTTTCTGGCTGCCCTGGGGTACTGATGCTCATGAACGCCTTCTCTGGTGAGCCTCAGAGATTTTTCTAGCCAAAACTGCATAGGCCAAACCAGAATATCTCCAAGCAAAATAGAAAAGTAAATCAAATCCCCAATGGCATCCTGAGACCTGAGAGTGTCATAATGTCTCAAGCTTCCGTTTCATACAATCTTCAGCATATTTTAAGCATGCAAATGGACCATCTTTTCTTCTCGGTCTTTCTTTTATTTTATTTTTAAGGATTCAGGAGCGGCAAAATAATTAGCATTCACTGAACTCAGTAGGGCATCAATTTATACTCTTACAAGGGGGTCAAAGTGCAGGATGCTGCCCTGCCAGAAACTTTTTTTTACACAGAGGGGATACAGTCTGGAATATCCAAATGTATCAAGAATTGAATCCCCATGCTGGGTTATTTGAAACTCCAATAGACACACCACTATGGGGAAATTACTTAATCTGCTTCAAGATTTATCGCTATTGTGCTCCATGCATCAGGTTAAAATAGAATACCTCAGAAAGGCCTCAGCAGGTCAGGAGTCTAATTCACACTGCCAAGTATTTCACAGCATATTACAAAGTTTCGGACAGAGCCTTTAATCCTCAAAATCATTAAAGCCTACCTTTGCAATGATATGCATATAAAAACATTCTGCCAAATGAATCTGCTTTACATTGCCCTCAAAATACTGCTGCAACACAGAAAAGAGTAGGAATCTGAAACACTCTCTGGTTCACAGGGGTAAAGTTTATCAAAAGGTGAAAGAGAGTTTGTGTAAAGCAAAAAAAGGAACTGTTGTGTTGGATTAAGATTAAATGTACGCTGTCAAAAAAAATAGATTTTTCACCTGTCAGGCAGTCATTTTTACAAATGTATGATATGGGTACTGATTAGTGAAAATGCTCTTTCTTATGTGAATTGTAATATAACCCTTTGCTTCCTCGCCGTTCATCTTAGAGTTCCCCCTTTTGTGGGACTCACTTATACGCTGTTTCTGTTTCTAGGAAAAAGGTTAAGAGGCACATTCACTGCAAAGTAGGATTGATCTTTCAAAATCATCAAGTGGGCTTACAGTGAAAGAGGAAAGCAATGCCCAGCAAAAACAAAGAAACTTCTGCACCGTGTGGAGGCTGTCAGTACATAAGGCACCAAATTCCATTTTCATATAAGAAACACATGAGAACTGGCTCTCCTGACACTCGCGCTGACATTTCTCTGAAATTCTTATGACTTTGTCATCAACCCACATATTTTCAAAACAAATTGTCTCGTGTTTGTTTGCTTTAAAAACAAGATGCCATTGTCCTAGATGAAAATGCGACTTTATAGTAAAAATGTCAGCATGAAAACACAAGGAAGGAAAAAAAACTGAGAGGAAAATAAAAAATAGAGTCTAAGTAGCCTTTTCTACAGGCATGAATATTGGTGATTAAAAGTGATTTCAAAAACTATGGCAAATATATTCTTATCTCTCATAAGAATACTGGATGAATAACGATAGGACGTTTAAAAGCAATTTGTTTTTATGACACTTTTTTGTGAACTTGCAGAAATTAGTGACAACAACAACAAAATCAAGGGCTATTGACATCTCATAGCTGAAAAGCATAAGCTGGCATCATTTTGCAACCTTGTTTTCCTTGGTAACATGCAGAGTAAAAATAAAATATATCTGGCAGTTGAGAAATGGCAGGGTGACTTCTGGAAATTGTATTATAGATTATTCACCAAATGAATTGTTTCTCTTTACTAAGATGTAAAACTGTAGACCTCAGGAAAAGCAATGCAGATGCAACCGAAAACCATAAGGCAACCCCACCTCCATCCCACCACTTTTTCAAGTAGGCTGTGCTAAGCTGCAATTTTCCTATGTCTGTTTGGACAGAATCAATGACTCATGTCAAAAAGCTGCCTTTCTACTCTTTTCAGAAAGTCAGACTTGGAAAGTGATCAAATCAAGATAAGACCACACAATCTATTTTATATTTCTCAAGAAAATACATATGAAAAAATTTTAAGTGCAAAATCAGGTCAGAGAGTCTCACTCATTTGCTTAATGATAAATAGAAAATATAAGCAGCAAGTATGTGACAACTTTTGTTGGATATTTTTCAGCCCCAAACAATGAGTCCTAGAATTCAGCTCCTAAACAGAAACTTTCTGAGACAGACTCTGAAGGAATGGGAAGAAGGATGACTGAGGGCAGGAAAACTCATTCTAGAACCAGATCTCCTGCAAGGCACCAGTGGGCCTAGTACTAGTTATTGCAGCCAAGTTTCCTCAGCTCTTACTGAAAGATTAGCCATGTCTATGGCCTCATCCAGCTGGAACAGTCTAACTTGTATAAGTCACAGCAATTGTAACAGACTTAATTAAACTTGCCTGTCAAATTTTATTTCAGTTGTCTTCATAACTAATTTCTGAACAGTCAGTGATCAAATTATATTCAGTGTTGGTCAGAGATTTTCAGTGGCCAAGAACACAGCTGTGACTACTGACAATCTTGATCTAGATGTCATTGTCCCTTATTTCTGTATAGATGTATATTGCTATTAGAACCTCTGTGCATTCTTAGGAGTGGAGGTACAATCACCTGGTACTCCATCTTTCTGCAGCAATAAATGCCCTGATGCTGGTTGCTTTGCCATTAACACTTGGGAAGTTAAGAAGGTCAGCAGTTAGGGAAAGAGGCCACAAAAATAGGCAGTGCTAAAAAATAAAGTAAGCCCAGAAGCTTAAGGAAATAAGAGGAGAAAACAAAATATGATACAAGAACTCTGAAGAATTAGGGAGTAGTCTATGTAGATAAAAGGAATGGATTTAAAACAAAAAGTGTTGCTAATGAAACATATGTGTGTGGCTAACAGTAGGAAGACAGTAATTTTCAAAAATAATAACACCTGGCTAAGGGGAACAAATTAAAAGTGATGATTTAACATATATGATAACATGTATTCATCAAATGTCTGTCCTCTCAGGTACCCATTTCCTACAGATGGTTCCATCCCTGCTGCCTACAGAATGAAGAAAGAAGTGGCTCCATTCAAATAGAGGATTATTTAGCAGTTGTTTGAATCTAGGGGCCTATAAAGTCATTTTAAGTCATATTTTTGCTTTTTTTTTTAATTAAAAAGGCTTA